>NC_034175.2:23501128-23817378 GCF_002021735.2 Oncorhynchus kisutch
AGTTGCGTGCTCTGCAGCCGGACCCTTCATGATTTACAACCCATAATATATGTCGGCACACAGACACACACTTATTTTATGCCACAGCTCCAACAGAGAGGAATAGGCTACTACATGGAATCATGTAGTAACCAAAAAAAGTGTTAAACAAATCAAAATATATTTTATATTTGAGATTCTTCAAAGTAGCCTTCCTTTGCCTTGATGACAGCTTTGTACACTCTTGTCATTCTCTCAACCAGCTTCATGAGGTAGTCATCTGGAATGCATTTCAATTAATTGGTGTGCCTTGTTAAAAGTTAATTTGTGGAATTTCTTTCCTCCTTCATGCGTTTGCATCAATCAGTTGTGTTGTGACAAGGTAGGGTTAGCATACAGAAGATAGACCAAGTCCATATTATGGCAAGAACAGTTCAAATAAGCAAATAGAATTGACAGAGAATAAGACATTAATGTCAGTCAATCTGGAAAATTTCCAGAATTTTGAAAGTTCCTTCAAGTGCAGTCTCAAAAACCATCAAGCGCTATGATGAAACTGGCTCTCATGAGGACCGCCACAGGAAAGGAAGACCCAGAGTTACCTCTGCTGCAGAGGATAAGTTCATTAAAGTTACCAGCCTCAGAAATTGCAGCCCAAATAAATGCTTCACAGAGTTCAAGTAACCGACACATCTCAACATCAACTGTTCAGTGGAGACTGTGTGAATCAGGCCTTCAAGCTGCAAAGAAACCACAACTAAAGGACATCAATAAGAAGAATAGACTTGCTTGGGCCAAGAAACACGAGCAATGGACATTAGACCGGTGGAAATCTGTCCTTTGGTCTGATGAGGCTGAATTTAAGATTTTTGGTTCCAACCGCATTGTCTTTGAGACACAGAGTAGGTGAACGGATGATCTCTGCATGTATGGTTACCACAGTGAAGAATGGAGGAGAAGGTGTGATGGTGCTTTGTTGGTGACACTGTCAGTGATTTATTTAGCATTCAAGGCACACTTAACCAGCATGGCTACCACAGCATTTTGTAGTGATGCGCCATCCCATCTGCTTTGCGCTTAGTGGGACTATCATTTGTTTTTCAACAGGACAATGACCCAACACAACTCCAGACTCTAAGGGCTATTTGACCAAGAAGGAGAGTGATGGAGTGCTACATCAGATGACCTGGCCTCCACAATCACCTGAGCTCAACCCAATTGAGAGGGCTTGGGATGAGTTGGATCGCAGAGTGAAGGAAAAGCAGCCAACAAGTGCTCAGCATATGTGGGAACTCCAAGACTTTTGGAAAAGCATTCCAGGTGAAGCTGGTTGAGAGAATGCCAAGAGTGTGCAAAGCTGTCATCAAGGCAAAGGGTGGCTACTTTGAAGAATCTAAAATATATTTTGATTTGTTTAACACCTTTTTGGTTACTACATGATTCCATATGTGTTATTCCACAGTGTGGATGTCTTCACTATTATTCTACAATGTAGAAATAAAGAAAAACCCTTGAATGAATAGTTGTCCAAACTTTTGATTGGTGCTGTGTATATTTTCGGCTTGGCAAATAAAGGGGGATATTCATTTTATATCACCATTTGTCACGGCTTCTTAATCATGTTTGAACAAAGGTTGACATCGCCCAACCCTACATGCATGTATAACTAGTACTGCAGGGGTTAAAGTAAATCAATTTGACGGAGGATCTTCACTTTGTATGTCTGTTTAAAAATATTAAAGGTGTCTGCAGCTATGCCTAATTTATAATGCTTTGAAATCAGAGGTGTCATTGTAATGTTGATAAAGGGTTTGCTCTAATCCAGTCCTCTTTCTGACTTCAGGACTACGATGCCATTATCAAACTGGTAGAGAGCCTGAACAACTTGCCCACGTGCTTGGTGGCTTCCCAGCAGAATATCAATTTTCACTACATATTTGCTTTAAACAGGTACCATTGTTCCTCCACTTGTGTATTGCTCACATATTCTGTTTGACGATAGTCTTTCACATGATATCATAAAAGGAAATAATGTGTATACGACACTAAATGGGTTGGAGCCAACCCCCATTTTAACACTTAATTAGGGGGCTTGCTGAAAGCACCGTACTGTTTTTCCCCCTATCTTTATTATTTTAGACGACTGAAGCAAGCACACAGATTTTCTTCAAGAAATGTACCCGACACTTTAACTTTCAGCACGACACAGGCTGTTCATTCTGAGGATTCCATCTGTCATAATGTTTCCTAATCCTCGACCTTCAGGAGGAATCGTCCAGGTGACCGTGCCAAGGCCCTGGAGGTGATTCTGCCCATTGTGGAGTCAGGTGACCGGGTGGCGTCGGACGTGCACTGCCTCTGTGGCCGTATCTACAAAGACATGTTCATGAGCTCAGGCTTTAAAGACCATCGCAGTCGAGACCAGGCCTGCTACTGGTGAGACCTTCCATTACGGTGTCCATATTAGTACAGCCTTGGAGTTTGTGTCAAAGCCACTCGGACTTGTCGGTCGTCCTAATATCCACCCCGTACACACAGCATCCCTTCACTCACTCCAGTCAAGTCCTCCTTACTAGGGCTCGACATCAGTCTATGTTATGTTATTCCTTTGAGTTCCCTCCATCCTTTTCAGTTACACTTTACTTGAGTTCTCTGTCATAAATGCTGCATAACACTGTTAGAATTAAGAAATGGCAGATGGCATAAACAGTCATGACGCCTTGTGTCAGGCTTAAGACATCTGACACACCTGATCCTATATGATACGCTGTTATTAAGCAAAACATTGCTTAGGTCAGCTCATTGACTAGGCAGCAATATATGTTTATTAATTAATCCATTTTAATCTCCCTTCATGAATTCTCCCCCAGGTACGGCAAAGCCTTCGAGACAGAACAAACCCTTCACGCTGGCATCAACAACGTTGTCCTCCTGATGGCTGCCGGCCACGAATTTGACACCTCCATCGAGCTGCGCAAGATAGGTACATTGTTCTCACCGACACTCTACTGCCCTGAATCAGTAGCCTGTCAAAGTGAACTAGTGTGTTCATGTTTTGTTTTGTATAATTGCTTAAGTAAACTACAATTGCCTTGTTTTTTTTTAATCCATGCCGGTAATCAACCACAGTGAATGTGGGCTAATTGTTGGTGCAGTCCTACTCCCTGCCAATCACTATCATCATTACTAACAGTCTGCATAAGGACACTAAATAATTACACCCCTACATTATTTATTAATGCATGTCACTGTTATTCTTTTTGGGCTTCTGTGCCATGTCATGTCTTCTTTTGTTACATTTCGATGCCATACTGTTAGCTTGAGGAAAAAATATATAATATTCTCACTATCCAACCTCTGTCTGTCTGCGCCTGTGTGTGTTTGTGTTTGTTGTGTGTGTTTCCAGGTGTGACCCTGAGCAGCCTGCTGGGGAGGAAGGGCAGCTTGGAGAAGATGCAGGACTACTGGGACGTAGGCTTCTACCTGGGAGCCAGCATCCTGGCCAACGAACACAGGAAGGTCATCGAGGCTTCAGAGAAACTCTACCGGCTCAATGCACCCATGTGGTGAGAGGAGTCACAGTTCATCTTGTTAGATCCTATGGTCATTGTCACTGCAAACATTCAAGACAGCACAAACAGATCTGGGACCAGGCAGGAATTCTTGATGTGAAATATATGAGCATATCATTCTAACAGATTCCTCAATAACACTGATGTTTATATGAACCTGCTTTTTGAGATTGAGATGATTAGAAACCAGGATGAGGGGCCACATTTCAAAATATCCTGTTAAAGGGCAAGTACAGTCATCCGGATTAAATGTAAAATAGCCTTTATATTTTTCCCCGATTTTTAAAAATGCTCCAAATTTGAGGAAATGCACTTCTTCTCTCATGTCTAACTATCAGTAAGACTGAAAAGACAGGCTGAGTGGGCAGGGAGTTAATAGGCTGAGTGGGGGGAGCTCGCCTTGACTGACAGTTCTTTGAAATACTTATGACAAGCAATTTGGATGTAATGAGCAGTGTTGCAGTGAGATCATGAAGTTAGCTAGCTAGTTGATCTTGTAGCTAGTTCATCTTGGACAATTTCAGTTGAAACTGGACAGGGTGAGGTCTGGGTATGCCTCATAAAATATATACAGTTGAAGTCGGAAGTTTACATACACCTTAGCCAAATACATTTCAACTCAGTTTTTCACAATTCCTGACATTTATTCCAAGTAAAAAATCCCTGTTTTAGATCAGTTAGGATTACCACTTTATTTAATGAATGTGAAATGTCAGAATAATAGTAGAGAGAATTATTTATTTAAGCTTTTATTTCTTTCATCACATTCCCAGTGGGCCAGAAGTTTACATACACTCAATTAGTATTTGGTAGCATTGCCTTTAAATTATTTAACTTGGGTCAAACGTTTTGGGTAGCCTTCCACAAGCTTTCCACAATAAGTTGGGTGAATTTTGGCCCATTCCTCCTGACAGAGCTGGTGTAACTGAGTCAGGTTTGTAGGCCTCCTTGCCCGCACACGCTTTTTCAGTTCTGCCAACAAATTTTCTATAGGATTGAGGTCAGGGTTTTGTGATGGCCACTCCAATACCTTGACTTTGTTGTCCGTAAGCCATTTTGCCACAACTTTGGAAGTATACTTGGGGTCATTGTCCACTTGGAAGACCCATTTGTGACCAAGCTTTAACTTCCTGCTTCAATATAACCACATCATTTTCCAGCCTCATGATGCCATCTATTGTGTGAAGTGCACCAGTCCCTCCTGCAGCAAATCACCCCCACAACATGATGCTGCCACCCTTGTGCTTCACGTTTGGGATGGTGTTCTTCAGCTTGCAAGCATCCCCCTTTATCCTCCAAACATAACAATGGTCATTATGGCCAAACAGTTCTATTTTTGTTTCATCAGACCAGAGGACATTTCTCCAAAGAATACAATCTTTGTCCCCATGTGCAGTTGATCTTTGTCCCCATGTGCAGTTGATCTTTGTCCCCATGTGCAGTTGCAAACCGTAGTCTGGCTTTTTTATATGGCGGTTTTGGAGCAGTTGCTTCTTCCTTGCTGAGCGGCCTTTCAGGTTATGTCGATATAGGACTCGTTTTTCTGTGGATATAGATACTTTTGTGCCTGTTTCCTCCAGTATCTTCTTCCTGAGCTGTATGATGGCTGCGTGGTCCCATGGTTTTTATACTTGCGTACTATTGTTTGTACAGATGGTCGTGGTACCGTCAGGCGTTTGGAAATTGCTCCCAAGGATGAACCGGACTTGTGGAAGTCTACTATTTTTTTTTTCTGAGGTCTTGGCTGACTTTTGATTTTTCCATGTCAAGCAATGAGGTACTGAGTTTGAAGGTAGGCCTTGAAATACATCCACAGGTACACCTCCAATTGACTCAAATGATGTCAATTAGCCTATCAGAAGCTTCTAAAGCCATGACTTAATTTTCTGGAACAGTCAACTTAGTATATGTAAACTTCTGACCCACTGGAATTGTGATACAGTGAGTTATAAATTAAAGAATCTGTCTGTAAACAATTGTTGGAAAAATTACTTGTCATGCACAAAGTAGATGTCCTATCCGACTTGGCAAAACTATAGTTTGTTAACAATAAATGTGTGGAGTATTTGAAAAATGAGTTTTAATGACTCCAACCTAAGTGTATTTAAACTTCTGACTTCAACTGTATGTGTGTGTGTTTGTGTGTATATATATATATATATATATATATATAATGTGTGTGTGTGTTTTTATGTTGACTGCCAGACCATATTCATAAACCATGACTATCAATAATGTCAGGATCTCCCATTTGGCATGTGTCTTCTGTTGCATTTTGCAGCAGAACTGACATATTTTTTTTATTTTACCTTTATTTAACTAGGCAAGTCAGTTAACCCACAAAATACGCATTTGTTCTTAACTGCCTTGTTCAGGGGCAGAACAGCAGATTTTTCCTTGTCAGTTCGGGGATTTGATCTTGCAACCTTCCGGTTACTAGTCCAACACTCTAATGTTGACATGACAACTGCGTCTGAGTTTTGAACGACCCCCCCCCCCCCCCCCCCTTTTGTTCCATGCTGGCTGAAGAACTAGCTAGCCAGTAACTAGCAAACACCAGACACAGATGAAAGGGGGAACCTAAAATTATCTTTGCATAGATGAATAGGAGAAACCTGTAATTTGATGTCACCTTGCAGTCAAATTTTAGCACCAGTAGACTAGCTAGCTATGTAAACCACACCTTCTATGTTGATGGTTACGAGTCGGTACTTATTTAAATTAGGCAAGAGAATAAGACGTTACCATTGGTGTATTAAATTGAGGGCTTTATGTGATGTCACATGAAACCCTAAATTATCCTGCCACCTGAATTCAAGTGTTTGACACGGGGGGAGGGGACCAGTAACTTTATGATCAGACTTGATCAATGTACCAGCAACTGTCATTTTTCCTACTTTGTTCATCCTACTTTGATTTGGTTTCATCTAAATATCATCCATTTGATGAAAAACATTTTGACTATGTTGGACCTTTAATATTAAAGATCCTGGCCATTTAGGGGACACCTTTCCACTAAGCAAAAGTTTGGTATGACCTCTTTTAAGGTCAATGTTTTGAACTTTGATTTTGATTTTCAAATACTTATTCGCATCTTTCTTTTGAGGTATGTGGGCTCGATCATGGAGACGTTCATCTTGTACCATCAGTTCACCAAGCCCCCGGAGGTGAAACCGTCTAAACAGGAGACTGTGGACTTCTGGATGGAGCTGTTGCTGCAAGCCTGCAAGCCCACTGTTTCCACTGACCGCTGCCCAGTAAGTCCTCACCACAGCTCCCAGTACATTCAGCTTTATTTAGTTAGAGCATAGCGGCATGTTTCCAAGTCACTCTGTCAGACACTACCGTTCCAAGTACTCCCAGTTCCTCAAACCCACATTGCTTTGTGAGACCTCAATAGATTCTCTCTGCCTAGAATATAACAGTTCTGGGCATTCAAATGCAGTGAAGTAAAAAATATTAGCTTTTACATGCATTTAACTGCACGGTCATGGTCAGATAATTGCTAATGATGTTGGCACTTGGCGTCACCCTGCCGGGAGAGTTTGTCATGTTGACAATGTACAGTAGCAAAAGTATTTGGAAAAGTAACCTTTTAATGCCAAAAACTGTTATTGCCATTAACCATTGCCGTTCCTCAGGTTCTGATCTTGGAACAGACCAAAGTGCTCCAGCCCACTATAGTGTGTGTGAGTGAGGAGGATGACAGCTGCACGGTTCGGCTCAACCACATCACACCCCTGAAGGTACAGACCATGTTCGGCATGACAATGACCGTAAGAGTTGGCTATACAGGACAAGCAGATCTGGGACCAGGTGAACAGACTCCTCTACCGCCTTGTAGATATTGAACTACTGAGTTATACTGTACAGGTCTACAATTTTCAACCTGTTAAGACATAGAAAATGGTAGTTCAGGAATGGTGTGTTTAACCAGAATAGGCGTGGAGTGTTTTCAAAACGGCACCACGTCAGTGACGGGAAAGAAGACATGCCTAATAATCGCCTAATGAGGATGTGTGCCACCCGCGTGTGTGTGCAGGCGCGTGCACACTTTGTGTGTGTGTTTAGACTGTTGAGTCAGCATTTTGACAGTTTGCCATGTCTTCCCTTCCATAGAAAGGCCAGAAAGCCCAGTGGACTTTCCCAGCCTCGCAAATCCGGGGAGTGAGGTACGGTAACAGACAGTACAGAGTGTGCTAATATTTCTGGGCTGAGTTCCTGGCTCTGTGATGTGTGGGTGTGTCATGTTCACGCCTGCAGCCCATACACATCACCAGGGCTAGTCTACCAGACCTAGGCTCAAATACTTTTTGAACTATTTCAGCGTTTCCTTTAGCCTGCCGGGAGTTCCAGATGGGTGGAGTTTGCAGGTTTGCGACTACTCTATTGGTTCCATTGCGCCAAGCAAGCTCAATCAAGCCCAGCTAAAGTATTTGAAAGCATTTCAAATAGTATTTGAAGCCAGGTTGCGGTCTGAGTCTAAACACTATCTGTCTGGTGGACTTGGCCACTGGCCATCAGGGTGTTTTTGTCTGTGTTGTTTTCAACGACTTTGACTGGATGTGTGTGTGTGTGTGTCTGTGTCTATTTGGCTATGGAGGTCACTGTGTACTTTACCCTTGTTTTGCCTACCGAACTGCCTCCAGGGCGATAGATTTGTTTTCTTTCAGTTTATATTTGCAACACTGTCACCCAGGGCTGGGCGATTATGGCCAAAATCTCATATCCCGATATAGGTCATTTCATATCCAGATAACGATACATATCACGATATAGCACATTTTCTGGAAATTCAATGAATAAATAGTTGATATAAAATGACTACATGTAAAGGCCTATTTCTTATTACATTTAGAATTATACCCAACAAATAAAAGGTTCTTAATCATGTTTGATTATTTCTCCTTTTATTTAGAACCTTTGTGCAAATTTTCAATTAAACATGTAACAAAATATGAATGTTTAAAATCTAAAAAGGTAAATAGAAAACACTTCAACTGATGTTGCAAACAAAATAAATATAGGCCTAAAATATATAATAAATATTTTTAGGGTCTTGCCCGTTTTGCATGTTATTTTGGCATTAATATGTGTCACATATCATTTTGCATTTGGTACCTTGGGTCAAGCGTTAGCACCAACTCCCGAAACCCCCGTTTCTCGACCGTGTAAATTTGGGCCGTGTCTTTGCAGATGTAAGTTGTAACGGCAGCTGTTATCTCCTTCCATCTTCGTGATTCTTTACCATATGGTGTGCCGCGGGCAAAAGCCTCTTGCAATGTCTGACTCGGGGGTTTGTTTGAGCACTTGACTGTACTTTTCTGGGTCTCATCGGTAGACACTCTCCACTGTTTCACATGATTCTTACACAGGTGTTTAGTGGTGTTTGAGCCTGTCGTCATAACCGGCTTGCGGCATATTTTGCAGAGGACGTTTTTCTAGTCCGTACCAGACTTTTCATACCCAAACCACGTCCATGCGACCGAAGTAGCCCCTCTTTTAGGTACGAACTCCGTGTCTCCGTGCTCTGTGTCACGTTCACTCCCCTCCATGTTTGTTTGTGTTGCAAATTTCCTTCCACACGGCACGTTTGATGAAAAATATTGCCTTGTGTGATTTGCTACACAACGAAGTAAACGCTAGAGCATAATATGAAATGATAAAAAACCGTCTATCGTCACACGATATATATCGCCCAGCCCTACTGTCACCTGGTGGCTTCAGACGTATCAGTATTTCAATCTATACGAGATGGAAAGAAAACGTCCTCCTCTAAATTGGAGAGACATATTGAATGTGCCATTGTTGGCTTTCCTTGTCTTTATTCATATTCCTTTGTTTGCCTGCGTTGGTATTTTGAGAATACTTGTTATTTCATTGTGGCGCCGCTGTTAGCTTTGAAGTGTTGTGTAGCTCTTAATGCCCCTCTTTAACCTTTTGACCTGCACAGTGTTTCCAAGTTTGACGAGCGTAGCTGCTTCCTGTATGTCCTGGAGAACTCGGATGACTTCCAACTCTGCTTTCCCAGCGAGCTGCACTGTAAGGGGTGAGTCCCACACACGTACAAACACATGTGTACATAGGCACGCACGCACGCACAAACGCACACCAAAAGGCAGCCTTTAGCCCAGCTGTCTAGCAGGAAGGGGTGTAACAACCAACCATATCAACCATTGATTCATTCCCCACATTCTCCACACAGAACCTACATACAGATTGGGCCTGTTCTTTCAACCATTATCACATGATTTGATTGTGTTGACATGACAACTGTTAATGTTTATTTTACTCTGGCCTAGTGAAAATAGAGCCTGCTTCTCTCTCCCCTTTTGGTGTGAATTGATAGGGATGTGCATTTTACATTGTGTGCTAATACAGTACAGTATTAGCTAGGTGTTGTGTATTGGGATACAGTAAATCCCAGGTGTTATCCAAGACTTTCTGAGAAGGAAGGAAGTAGGAAGTTGTTTTCATAGTAGTGTTTGTGGAATCAGTGAAAGGTGAATAACAGGCAATCGAAAGGTCTCCTTTAATACTTCATGACATTGATAACAGTGCCGCGTACTGAATTTGTTTGTGTACGTTTCTGCAGGTCTTATCTATGATTTGCCTGTGAGCTCTATGAATATATGACTGACTGATATGTGACATGCTCACATGTATTTGAACAGTCTTTTCCACTTGATTTAGTTTCTTGTGTGTGCTGTTTCTCCATCAGGTTCTGTGAGATGGTCAATTCTCTTCTAACCCAGACAGAAGCCCCAGTGGAGTACTCCAGCGAGCTCACTGGAGGATTACTGGAGGTCAGCTAGGTTCTTTCTCAATTAATATTTCCTCTCTTTCCTCCTCCTTAAAATGCATTGGAAACCAGGGTTCGAGGGGTGAGACATAGGACCTTCTCCTAAAATACGGTTGAAAAGGAGGTGAGGAGAAATGATTCAAGGAGTTGTGGAGACCCAAATTGTGATAGGGCCGTAGAATCCTCCCTCTCGAGGCTGCTTTTCTTTTTTTGACACCCTCCCCCTTCTAACCTACCAGTACACAAACAAGCCCTGTCATGATGGGGTCAATAGGCGAAAAGTTTCCCTTAACCGTCGCCCAAGTAGTGCTATGGTTACCGTATTCCCGACCCCTCATTTTTGTGTGTGTTAAGTTCCTGGTATTCACAGAACATTGGATTCAGTCCAGCATGTCACTCCAGCAAACCTGGGTTCAAATACTATTTGAAATCATTTCAAATAGTATTTCAGTTCACTGCAGTTCAGAGCAGCAGAAGGTTTCTAAATATACATCCCTTTCCATTGCTTTGTGCTCTCACTCAAGCTTTTCTGTTGTGGTTGCTTGTGAAATTCTTTACACTATTTCTAACCCACACACTCTCTTAGACACATTTTTTTTTATGAAACACACACACGCACATTTAGTTTCACACCCGTCATCCTGTTGAATTAAACCTCCCTTACGACTTGCAGTTTATCTATGAAACCAGCGAAAACAGAGACAAGGTGGTTCTGGGTAAAGGAACCTATGGCGTGGTGTATGCTGGGAGGGACCTGAGCAACCAAGTCCGCATCGCCATCAAGGAGATCCCAGAGAAAGACAGCACGTATGGAAAACACATTTCCCCTTTTTCTTTTTTCGCCTGGTCCCAGATCTGTTTTAGCTGTATTGTCAAACAATGACCATACTTGTTGACACGACAGCACAACAACACAAACAGTTCTGGGACCGGGCTACATTTCCCCTTTTTTTTTTGCCTGGTCCCAGTTCTGTTTTGCTGTATTGTCAAACAATGACCATACTTGTTGACACGACAGCACAAACAGATCTGGGACCAGGCTGCTTTTCTTTGCACATGATACCATAAATCCAAATTATTATTTTAGCCTAATATGTGTAATATATTATACAATGTGAGCGAAACGGTTCACGATTAATGATGAGAATAATGAATGCGCAGATGTTTTCCTCAGCATGCCAAATGTCATGTTTGCCCAGTGTCCCCATAGCTACACTGGAATCTACTCCCTGAAGAGATGGGATGTCTATTTAGATTTCCCCATTCCTTGTTTACGAGCCTTCGACCTCGACTAAGAGCTGAGCCCCATAGTTCAAGAAATGTTAGTACTTAGTTCCTCTGCAGAACTAATGGCCACATAGGTTAAAGCACCACATGACGGGTGCTTGTAAATCTCTCATCAAATTCATACAGTACGCGAAGGTCACAGCTACACCATGTCAGCGTAACTGCAATATTGGAGTGTATTTTATGTTGTTTCTCAATGACGGCACAACCAGCACTAACATTGTTTATGTTTTGTAGCAATGTTGTTATAACGGCAGATGAACACTGTCCCATTTGCTAATGCTATTGCCAATCTAGTGCCAATGCTAACTGTTGGTTCTCCCCCCATCTGTGTGTGAATCTCAGTTACTCCCAGCCTCTGCATGAGGAGATGGCTCTGCACAAGAGGCTGAAGCACAGGAACATCGTTCAGTACCTGGGCTCTATGAGTCAGGACGGCTTCATCAAGATCTTTATGGAGGAGGTTCCTGGAGGTACAGTGCATAGAAATAGAATCTGTTTCATTCTATATTAAATCTCATTCTGTTTCTATGGTCCCATAAACCAGGTCATAAAGAACCAGATAATTCACTGTTTCTAATTTCAACTTTTGTGCCTCTCTACTACAAATGTGTAGTCTTTAGACAAGTCTTTCTATCATTCCTTCACTTGGTATGTACAGTATTCATTCATTCTCTCACTGATGGAAGTTTTGGTAATCTTGTCCTGCTTTACCTTTTTAAACTGCCATACTGCTAATGGTTTCAGTCTTCACTTCTCGGTTGTTGTTGTGCCTCTCTACTCATTCTCCTTCTTTCAGTCTCTCTCCACCACTCACACACTGGTACTGTATTCTCTCATCAATACTTCCAGTCTTGCTCATCTTTCTCTGCTCCCCTAATTATGAAACTGTCACATCAATCAATGAAATGTATTTATAAAGGCCTTCTTACATCAGCTGATGTCACAAAGTGCTGTACAGAAACCCAGCCTAAAACCACAAACAGCAAGCAATGCAGGTGTAGAAGCACGGTGGCTAGAAAAAACTCCCCAGAAAGGCAGGAACCTAGGAAGAAACTTAAAGAGGAACCAGGCTATGAGGGGAGGTCAGTCTTCTTCTGGCTGTGCCGGGTGGAGATTATAACAGAACATGGCCAAGATGTTCAAATGTTCATAATGATCAGCAGGGTAAGATAATAATCACAGTGGTTGTAGAGGGTGCAACAGGTCAGCACCTCAGGAGTAAATGTCAGTTGGCTTTTCATAGCCGACCATTCAGAGTATCTCTACCGTTCCTGCTGTCTCTAGAGAGTTATAAAAAGCAGGTCTGGGACAGGTAGCACGCCCGGTGAACAGGTCAGGGTTCCATTGCCGCAGGTAAAACAGTTGAAACTGGAGCAGCAGCACGACCAGGTGGACTGGGGACAGCAAGGTGTCATCAGGCCAGGTAGTCCTAAGGCATTGTCCTAGGGCTCAGGTCTTCAGCGAGAGAGAGCGAATTAGAGGGAGCATACTTTAATTCACACAGGACACTGGATTTGACAGGAGAAATACTCCCGATATAACAGACTGACCCTAGCCCCCTGACACAAACTATTGCAACATAAATACTGGAGGCTGAGACAGGAGGGGTCGGGAGACAATGTGGCCCCGTCCGACGATACCCCCGGACAGGGCCAAACAGGAAGGATATCACCCCACCCACGTTTGCCAAAGCACAGCCCCCACACCACTAGAGGGATATCTTCAACCACCAACTTACCATCCTGAGAAAAGGCAGAGTATAGCCCACAAATATCTCCGCCACGGCACAACCCAAGGGGGGGGCCCTACCCGGACAGGAGATCACATCAGTGACTCAAACCACTCAAGTGACGCGCCCCTCCTAGGGACGGCATGGAAGAGCACCAGTAAGCCAGTGACTCAGCCCCTGTAATAGGGTTAGAGGCAGAGAATCCCGGTGGAGAGAGGGGAACCGGCCAGGCAGAGACGGCAAGGGTGGTTTGTTGCTCCAGTGCCTTTCTGTTCACCTTCACACTCCTGGGCCAGTCTACATAGGACCAACTGAGGAGATGAGTCTTCAATAAAGACTTAAAGGTTGAGACCGATTCTGCATCTCTCACATGGTTAGGTAGACCATTCCATAAAAATTTAGCTCTATAGGAGAAAGACCTGCCTCCAACTGTTTGCTTAGAAATTCTAGGGACAGTGAGGAGGGATGCATCTTGTGACCGTAGCGTACGTGTAGGTATGTATGGCAAGACAAAATCGTAAAGATGGGTAGGAGCGAGCCCATGTCATTTTTACATTTATTTGACCTTTATTTAACTAGGCAAGTCAGTTAAGAACAAATTCTTATTTTCAATGACTGCCTAGGAACAGTGGGTTAAGTTCAGGGGCAGAACGACAGAGTTGTACCTTGTCAGCTTGGGGGTTTGAACTTGCAACCTTCCAGTTACTAGTATAACGCTCTAACCACTACCCTGCCGCCCCATGCTTTGTCGGTTAGCAGTAAAACCTTGAAATCAGCCCTTGCCTTAACAGGAAGCCAGTGTAGAGAGGCTAGCACTGGAGAAATATGATAACATTTTTGGGTTCTAGTCAAGATTCTAGCAACCGTGTTTATCACTAACTGAAGTTTATTTAGTGCTTTATCCGGGTAGCCGGAAAGTAGAGCATTGCAGTAGTCTAACCTAGAAGTGACAAAAGCATGGATTAATTTTTCTGCATAATTTTTTGACAAAGTTTCTGATTTTTGCAATGTTACGTAGATGGAAAAAAGATGTCCTTGAAACAGTCTTGATATGTTCGTCAAAAAGAGAGATTAGGGTCCAGAGTAACGCTGAGGACCTTCACAGTTTTATTTGAGATGACTGTACAACCATCAAGATTACTTGTCAGATTCAACAGAAAATCTCTTTGTTTCTTGGGACATAGAACTAGCATCTTTGTTTTGTCTGAGTTTAAAAGTAGAACATTTGCCACCATCCACTTCCTTATGTCTGAAACACAGACTTCCAGTGAGGGCAATTTTGGGACTTCACCATGTTTCATCAAAATGTTAAGCTGTGTGTTGTCCGCATAGCAGTGAAAGTTAACCTTTTTATGTTTCTGAATGACATCACCCAGAGGTAAAATATATAGTGAAAACAATAGTGGTCCTAAAACGGAGCCTTGAGGAACACCAAAATTAACAGTTGATTTGTCCGATGACAAACCATCCTCAGAGACAAACCGATATCTTTCTGACAGATAAGAGCTAAACCAGGCCAGAACTTGTCCGTGTAGACCAATTTGGGTTTCTAATCTCTCCAAAAGAATGTGGTGATCGATGGTATCAAAAGCAGCACTAAGGACCTGGAGCACGAGGACAGATGCAGAGCCTCGGTCTGACGAGGGTCATTTACCACATTCACAAGTGCAGTCTCTGTGCTATGATGGGATCTAAAACCAGACTGAAGCGCTTCGTTTAAATTGTTTGTCTTCAGGAAGGCAGTGAGTTGCTTCGCAACAGCCTTTTCCAAAAATTTTGAGAGGAATGGGAGATCATGGTTTGGCCTTTTCAAGACAGGCTTTATTACTGCCACATTTAGTGAGTTTGGTACACATTGTTTATTATGTTCAACATAGGAGGGCCAAGCACCGGAAGCAGCTCTTTCAGTAGTTTAGTTGGAATAGGGTCCCGTATGCAGCTTGAAGGTTTAGAGGCCATGATTATTTTCATCAATGTGTCAAGAGATATAGTATTAAAAAACTTGAGTGTCTCCCTTGATCCTAGGTCCTGGCAGAGTTGTGCAGACTCAGTACAACTGAGCTTTGGAGGAATACGTAGATTTAAAGAGGAGTCTGTAATTTGCTTTCGAATGATCATGATCTTTTCATCAAAGAAGTTCATGAATTTATGACTGCTGAAGTGAAAGCCATCCTCTCTTGGGGAATGCTGCTTTTCAGTTAGCTTTGCGACAGTATCAAAAAATACATTTAGGATTGTTCTTATTTTCCTCAATTAAGTTGGAAAAATAGGATGAACGAGCAGCAGTGAGGGCTCTTCGATACTGCATGGTACTGTCTTTCCAAGCTAGTCAGAAGACTTCCAGTTTGGTGTGACGCCATTTCCGTTCCAATTTTCTGGAAGCTTGCTTCAGAGCTAGGGTATTTTCTGTATACCAGGGAGCTAGTTTCTTATGACAAATGTTTTTGTTTTTAGGGGTGCGACTGCATCTAGGGTATTACACAAAGTTAAATTGAGTTCCTCAGTTAGGTGGTTAACTGATTTCTGTACTCTGACGTCCTTGGGTAGGTGGATAGAGTCTGGAAGGGCATCTAGGAATCTTTGGGTTGTCTGAGAATTTATAGCACGGCTTTTGATGATCCTTGGTTCAGGTCTGAGCAGATTATTTGTTGCAATTGCAAACGTAATAAAATGGTGGTCCGATAGTCCAGGATTATGAGGAAAAACATTTAGATCCACAACATTTATTCCACGGGACAAAACTAGGTCTAGAGTATGAGTATGGCAGTGAGTAGGTCCAGAGACATGTTGGACAAATCCCACTGAGTCGATGATGGCCCCGAAAGCCTTTTAGAGTGGGTCTGTGGACTTTTCCACGTGAATATTAAAGTCACCAAAAATTTGAATATTATCTGCCATGATAAGAATTCAGGGAACTCAGTGAAGAATGCTGTATATGGCCCAGGAGAACTGTAAACAGTAGCTATAAAACATGATTGAGTAGGCTGCATAGATTTCATGACTAGAAGCTCAAAATAATTTTTTTTTGTATATTGAAATTTGCTATCGGAAATGTTAGCAACACCTCCCTCCGCCTTTGCGGGATGCGCGGGGAATATGGTCACTAGTGTAACCAGGAGGTGAGGCCTCATTTAACACAGTAATTTCATCAGGCTTAAACCATGTTTCAGTCAGGCCGAATACAATAGGTGTAGACTTTACCGTGAAATGCTTACTTAGAAACATTTTCCCAACAATGCAGAGTTAAAAAAAATAATAATAATACAAAAATTACAACTAAATAGCAAAAAAAGGAAATGTTAACACAATAAAATAACGAGGCTATATACAAGGAGTACCGGTACTGAGTCAATGTGCAGGGGTACGAGGTAGTTGAGTTAATTAAGGTAATATGTACATGCAGGTAAGGGTAAAAGTGACTAGGCAATCAGGATAGATAATAAACAGAATAGTGTGTGTGTGTGTGTGTTGGCGTGTCAGTGTAGTATGCTTGAGTGTGGGGGTAGAGTCCAGTGAGTGTGCATAGAGCCAGTGCAAGAATGTTTCCAGGAAGTCTGGAGGTCTTTTTGGTGTGTGTTTGTGTCTGAATGCATGCATGTGTGTGTCTAATTCAGTGCTATAGCTGCAGGCAGAATATGACACAGGAAGTGTGGGTGTTTCCAGTATCACAGTGATTGAGAAAAATGGATTTCACAATGTAATCAAGTCACTGATGTACCAGTGTTTTAATATATATATTTTTTTAAAGTGAAAATACTTTAAAAAGTCATGTTTTATTTCAGCTTCCGACATTTTATCATTGTGAATATTCGGGGCCTTGTTTCCCAGAGCGTTCATAATGTTAAGATCATCGTTAGAACCTTCTTTAGTAGCCGAGGTGATTCCCAGTTCCTTCGTTAGTAATGTGGCACATCTAGTGATCCAGACCACTCATAGCGAAGCCAAAGTGCATCATTATATGCATTTATTTTGCCCTTTCGCCTCACTTTATTCACAGGTTTTCGCTAAACAGCATAAACATCTTGATTTTTTTTCTTCTGTCTGACTTTGACTACCGTTACCTTCAGAACTAAGTTGACTACAAATACAAAGTTGCTAAAGTGTTTGAAATTGTTACAAACAAGTAAAGAATACAATTATGCTTCGAATGAAAACCAAGATGACTGCATTAAAAGATGCTTAGCCTACATGGGTCTGTGTAGGCTATTTCCATCAATTGAGTTCTATTTTTCGACTAGGCTATTCGACCAAGTTTTTCATGACGTGTGACAACGTGGTCAACGATGTGCCCAATCTGTGATGTAGTGCAATGTTATTGGGTAAGCATAATAAAGCTGCCTCAGTACCACCTACGTCTGAAAATAGGCTATTAACTCTCTACGGGCTGATCCTTGGTCAGTATTGTGGAATCATTTTAATGTTCAGATTTGAATGGAGATATCTGATCCTAACAGTGTTGACACATGGTATAACGAGGCACTAAGCGAACGTTCTCGCTGGGTGGTTCTTCGGGAAACAAGTTGGCTCGTCTATATAATGATGCATCTGGTATGTCATCGTAATGCTTAAGTTACATCGCAACTGGGAAACGAGGCCCACGGGTGTTGCAAATCCTAAATAGAATCCCTTAGATATCTAACCGTAACCCATTCCAATGTCATCTCTCCCATGTAGGAAGCTTGTCCTCTCTCCTGCGTTCCAAATGGGGACCCCTGAAAGACAACGAGGCCACCGTTATTTTCTACACCAGGCAGATCCTGGAAGGGCTTAAGTATCTCCATGACAACCAGATAGTCCACAGAGACATCAAGGTGAGGTTTGTTGCTAAATAAAAACTTTTTTTTATTTATTTTTTAAGTACCAATGCCACAGCAGATTTAAATTCTCATGGTCAGAGTTAGTAGTTGTGTTCATTCGGTACTAAACGGTGGAAAATGGAGTGAAACAGGAAGGCATTTCCTGGACTTAAGAAACGCTCCTTTTTGTTTTCCTTTTCAAAACGCTTTGCTACGTTGTGGCCTACTGAGCATGAACCTGGTGTATGTTGCTTAACTACTAATGTGTCACAATGTGTTGTGGGGAAAGAGTATCTGGTGTAAGAAACAAGTCATTTTCTCACAGGGTGACAACGTGTTGATTAACACCTACAGTGGTGTTCTCAAGATCTCTGACTTTGGCACCTCGAAACGACTGGCTGGAATCAACCCCTGCACAGAGACCTTTACAGGTGTGTGTGGGTGTATGTTTGATGCTTGTGTATGAGTGTGGTTGGGTATGTGGCCATGCTTTTTGCATATGAACATTTATATTTGACTTTGTTGGTATGAATATTATTTACATGTGTTGTCTACATGTTTGTGTAGGCAGGTGTCTAAATGTCTCTGTGTGGTGTTCTTAGGGACCCTGCAGTACATGGCTCCAGAGATCATCGACCAGGGCCCGCGGGGTTATGGGAAGCCTGCAGACATCTGGTCCTTGGGCTGTACCATCATAGAGATGGCCACGGGGAAACCACCCTTCCACGAGCTGGGCAGCCCACAGGCAGCCATGTTCAAGGTAATCTTTCTCTTAGAAAATAAAAGAGAGCTGCACACTCTAGGAGCTCAGATGCAAAAATGTAATTACCAACGTTTCGACAGCCAAGCTGTCTTCATCGGGGTGTAATCACAAACACTGCGGGATGACTCGTTTATGTTGTGTCAAAAGACACACTGGTGTCTGTAATCATGGCCAAGAGTGGCCTAATATCATTGGTTAATTCTCAAGTATTAAAATGGCATACAAAGAACAGCATACATAAAACAAATGGAGAGCATACAATCATAGATTAATTTTAGACTACACAAGCTTACAAACAATTACAATGGCAAAGTCACAATCACGGCTTCAGATCAAAGTCTACGTTGAGACCGAAGGGAGCAAGGGTCTTTAAGTTAAAGATCCAGGCAGCCTCTCGTTTTAACAATAAATGATCAAGGTCACCCCCTCTCCTAGGGAAGGTGACATGTTCGATGCCAATATAACGCAGAGACGATATCGAGTGGCCTGCCTCCAAAAAGTGAGCCGCAACTGGGTAAGTCAAGTTTTTGCACCTAATGGTGCTACGATGCTCTGAGATACGTACTTTTAATTCACGCTTTGTTTAACCCACAATTTGATTGGGATCGATTTCCCTGTTTGTGGGTGTTTGAAGGATCTACATTTATAAGTGCCATTTCATTGAGCACAGCCATTACACTTGTAATTTCCATCCAGTAGGGGCGCAAATGGATGTTGTTCAGGAATATCTTGGGGTGGTAAATCAGAGTGTACCAATTGGTCTCTGAGATTTCTGCCCCGCGAGAATACGACCAAGGGAAGGTCCAAAAACACATTACCGAGACTTTCATCGGATTTTAGAATGTGCCAATGTTTGTGAACGATTCCCTTAGTTTGTTCAGAACGCTTTGAATAGCGGGTAGTTAGAACACAAGAATGCGTCTTTTTGCGAGACTGACCTTGAAAAAGGTCATGTTTTGTTTAGAATTTTCTCAATGGCAGTATTAATCTGATCATTTTTGTAGCCCCTCTCCTTGAACTTTCTTTGTGTCTCAGCCATATTTCTGTCGAAACCTGATTTTGTGTTTTGCAAATTCTTTTGATTCGACAGAATTGACTGTAGGGCAAACTATTTTTCAAGGGAAGTGGGTAACAACTATCAGCCCTCAACAAACTGTTACGATCAGTAGGCTTCCTGTAAAGATCAGTGTATAGAACATTATCTTCACACAAGATCAGAAGATCAAGAAAACTGTTTTGACGTGTATCAGATTGCATAGTAAATCTCTAATGATCAAAACAGGAGTTAAGAAAAGCATGGAAGGCCTGGAGCTGTTTTGCATCACCACTCCATAGAAAAAAATGTATCATCAATATACCGTTTCCAAATAATTTTAGGCAAGAAAACATTTGAGAGGATTGACTGTTTCTCCATGTAACCCACATACAAATTAGCATTGTTAGGAGCCATGGGGGATCCCATAGCAGTACCCTTCGTCTGAATAAAGAAATCATTTAGAAACATGAAATAGTTGTGTGTGAGTACTATTTCAGCCAATGTTATAATGCATGCACTGGAAGGTTGTTCATTAGGGTCACGTTGCAGAAGAAAATGTTCCATGGCTTCAATACCGCCCTCGTGTGGAATATTTATGTATAACGACTCAACATCAAAAGTAACTAACAAGGTATTCTCAGGGAGAGGATCAAGAGATTCAATGATAGAGATCATACTGCTGGTGTCCTTTACAAAGGAGGGGAGCTGTTCTGCGAGTGGTCTAATAAAATCAACAGAAGTAGATAGAGGGGCCATTACTGCATCCATGCCTGCTACAATAGGGCATCCTGGAGGTTGTAACATTCTTGTGTAATTTCGGCAAAGTGTAGAAAGTGGCAATTTTAGGGTGTTGAATAGTCAAAAAGTCATTTTCTTTTTTTGTTATCTGACCAGAACTTAAATACCCATCTAGGAAAGTAAAGATAGTATTCTGAAATTGGGAAGTAGGGTCACTTCTGAGTTTCTTGTAAAAGGTGTTGTCAAGCAGCTGTCTATGACACTCATTTACATAAACTGTCCTATCCATGAGTACAACCGACCCACCCTTATCAGCAGGACGAATAAGGACTGACGTATCGGATTGTAAATCAAGCAAAGCTTGTTTTTCATCCTTAGGTAAATTATGGAAAGATTTGGACCCCTGTTTATTCTTAAGGAGATGTCCAACATATTTTTCCACAAGTCTGCAATATGTCTCGATAGAGTGATTGCGATTGGCTGGAGGTATAAGATAACTCTTGCTTCTAAAAGGAGTTGGAATATGTGCAGGAGAGCAACCTACTGGTTCAATAGAAGTGTCAGAATTAGGAGAGCTAAAGTATTCCCTTACACAGATGTTTCTAAAAGACTTAAACATGTCTACCTTAACATCAACATCGTTGCACTGGGTTGTAGGCACAAAATATAACCCTTTATTAAGCAAAGAGACATGGGCAGGGCTCAATATCTCGCTTGATAAATGAAAGACACTCAGTCCCGTGGGTTCTGGCACCGTGTGAACGGTCTCCTCTGCCTCTGATAGTCGTTTCTTCTTACCCCGTCGGGTGCGGCATCTCGTCGATGCGCGTGCCTGCGGCCACCTCCGCCCGTCCGTCCGTCCATCTCGTCGATGCGCGTGCCTGCGGCCACCTCCGCCCGTCCGTCCGTCCATCTCGTCGATGCGCGTGCCTGCGGCCACCTCCGCCCTTCCGTCCGTCCAATCTCTCGTTGAATAAAAAACTACCACTGGAAGCCGATGAGGCGCTGTCTTTTTTGTCTTGGTTGAATTACTTGTTTTTAAGTTCCTTTATTTCTGTAGACAACTTGTCCTGGAGCGCTTGGTTCGTTTTCATCAGTTCATTGAATATGCCATCATCATTAACAGCTTGTGTAGTCGAAAATGAATTCATGATCGTATGCTATCCATTTGTTGTTTGTATGCTGTTCTTTGTATGCTATTTTAATATTTGATAATTAACCTATGATATTAGGCCACTCTTGGCCATGATTACAGACACCTGTGTCTTTTGACACTATATAAACAAGTCATCCCGCAGTGATGAAGACAGCTTGGCTGATGAAACGTTGGTAATTACATTTTTGCATCTGAGCTCCTAGAGTGTGCGGCTCTCTTTTATTTTCAAGTTTTCTACTCCGCTAGCCAGCACCTCGTCTTAATAGGTGTGCGTTTCTTTTTCTTCAAAACCTAAAGGTTTGACAATGAGTATGTTATTACATACTCAAGGTACTATACCTTGTTAGTACCTGGTGAATACTGGACAGTACAGAATTTTACCAGCTGAATCCAGGGTTGTGTTCAGAAAGCATCAAACTGAAGATATACTAAAACAGGGAGGGACTACCTGTACTTGTCCAATAAGAAACTGTCAGTTTCCGTTGCAAAACGTTTTACCTTGTGTCCCCTACTGAACACAACACTGAAGAGTATGTACTCTGTTCCCGTCTCCCTCTAGGTTGGTATGTTCAAGATCCACCCGGAGGTGCCGGAGTGTATGTCAGGTGAGGCCAAAGTCTGCATCATGAGCTGCTTCACACCGGACCCAGACAACAGGGCCACGGCCTCTGAGCTGCTCAAGGACTCCTTCCTCAAGACCACCTCCCGGAGGAAGGCCAAGCCAGAGCCTGAGACACTGCCTACGGATGCTGGTGAGTCATCATCATTGTTATCGTCATAATCATAGGTAGCTTTATTTTCATCCTCATAGTTAGCGTCATCATTTTTATAGTCATCATCAGTGCCAGAGTCTGGTCTATCTATCGATCTATCGATTCCCTTTATTTTTTTGAGCAGTATATATATATATATATATATATATATATATATCAAAAAAATAAAGGGAACACTTAAACAACACAATGTAACTCCAAGTCAATCACACTTCTGTGAAATCAAACTCTCCACTTAGGAAGCAACACTGATTGACAATAAATGTCACATGCTGTTGTGCAAATGGAATAGACAACAGTTGGAAATTATAGGCAATTAGCAAGACACCCCCAATAAAGGAGTGGTTCTGCAGGTGGGGACCACAGACCACTTCTCAGTTCCTATGCTTCCTGGCTGATGTTTTGGTCACTTTTGAATGCTGGCGGTGCTTTCACTCTAGTGGTAGCATGAGACGGAGTCTACAACCCACACAAGTGGCTCAGGTAGTGCAGCTCATCCAGGATGGCACATCAATGCGAGCTGTGGCAAGAATGTTTGCTGTGTCTGTCAGTGTAGTGTCCAGAGCATGGAGGCGCTACCAGGAGACAGGCCAGTAGATCAGGCGACGTGGAGGAGGCCGTAGGAGGGCAACAACCCAGCAGCAGGACCGCTACCTCCGCCTTTTAGCAAGGAGGAGCAGGAGGAGCACTGCCAGAGCCCTGCAAAATGACCTCCAGCAGGCCACAAATGTGAATGTGTCTGCTTAAACGGTCAGAAACAGACTCCGTGAGGGCCCGACGTCCACAGGTGGGGGTTGTGCTTACAGCCCAACACCGTGCAGGACTTTTTTCATTTGCCAGAGAACACCAAGAGTGGCAAATTTGCCACTGGCGCCCTGAGCTCTTCACAGATGAAAGCAGGTTCACACTGAGCACGTGACAGTCTGGAGACGCCGTGGAGAACGTTCTGCTGCCTGCAACATCCTCCAGCATGACCGGTTTGGCGGTGGGTCAGTCATGGTGTGGGGTGACATTTCTTTGGGGGGCCGCACAGCCCTCCGTGTGCTTGCCAGAGGTAGCCTGACTGCCATTAGGTACCGAGATGAGATCCTCAGACCTCTTGTGAGACCATATGCTGGTGCGGTTGGCCCTGGGTTCCTCCTAATGCAAGACAATGCTAGACCTCATGTGGCTGGAGTGTGTCAGCAGTTCCTGCAAGAGGGAGGCATTGATGCTATGGACTGGCCCGACCGTTCCCCAGACCTGAATCCAATGGAGCACATCTGGGACATCATGTCTCGCTCCATCCACCAACACCACGTTGCACCACAGACTGTCCAGGAGTTGGCGGATGCTTTAGTCCAGGTCTGGGAGGAGATCCCTCAGGAAACCGTCCGCCACCTCAGCAGGAGCATGCCCAGGCGTTGTAGGGAGGTCATACAGGCACGTGGAGGCCACACACACTACTGAGCCTCATTTTGACTTGTTTTAAGGACATTACATCAAAGTTGGTTTATAATTGTCTGAAATATTAATTATTATTGCCCTTGTCTGTGCATAGTCTTCCTAATTCAGAAAGGCTATGCTCGTCGCCAATCCGTCACCATTACTGAGGTAATGACTCTGCCCTGCTTTGTGTCCTGTAGGTGACAACTACCAGCGCAGTATGTCTGTCCCAGTGTCTATACCTGTGACAGATACAGACACAATGGACCTGTCGTGCTCCTGGGACCTCCGGAGGACCATCTCCCCCCTCAGAGGAACGGACATTAAAAAGAGCCCACCCAGCACCAGAGGCTTCCTGCCGTAGGTCAAAACATCCTATACCCTCTGGTTCCCCATTCGATTACATCCGATTTGTGAAACAACTTCATTGTAGGTCATTGCCTTACTGTTAATGCAATAGATCATCTCAAGGTAGACCATGTCTTTTTCTATATTGTCTGAAAAATCCAACTGCTCCATGATGAGCTTCCACCATATTGTCTTATTTTCCAATCGCTACAGACCGAGGGGAGGCGTAGAGGAGAGGTCAGATTTTCAAGCAATTGAGATGGAGCCCATGCTAAATATTGCCAAAGACCATATTTGTATGGCAGATTGTTTTATCTATGTGACATTGGTGTATCTCGTCTCCACCTTGTGGTGGCCAGGGTGTCAGAGGAGCCCAGTGCTGTGAACACGACGGCTAGTCCAGCCACGTCAGGGGAGAACCTGGGCCTGTTCCTACTGAGGAAGGACAGCGAGAGGAGGGCCACACTGCACAGGATCCTCACTGAGTACATCACCGACGTAGTGCACAACATCCAGAACACACTACCTCAGGTAGAGAGAGAGAGAGAGATCTTGGGCTGTATGTGTCAGAGTAGGTGTGCTGATCTGTTTGACCTTTTAGATCATAATGAATAAGACCGGATGGACCTGATCTTAGATCGGTACTTCTACTCTTTGACAATTTTTTTATATGGGCCTTGAGAAGGATCTATCCCTAATACAGTCAACTCCTGATAAATGCAATGGCTTAGGATGGTTATGAGGGCATGCACTCAACCGATCGGAGCATGAATATATCCAGAGCAATTAAAGACAATGTATGGTGAAATAATATAATAATAATAAATGTCACTTAGCAGAATTTTACGTATGGTTGGTCCCGGGAAAGTGAACCCACTACCCTGGTGTTACAAGCACCATGCTCTACCAACTGAGCTACACAGGGCCACAAGGCACTTAACTGAGTTTACCCTTATCAGGAGTCTGCTGTACATGTTAGGTGTGAAAGAATGAGTGTTTATGTCTACATTTTACACTTGTAGGTTTCTTTGCCGATAATTATTTTAGAATGTTTCCTCTCTCCTTGCCTCTAAGCAAACAGACGTTGGGTCCGTGACCTCAGAGCACATCTCTGAGCTGATTGGCTGCCTGCGGGAGAACATCCGCTCTCCAGACAGAAGGCACCTGACCAACAGATTGGTGAAGTTGCGCTCCACACTGCTTGCTACCGCAGTACCTCTCAAAAACCTGCGAGCTGTGCTCTTCAGCTTCCAGGATGCGGTAGGTCACTGGAGGTCACCGTTGTGTTCATTCGGGTATGCAACAGAAAACATTACAAAACATCTTATTGGAGTAGTCCCTCCCTGTTCTTTTTCATGTGGTACTTAATGAACATTACCCAGGAGTTGCTTCGCCAGTCCTTGAGGACAGTAGCCCTGCCAGTTTCCATTTCTCCCTGGCACGTAAAAGATTGCTTACTGTCATGGATTGGCCATAGATTTCAAACACGGTTCCTCAAGTATTAGACAGATAGTAATCACAAGGCCAGGGTGGACGGGGGATTGAACAGGGGGAGTCGTATATGTGTAAATAGCCAGGAGTTTTACCACAGGCTATGCATCACACCCAATAGTATTGTGCTAATCTGTTCTTCTCACTCCCGCGTGTGTGTGTGTGTGCAGGTGAAAAAGGTGTTGAGGCAGCAGCAGGTGAAACCTCACTGGATGTTTGCTCTGGATAACCTGCTGAGGCAGGCCGTGCAGGACGCCATCACTGTACTATTACCAGGTAAGAACCAGCAGAGTCAGGCCTAATTCCATCTCAACTTCTATCTGTTGTATTGGACATACAAATTCCTCATAGAACTCCTGTTCAATTTCATGATATGACTCTGGGATTTGGAATTGAGTCCATCCCCGCCATTCAAAGGCTTCACCACCTCCCAAATCCCCGCCCACATGCACACTCTTGCTCACACACACACCTCAATGTCTTTCAGAGCTCAAGCTCCAGCTGCAGTCTTCCTTTGAGACGGAGGAGAGTAGCCCAGAGAGAGGGCAGCGGCCCAGTGAGCTAGTAAAGCTTTTGCCTGCAGTTTTCTCAGATGACCAGGTGGCGGCGCCAGCCGACACAGAGACCATAGAGGAAGTTTCAGAAAGCCCCTGCTTACCCAATGGCCTCCAGTACAACACTAACTGTCCCCTCAGCCAGGAACTGACAGATCTACGGCTAGAGACTCGCAGGTTCAGTGCCATTTACTTAGCTGTTTATATTACATTGCTTTATTGGCATGACAAAAAAAATGCATTTGTATTGTCATGTTATTCTTTATTCC
This sequence comes from Oncorhynchus kisutch, assembly GCF_002021735.2. Classification (NCBI taxonomy): domain Eukaryota; kingdom Metazoa; phylum Chordata; class Actinopteri; order Salmoniformes; family Salmonidae; genus Oncorhynchus; species Oncorhynchus kisutch. The sequence continues at coordinate 23,527,850 of NC_034175.2, forward strand.
ACCTTTTAACCTGGGGTTTCCATTCATTTCAACTTTAATATAATTGGCTTTAAAATGTAAAGAAAATAGTCATTCCTACAGATTCAGTGAAAAGTGCCAGCACACAACCAAGGATTACATTGCAACCAGTTACAACATGGACAGTGAAGTGATGTGTGTAAATAGGAAAATTTACTGTTACTTCAGGCCTGGTCCATAATGACTAATTGTGTGTTTCAGACTGCTGACTCAGCTGAGTGAGAAAGAGCGGGAATACCAGGAGCTACTGAGGAACTCTGTCCAGAGGAGACAGGATCAGATCGACACTACCAGGAACACATCAGAACCCACAGGTAATGTTTTCAGATCCCACTCCGTCCCAAAGCAGTCTGACTGTTGCTAATGTCAGCCCATTTAAGGCTAGTGTGTTGGTAAACATTGTACGTTTGGGTGAAGTACCTTAGTGAGCCAAATTCTGTCACTCTGCCACACCTTAGTATGTAGCAAGGCCGAGCACTCTGCCTAATAAATAATGAATATCAGGCGTTAAAATCCTGTGTGTTTTTTGTATACATGTAGACAATGGAGGTTGAAGCTTGTGGTATGACAGTGGTCCCACAAGTTACAGCCTGCCTACTGTCATGTTCCTAAAATGGAGAGATGGAATGCCATTGAGACACTTTGTAGGCTTTGTGATTCACACCCTGTGTTTCTAGATCTCTCTCCACACCTCACCCTCAGACAGTGGATTTCTGCTCTACTGGTTTGAGTTTAAGGCGTGTAGCTCATTGCCGCTGAGATTCGAGACTTGGAACCAGATGTGTCAGTCATAATAATGATTAGAAACTGGCATCGGAAAATGTTGGCCTGTTTTTGTTTATAAGACCCTAATTAACGCTTTTGCTTTGTATCTGTCAGGTTTACTTCCTTTACACCCATGTTAACGTATACTGTCGCGAATAGCCCCGACCGGGACTCAAAACCTCAGTCCATGTGACTGTCAGTCGAACACCTTAACCATATCTGAAAATCTGCATTTGAAATACTAACAATGTTCAGCTTAGTAGCATGATGGTGCAAACTGGTGACCAGATCATACCGACTTGTCTTCTCATCCTCCTGTAGATACAGAGTTGTCCCTGCAGATAAGTTTGAACCCAGAAGTCAAGTCCTTGGTTTGCTGGCTGAAGGCTATCCCAGTAGATCAGGACACCATAGACAAGGTAAGGAACTTCAAAAATGACTTTGTGATTTAATGATGTGGGATTGGTTATTAGAATATGGTGTGGCTATTGATTTATGGGTAACTACATGCATGGAATAAACCATCTAATTGGTGAAAAGTGCCTTAAGCACATTATAATAAAATGACAAATCACAAAAGTCTATACCACGAAAAATCTGAAAAAATAGGAAGTAATGTAGCTCGGTTTCAGTCCGTGTTTGCGTGAGGCTTGTTCTCACTGATGTTGCGCAAGTAGAATTCACGCTGTGCTTTTGTTTGTAGTTACTCTCTCACGAGTTCACCTTGGACTGTCTCCTCACCATGGCCTGCAGGGATGACTTGATGTACTGTGCCATAAGGTGAACTTCCTCCTCCAATCATGTTCGCACATCCTTAAAGCAGAAACAGGAAACTGATCTACGCTAATGAGGAAAACCCCATTGTTTTCTGTTTGGATGTTTATGTCGTTATTCAAAGTACTGTGAATCGCTGAGATGTGTCAATGTGTGACTAGGGATCTGTGCAGTAGGAGGGTGTATGGATGTGACGCCCACCCACACACATAAAGGGTCCTGTACTGTAATGGTTGTATTCTTTACTGGTACTGTTTCGTCCACAGAGGAGGGATGCTGTGTCGTGTCTGGGCAGCCATCACAACACAGAGGAAGTCAAAGCTCAAATCTCAGCTCAGCACTCAACACTCTGAAGAGGACGAGGACACCATTCTCTGATGGGTCATTACGTGTTCCACTAATAGGCTGGTCCTATAAACACAACATGGTACAAATTTACTGAGTCTGTGAATTTGTCTCATAGTTAAGATTCAGGAATTAGTGTGTGTGTCAGTGTGTGTGCGCATGTACGGTTTTCTGAGAACAAGATAATCATGTCATAAAAATTGGGACCTACCTTAGTATTTCCCCAAAGATGTTATATTGAAACTGAAATGGTTACAGAAAGATGGATGAACAGTCAAGGATATGTTTTCTGTCATTTCTTATTGTGAATAACTGTACTTGTAAAACGGGTTTGGAGAAATCTGCAATCTGATTGGCTGAAATGGGGTTCTAAACCATTGACAATTCCCTGATATTCGGAGGGGAGAGGGGGGATATTTAGGGCCAACAGCTGTCATATTTTTATCTCAACAGACACTCCGTGCCTCCATGATACTTCACATTCATTTGTTAGTTTGGTGTGTAGTATAAAACAAAATGTACCTCCTTTAATGTACACCATTTCTGAGCTCTTCGCAGGGCCTAGGACCTGAAGAAAAGTTATGTAATTGATGGTAAATATACACTTTTGCGAGAATGTGTTCTGGTGATTGGTCATTTAAATAAGTGGGAATAGTGGTGTCTGCAATAGGTGTATACCACATACTGGTGGTGTCTGTAATAGGTGTATACCACATACTGGTGGTGTCTGTAATAGGTGTATATGGGTCTTTCGATAAAGAAAGGGGCCAATGTTCATGTTAAAAATGTAATATGTTTAAATATGATTTTTCTCTGTTTCACATTTGTAGTTACAGGAATAAAAGTCTTGGTAGGCATAATTACTAATGCCACCTAGCAACAACAAAACATCTACATGTCATTCAAAATGTCACATGAAACATGGACACTGCATGTTTCTTTGTCATGCCTAGTAGCCAGGTCTGTTTGTGCTTTAGTCAACTTCTCTATAATGTATAGCCCTGCTTAAAATTCCTGATTTCGTGGTATCCAATTGTCTTATCGCTGCAACTCCCGTACAGACTCGGGAGAGGCTAAGGTCGAGAGCCGTGCGTCCTCCGAAACAAAACCCAACCAAGCCGCACTGCTTCTTGACACAATGCCCGCTTAACCCGGAAGCCAGCCGCACCAACGTTTCGGAGGAAACACCGTACACCTGGTGACCTTGTCAGCGTGCACTGCGCCCGGCCCTCCACAGGAGTCGCTAGTGTGCGATGGGACAAGGACATCCCTGCCGGCCAAACCCTCCTCTAACCCGGACGACGCTGGGCCAATTGTGCGCCGCCCCATTGGTCTCCCGGTCGCGGCCGGCTGCAACAGAGCCTGGACTTGAACCCAGAATCTCTAGCGGCACAGCTATTACTGCGATGCAGTGCCTTAGACCACTGCACCACTCGGGAGGCCCAAAAGTCATTTGAAATGTTTTTTTTCAATTTTAAAACGAAACAATTGACCGATTCCCAATTGCTGCATTTTAACTCTGTAAAACAAACGATCAAAACGTACACGGACTGTATTCTTATCTCAGGAATCCTGACTTAATGTTGTCCACGGAGTAGGCTAATTATCTTGACCGCCGTAACAACATGGACACAGACATGTTCTGTCACTCCTCGAGATCAACAGTAATTCCTGCACTTTGGCGGCTGTTCAATCACATGCGATAAAACAGGAGCTCTTTATCGCTTGACTGTCGTTCAACAAAACAAATCCTGAATCGGATGATGTAGCGCGATAATGTCCCCCTCACACTAAACAGCTAGACATCAAATGCGCAACAAACAACTATTTTGCATACAGTGGGAAGACAAAGTATGTGAACCCATTGGAATTATCCGGATTTAGATCTGAGCTTCATCTAAGTCACAACAGACAATCACAAGCTGCTTAAACTAATAACACACAAATTATTATACTTTTCTTCTCTATATTGAATGCATCATTTAAACATTCACAGTGTAGGTTGGGGAAAAATAATGACTTCTCCAAAAGCTAATTGGAGTCAGGTGTCAGCTAACCTGGAGTATAATCATTGAGACAAGATTGGAGATGTTGGTTAGAGCTGCCCTGCCCTGTTAAAAAACACTCACAAAATTTGAGTTTGCTATTCACAAGAAGCATTGCCTGATGTGAACCATGCCTCGAACAAAAGAGATCTCAGAAGACCTAAGATTAAGAATTTTGACTTGCATAAAGCTGGAAAGGGTTACAAAAGTATCTCTAAAAGCCATGATGTTCATCAGTCCACGGTAAGACAAATTGTCTATAAATGGAGAAAGTTCAGCACTGTTGCTACTCTCGGTAGGAGTGGTCATCCTGCAAAGATGACTGCAAGAGGAGAATGCTCAATGAGGTTAAGAAGAATCCTAGAGTATCAGCTAAAGACTTACATAAATCTGTTGATGAGTCTACAATAAGTAAAACCCTAAACAAGAATGGTGTTCATAGGAGGACACCACGGAAGAAGCCACTGCTGTCTTAAAAAAAAAATCTACACATCTGAAAATCTACACATCTGAAGTTCGCAAAAGAGCATCTGGATGTTCCATAGTGCTACTGGCAAAATATTCTGTGGACAGATGAAACTAAAGTTGTGGTGTTTGAAAGGAACACACAACCCTATGTGTGGAGAAAAAAAGTCACAGCACACCAACATCAAAACCTCATCCCAACTGTAAAGTATGGTGAAGGGAGCATCATGGTTTGGGGCTGCTTTGCTGCCTCAGGGCCTGGAGAGATAGCTATCATCGGCGGAAAAATTAATTCCCATGTTTATTAACATATTTTGCAGGAGAATGTAAGGCTGTCTGTCTGCCAATTGAAGTTCAACAGAAGTTGGGTGATGCAGCAGGACATTGACCCAAAACACAGAAGTAAATCAACAACAGAATGGCTTCAAAATAAGAAAATACTGGAGTGGCCCAGTCAGAGTCCTGACCTCAGCCCGATTGAGATGCTGTGGCATGACCTCGAGAGTAGTTCACACCAGACATCCCCAGAATATTGCTGAACTGAAACAGTTTTGTAAAGAGGAATGTTCTAAATTTCCTCCTGACCGTTGTGCAGGTCTGATCCGCAACTACAGGAAGCGTTTGGTTGAGGTTATTGCTGCCAAAGGAGGGTCAACAAGTTATTAAATCCAAGGGTTCACATACTTTCCCCGCCCTGTACTGTGAATGTTTGCGCGGTGTGTTCAATAAAGACATATGGGAACATATAATTGTGTTGTTAGTTTAAGCAGACTGTTTGTCTATTGTTGTGACCTAGATGAAGATCAGATCAAATTTTATGACCAATTTATGCAGAATTGAACTTATCCAGTTCTTCCAAAAGGTTCACATACTTTTTTGTGCCTCTGTAATTATGTTAAAGTTACTCTTTCTGTTAAATGCATTTGATTTTGCAATCGTATGCATTATTTTCGACATGTGTGTGTGCCCATCAAAGCTGTTTTCACACTAACACAGGGAGGTACAAAATGTTACGAGGTTACAGTGCACTTCTGAGTTCCCCCCCATACAAAAAAAGTGTCCGACAGCAATATCCAGGAATTTTACAGAATCAAGTTCAATGTGTAATTCATTTCTTAAACGCTTAGTATATGATATAACAACAAACAGTATTATAAATGTAAGGAAAGAAAGGTAGTTTTATCACATTTTTTTGTAAAAATCTATGAAAAATTCCAAATATGACAAAGGGTTTAAACAGGTTTTGATTCTACTCATGAATTATACTGAACAGTTCATATAAGGGATTCTGTCCATTTAAATCAATGAATTAGGCCCTAATCTATGGATTTCACATGACTGGGAATACAGATACTGTATGTATCTGTTGGTCACAGATACTTTTTTTTTAAATGTAAGGGTGTGGATCAGAAAACCAGTCAGTATCTGGTGTGACCACCATTTGACTCATGCAGCGCGACACATCTCTTTTGCATAGAGTTGATCAGGCTGTTGATTGTGGCCTGTGGAATGTTGTTCCACTCTTCAATGGCTGTGTGAAGTTGCTAGATATTGGTGGGAACTGGGACATGCTGTCGTAAACATCAACCCCGAGCATCCCAAACTTGCTCAATGGGTGAGTATGCAGGCCATAGAAGAACAAAGACAGTTTCAGCTTCCAGTAATTGTGTACAGACCTTTATCCACACGGGGCGGTGCATTATTATGCTGAAACAGGGTGATGGCGGCAGATGACTGGTACGACATTGGGCCTCAGGATCTCATCACGGTATCTCTGAGCATTCAAATTGCCATCGATAAAATGCAATTGTGTTCGTTGTCCTGTCAGTAGCTTATGTCTGCCCGTACCATAACCCCACCGCCACCATGTGGCACTCTGTTCACGATGTTTACATCAGCAAACCACTTGCCCACACGCTATACACACTGTCTGCCATCAAACCGGGATTCATCCGTGAAGAGTACACTTCTCCAGCATGCCAGTTGCCATCGAAGGTGAGCATTTGCCGACTGAAGTCGGTTACGACACCAAACAGCAGTCAGGTCATGACCCTGGTGAAGACGACGAGCATGCTTCCCTGAGACGGTTTCTTCGGTTGTGCAAACCCACAGACTCGTCAGCTGTTCGGTTGGCTGGTCTCAGATGATCCTGCGGGTGAGGAAGCTGGTGGTGGAAGTCCTGGGCTGCCGTCGTTACACGTGGTCTGCATTTGAGAGGCCGGTTAGACACTACTTCCAAATGATCTAAAATGATGTTTTGAGGCAGCTTATGGTAGAGAAATGGACATTCAATTAAACTCCAACAGCTCTGGTGAACATTCCTGCAGTCAGCATTGTGTTGTGTGACAAAACTGCACATTCAGGTGGATGGATTATCTTGGTAAAGGAGAACTGCTCACTAACAGGGATGTAAACAAATTTGTGCACAAAATATGAGAGAAATAAGCTTTTTGTGCATATGGACAATTACTGAGATCTTTTATTTCAGCTCATAAAACATGGGGCCAACACTTTACATGTGTTTTATATATTTGTTCAGTATAGATTGATAGGTAGCTCCTGTGATGTGTGATCACTTCCATATTCTATGACTTGGCTCATGTGTTACCATGGTTCCATCACATAATGCCATGACAGTTAGTACTGTCGGTACCGTTGGCACCAGACAGGATGGATTCATGGACACCGGATGACCCCAGGAGCCAGGATGTTTCTGAGATACTGGGACCGGCTCACCTGGCACCGGCGGTCATACCACGCTCAGTCTCTTAGGTCACTAGTTTTGCCCATTCTAACGTTCGTTCAAACAGTAACTGAATGCCTCTGCCCATCTGCCTGCTTTATATAGCAAGCCATGGCCACGTTACTCACTGTCTGTAGGAGCAAACTTTTTTTGTGAACGGGGTGGTGTACCTAATCAACTATCAACTGATTTTAAGTTCCCTTATTTATATCTTAATTTATTCACGTGAAGAAAAAGCTGGGTATTATTGACTGTGTAACAGCTCCAAACAGTCACTGATACCCTAGTTTATAGAAAGACCCAAATGCTGTCATAAGCTGAAAGATCAATAGAAGGAAAGAGGATCATATTTGTGTACGTATGAGTGTACACACGCTCCTGCTCACTCAATCTTACACATATACACACACACACTCACAGATAGAGAGAGATCCAAACACACAGTCTGGTGGAAGAAGTGAATCAGTGGTGCCCACACTGTAAAATTCCACACATGCTTCCCCATCTGTTATTATACTGTTGACATCACCTTGGAGACAAGTGTTTGGGCCTTCCTCTTATCCTAGGCCATATGGCTACACACACTGTGTGTGTGTGTGTGTGTGTGTGTTTCATCCATTTAGTTGTGTAATTATTCCCCAGTATTCTCTATGGTCCTATATGCAATTGGTGAGATGGGACAATGAAGTCAATTATTTTCTTAACTACAATAAGTGATGGAAATATTAGAGGGCTAGTGAAGTATACATCTACTCAAACACTGAGTCATAAGGGATATTAAAATCATTTAGGGATTGGGCTTGGTTCACTTTAATGTATGAATAATACCCACAATGGGCTTGGTTCACTTTAATGTATGAATAATACCCACAATGGGCTTGGTTCACTTTAATGTATGAATAATACCCACAATGGCATATCAGTATTGTCTGTTGTTTATTTAGATAAATGTTTATGTCCTCTCCTTTCTATTCTTCTCTTAATGAGTGTTTTACCCTTTTGCTATTGCATGTAGCACATAAGGGCACATGGGTACATGATTAAAAACACCCAGAGAAATTAGTTACGAATAAAAAATTGTACATTTACATGATGCTAAATGAGACAACCACATATCACAGGCATAGTAAGTACACCTTTCCTCAATTAAGTAATTGTCAGCAAAGTCAGAGCTAGAAAGGGGGGAAGTCAAGTTCAAGTGTAGGAAGGAAGTCGTTTTTTGGGGGGGGTGGGTCGAGGTGAGGAGGGTTATTATTTAAGATTCTCTTTGAAGAGGTAGGTTTTTAGGTGCTTTCGAAAGATGGGCAGGGACTCCGCTGTCCTCGCTGTTGGATTCCAATACTTGTTCTTGCCTTCGGCAAACACATCTAATGAGGCTATTCTAATTAGGCTATTCTCAAACCCAATAAGCACAGATTTTTTTTTTTACAATGTCACCTAATAGTGTTCTGCAGATAAGGACTGCACAGAGTATATTTGAGAAGTTATTGCACAATTAAAATGTATGCCTCTGTTCTCTGATAGGTCCAGGTCAATAGTGTCTCTAGGGTTTGTTGCTAGGCTTTACATCATGTTTCGAGTCAGGTGAATAACCATTTTAGTAATACAAACCAACATAATTTTTTGGAGTAAACAAAGTGTTCTCAGTCAATGACTGATGATGACCAATGTAAGAGTTATAAATGATGCTCTCTATACAGATAGTGTCCCTTTCATTTCCAGTGTCCTATTGTACCTCAATGGGAGCCAAGTTCTAAGTAGAGGCTTGAGGAGCCAAGTCCGAGATGTCCTGATGATGTTGGACAGTTTCCCATGTGAAGGATTTTCCATCACCAAGAGTTGCAGTCTGTTTTGGAATGGGTAATGTTCAGGACCAGTAATAAACTGGTCCTGAACATTTCAAAAACTAAGAGCATTGCATTCCCTAAGTTCTAGACCTCAGCTGAATCTGGTAATGAATGGTATGGCTGATGAACAAGTTGAGGAGACTAAATTACTTGGCGTTACCTTAGATTGAAAACTGTCATGGTCAAAACATATAGATTCAATAGTTGTAAAGATTTTATTTTGTTTATTTATTTTATTTCACCTTTTATTTAACCAGGTAGGCAAGTTGAGAACAAGTTCTCATTTACAACTGCGACCTGACCAAGATAAAGCAAAGCAGTTCGACACATATAACAACACAGAGTTACACATGGAGTAAAACAAACATACAGTCAATAATACAGTAGAAAAATAAGTCTATATACAATGTGAGCAAATGAGGTGAGATAAGGGAGGTAAAGGTAATAAATAGGCCATGGTGGCGAAGTAAATACAATATAGCAATTAAAACACTGGAATGGTAGATTTGACAGTAGATGAGTGTGCAAAGTAGAAATACTGGGGTGCAAAGGAGCAAAATAAATCAATACAGAAATACAGTAGGGGAAGAGGTAGTTGTTCGGGCTATTTATAGGTGGGCTAGGTACAGGTGCAGTGATCTGTGAGCTGCTCTGACAGCTGGTGCTTAAAGCTAGTGAGGGAGATAAGTGTTTCCAGTTTCAGAGATTTTTGTAGTTCGTTCCAATCATTGGCAGCAGAGAACTGGAAGGAGAGGCGACCAAAGGATGAATTGGCTTTGGGGGTGACAAGTGAGATATACCTGCTGGAACGCGTGCTACGGGTGGGTGCAGCTATGGTGACCAGCGAGCAGAGATAAGGCGCGACTTTACCTAGCAGGGTCTTGTAGATGACCTAGAGCCAGTGGGTTTGGCGACGAGTATGAAGCGAGGGCCAGCCAACGAGAGCCTACAGGTCGCAGTGGTGGGTAGTATATGGGGCTTTGGTGACAAAACGGATGGCACTGTGATAGACTGCATCCAATTTGTTGAGTAGAGTGTTGGAGGCCTATGTTTGGCAGCATGAGTGAAGGATGCTTTGTTGCGAAATAGGAAGCCAATTCTAGATTTAACTTTGGATTGGAGATGTTTTATGTGAGATGATGGGGAGAGGTCTGTACGTGATAAAGAGATGCTCTGCTTTTTTTGACACTACACTCCAAAAAGCAAGTCCTGCAGCCTCTAGTTTTGTCTTATCTTGATTATTGTCCAGTCGTGTGGTTGAGTGCTGCAGGGAAAGACCTAGTTAAGCTGCTGCTGACCCAGAATAGAGCATCACGTCTTTCTCTTCATTGTAATCAGAGGGCAAATATAAATATTATGGATGCCAGTCTCTCTTGGCTAAGAGTTGAGGAGAGACTGACTGCATCACGTCTTCTTTTTATAAGAAACATTCATCCCAAATTGTTTGCATAGTCAACTTAAACACAGCTCTGAAACACACACTTACCCTACCAGACACGCCACCAGGGGACTTTTCACAGTCCCCAAATCCAGAGCAAATTCAAGAAAGTGTACAGTATTATATAGAGCCATTATTGCCTGGAACTCAGTTCCATCTCATATTGCTCAAAACCTCACGGCACACCTCTCCCCTATTTGACTTAGATAGTTTGTGTGTATGTGTTGATTTGTCGGCTACGTGTGCCTTTAAAAAATATATTGTATGTAGTTCTGTCCTTGAGCTGTTCTTGTCTATTAATGTTCTTTAATATGTCATGTTTCATAATTTGTGTGGACCCCAGGAAGAGTATCTGTTGCTTTTGCAACAGCTAATCGGGATCCTAATAAAATACCAAAATATCTTCATCCTCTTCCCAATCACCAGACCTAACAAAGGATAGAGCATTCCTCTGTTCAGCACTCAATAACCTAAATTCTGGGTTAGTTCAAGTGTTCTCTATTCCTAACTAACACAAATAGACAGAAGTAGATTGTTTTTAAGTTATAAACTGGTCCAACATCTGGTTGAACAGAGGACTCTATTGACAAGTATGCATATTGTTACTAAAATCAATGACCAGCCTACTGATTTTGCTGCACTCGTTATGTCTAGGGTCTTAGGACTAGTTAACTGGTCTGTAAGATGTGCATCTATGTGAGAAATCAGCATAATGTGCTTGGGTGTTGAATGTACATGTGCCTTTCCTTGGTCCGGGCCTAGCGCTGTCTCTATTGACCTCTTGGTCGGCGAGTCCAAGCGGATTATTATGTTCAGATGGTGACGGAAACAAATATATACAAAAATGAAAACTACAAACGGGTATGACTAAACAAAACGAAAGGCCTCATGACCACCAAACAAACCAGCAGCCTCACGGCATGCAAGTTGGGGCACTGACTGACAATCACCCTAATTGACAGCACCTGGTGTGCTTATCAACCAGGCTCAGCACCGGGACAAGTTTGCTCCTGCCCCCTGGGGGAAATGAGTGTGGAAGTGGTAGTGAGCTGTATTGTGCTGTCTAAACTACCTAACCTATTCCAAAACAATATGATGTTGATTTTGAATGTCTGTTGCAGACCACTTACGGAAGAAGACCAGGCTCACAATTAGGATGTTGGAAACTCGGAGAGCAAAAAAAATTTCATCTGAGCTTTGGCCGACACGTTGAACAAGCTTTGGACAAGTTCATCCATCCCCCTAAATCCTCAGCTTTTGACTCAATGGAGGTAGTTGCACCTGCTGTTAGTCTGCAGAGTTGCATTAGTGATGCAACTACAGTATCAACTCCAACAAAGGCAAGTGGATCAAAACACTATTGACCTCAGACTAAGGCAGGGATTCAGATCATTCCCTGCTCACAAACAGTGGTTTGGGTTCCATGTTCTACAGCGTTGGAATCTGTGTTCAACAATGATGCCTCTGTCGAGAAATACATCAAAGCACCCCTGAAAAACTCCCCTGTGTTGCGCCTGAATGAGACAAGAAGTGTTCCTCAGAATTGTTGAAGAACGGGATAAATCTATCATGAGTTGTACAACCTCTTCCACCACGCCCATAATCTCATATGACCAGCCAACAACCACCATTACGATCTTCTCTTCTGATGGTACCCTGAAGGCCATTGCCACTTCTCAAAATGGCAGTAGCAGCCTGACCATTAAGCCAGAAAAGGCTAGTGTTGGACTTTGTGACAACACAATGAGAAGAGACAGCTTTCAGCTCCTTCTCCAGGCTGTCTAAAGCACCTCGTCATCTGTAAGACTCACTCACGGATATAACCCTTAGGGTCATTGAAGCACTGGAGAAAAGGGCAGGAAGTGGCACAACCAGCTCAGTCTCACAGTCAGAGGCGTTCGATAAGGCCAACACGGCAGTATCCAACCTCATGGCAAATAAATTGGCTACAGGGAAGGATGCAGCTTCAGCTGAGAGAAGCGTTCAGATCCTTATATCTACAGGCATCCCCCGGGACATTCATAGACCACCTGGTGGACCAGATCTGCAGCTTCCTTCTGCAGAACAGCACCCCAGTGTCTTCAGTGACCTGTCTGCCCAGCAGAAGGCAGGCAGGTGAGATCCAGAGGGAGCTGTCAGCAGAGGGATACTGGGAGATAGTCTATGCCTTCATAGAGCCGTCTCTTCTAGTCCCTTCTAGAGCAATTGCTCCAAGTCCTCCTCCTTCCACCAGTAGATACTGATGTGGCCTTCTGCTTTCCCTTTCTCAGACCCATTGCGAGTCTGACAACCACTTCATATTCACATACAGGCCAGGCCAGCTCAGGGTGTTCTAAGCCACTCTCCAAGATCTGCCAAGGAGTAGTCAATCTCTTCATGCAAGCGATAGCTAAACATGTGGCAGACACACTGTCTCAGACAGCTGGGCTGCTAATTCCTGATGCCGAGCTGTAAAGAAACTGTTTATTGCACTAACCAAGTTCTCAAAAAAGATTCCCAAGGAGAAGAAATCTGATCCCAACCCAAGTGACCAGCCCAGTGGTTCCAGGGATGAGGCTGTTGCCGATCCCAGTCTGCCCACAGCCAAACCAGGTACAAAAAAAGAAGGGTAAGAAAATGTCCTTTCTTCAAAAGATTTGGAAGATCAGCATCAAAAAGAAGAAGGAGCGTCTTTAGGAAATGGCATACATTTCCTTTGATTATCTGGAATGAGTTCATATTTAGGATAGTGGCAAGGCCCCCAAAATGCTGAGATACCCCTACCCGAGGTATAACAAACACAACCAAATGGTTGTATAAAAATATTTTTGTGCAAAAGTGGTTAAATTGATAAATATTGTGACACAACCCCTTAACTCAAAAAGTGCTAAATAATGTAGCCCAATATTGCAATCTCTGATATTGCTCAAATTTGGAATACAGGTAGTCAGCTGTCTGCCCTACATACACAAACAAACAGCATTAGGGTTTTTCCATGCATCTTGGAAATATAGACCTGTAAACACACAGATACTATAGCAGAAATATCTGTATGGTGCTGCCTGAAAAGAAAGGAATTCAGTTGCATGTTTTCTCATGTTGTTGTGGCTATTGTAATCGGCTCTAAGGAATACAAGTGGGCTCAGACATCGAAATTAAATGTTTTGGAGTCCAAGGTTCCTTAAAGGTTTTTGTTTTTTTAGCCCCTACTCTTGCAATTAATAATAATCACAGATTATCTTTATATTTTGGCGTCCAAAATCCAATATGGCTGCCATAATTTGAGTTAAGTCAAATCATCTGAATTGTCACAGAATTGAATTGTATACAACAGTCATGCCTATAAAGACTGTTGGTGTGAATACATTTGATTCTGAATCCAATACAGCCAACGGGATTACACTCCAACACCTTCGCCTGCATATAGTAGCCCTTGTTCATTTTCTATTGTGTTTTTCTGTCTTTAAATTGTTTCATACAGCTCTTGGTATATCTAGGACTATGAGTGGTACTGCCATGCCTCTGTTGAGTTTGAGTAGCCGAAGCCAGCTAGTTGTTCAATGTGTGTTCATATTTTAATCTCATTCACACACTTACAGCATATCAACGGGCAATTCCACAAACTATAATAACAAGCCTTTCACGACACAAGCACACAGTAGCGTAACCACGTTACAGGAAAGCAACTTGTAGTACAACAGTAGTGTATATGTACAACCCTCTTTTCTCCACTAAAACTAAGTATGCAAGGTTGATTCAAAGTCTGAGGCGACCAGGACATGAGTGAGTCCTCTAAGGGTGAGGAGACAAAGTAGCCAGTCGTGGTTGTAGTTCTGGGGGCCTGACCGGCTTGCACAGTTAACTGGTCATGCTGGGCAAGCTGCAGCGGCAAGGGTATTATCCTTGCTGTATGACACACAGGGTATTGGGGCTGTGGGGTGATCAGTTTCTATTTCTGTAGTTCGCTATAGCCAGTCAGCAGATGCACCTTGCATACCAAAGAGACCCATTGACTAACTGGAATGTTATCCAAGCCTGAATGATGCCGAGGACACTCCAGAGATGGAATGGTTGGTTGTCTGGTTGTGAAGGAAGTCTGTGAAAGGGCTGTCACAACAGACTTGCCTTTAGATCTTTCCAATGCCTAATTGGCCTGTGGGTCAAGATTTTTTATGTTGAATGTGGCAAAAAGTCCTGCAGGTCACGTCCTACATATGATGATATGAACTGTGGGTGGTTGGCTCACCCAGAAGATGTGAAGAGTGACAGAACTGGTGAGAGTGACCTCAGGTTACTTCGAGGTTAGTTAGTCTTTGACCTAGCTACACTCTATGACCTAAGAACCATTGGTTGTGAGGGACATAACACAGCTCCACACATGTATACATTTGAAGATGGGCTTTGATGGACAGTAAAATGGTTGCAGAGGAGGTGGAGCTGATCAAGCATGGTTACCGAAGACCACTATCTCACAGTCAATCCCCAGCCACCATAAACTATCACATACAGCAGGTTTTACCTCTTGTTTGTCCTTATAATAATGTTGGGATTACTGCACAGTTTCCCATACCAATGTATGAGTCACCCCAGCATAAAACAGCCAGGATGGTGGACATGATTGTCTGGCAGAATCAATGTGCCAGCTCAACACAAACAAGATGAGTGCACCAGAACATTCAAATATGCATCACAATTGCAGTGAGCCAGCAGACGGTCATGTTGGATTCAGGCAGACGTATTGGACAAGCAATGAATCAAAGCTAACTTCTAAATGATAAGGAGGTGACTTATTAAGAGTTAACAATCCTGGAGGGACAAGTTATACCACAGTGGGGGCAAGTTGTAGAGCTAGGGAGAGGGTGTCAGGGTTGGAATCTCTTTCCATTTGTTGGAGCCTCCCAGTTGCCTCATTGATTCTCAAAGAGGCTTGTCACTTGGAATACCTGGTGTTGCCATGCCAAGCAGTCTGCTGTCTTTTTATATATCCAGACCAAGGTGTTTGAGTGTTTATGGTGGGCATATTGGATTCCTAACATAAACTACATGGCCAAAAGTATGTGGACAAGCCTTCAAATTAGTCGATTTGGGCTATTTCAGCCACACCCGTTGCTAACGTGTATTAAATTGAGCACACAGCCATGCAATCTATATAGACAAACCTTAGCAGTAGAATGACCTGTACTGAAGAGCTCAGTGACTTTCAATGTGACACAGTCATAGGATGCCACCTTTCCAACAAGTCAGTTGGTAAAATGTCTGACCTGCTAGACCTTCCCCGGTCAACTGCAGGTGCTGTTATTGTGAAGTGGAAACATCTAGGAGCAACAATGGCTCTGCCGCGAAGTGGTATGTTAAGAATCATGTTCTCGGTTGCAACACTCCCTACTGAGTTCCAAACGACCTCTGGAAGCAACGTCAGCACAAGAACTGTTCGTCAGGAGCTTCATGAAATGGGTTTCCATGGCCGAGCAGCCACACACAAGCCTAAGATCACCATGTGCAATGCAAAGCATCGGGTGGAGTAGTGTGAAGCTCGGAGCCATTTGACTCTGGAGCAGAGGAAACACATTCTCTGTAGTGATTAATCCCACTTACCATCTAGCAGTCTGACGGACAAATCTGGGTTTGGTGGATGCACAAATGTATAGTGCCAACTGTAAAGTTTGGTTGAGGGGGATTAATGAAACTCTTTGCCACCAAAACTTTTACATCAATAAAAGGGAAACATTGGAACATTATTCCTGACATCCAAATGTTAAGAATGGTCTGTGGGGATCTAAAGGATAAACATGCCATATTGTTTATTATTTTGTGATGCCATTAAGGATGGTACTACAAAGTCACTGTCTGAAAGTGTACGCATTCTATGTATAAACTTTACATCTAAGTGTTGTATAAAATATATGATTAAATATGAGAATACTTTTGTGAAGATAGCAATGCGATTTTAGCCTTCTAAATTAAAATTGTTTTTCATATAAACTTACGTCCAGTCAGTCCCCATGCCCAATTTAGCACAGACATTGTGTCGGCATGATGAAGCGCCCCCTTTTTACCCGAGGATAAAACCTTGGTAACACAATTTACATTAGACCAGTTGATGTACAGTGCAACCAAGCGGATGGACGGTGTAAGCCGGACATCACAAATTGTTAAAACTACAAGACCAGAAAGCGTGGAGTGGTGGCTACACGGCTGAAAATGACGAGACCAGTAAATTTCCAGGTTACTACTGGTGTGTAAAGTGGTCGGGAGCTGAACCCTGAATAATCAATCATTGAGACCACTACAAGACCAAAAGACGTGAGGCCGTGGTCCACACGTTGAAATGGTTAGAAACTGAATCTCTCAACCTCTACACAAGAAGATGAACTCACTAGAACTCACTAGAACTCACTAGATCATATCAGTCTGCAGCTGGCATGTAAAGTAGTCTAGAACTTTGCCTAAAGACACAAGGTGGGAAGGAGAAACCCATCTCCGACAACCGTTGGTACATCTGAAGTATTTGTTCTGACAAACGCTTCACTACCAGAGAAGCTCTACAAATAAGAAGGCCATTGTGGCCTCTGCTGGACATCCAGAGCCTTACATCGAGCCACTCCCCATAGACGGATCGATTGGTTTCAACAGAGAGACGACAGAGAAAGTAATCTACGCGTAAATATATATATATTGCATTTCTTATCCGAATGAGTGGTGGTTCATGTGCAAGGTATTACTGTTCCTTTGAGCATAGGTTCCACATGTATCCAAGTGTTCTCTCATTGTCTCTCCCTCTCTTTTACCTACCCCTCCCTCTCCAGATGTGTAACAAGCCATCATATCTTGTCAGTCCTCTACGGACTTTTATCTCATGTAAGTGTGTATGTGTATTCGGTGTTATTATTTAGTTAGTAAATAAATAATTAAGTCAAATTGTGTATTGCTGATTCATCAATGAGGCGAGGGTTGTTGCAGATATCAAGGAATATGCAATGTTCAGAATGAGACTGAGGTATTAATGATTAACAAGTGACTGTTATTGATGTAAGAGATATCTATATATCTTTTAGAGTTTAAGTTGGGAGATAGTAACTCATTAAACAACTTTTCCTGTGGTGCCCCAAATTCCTAATTGTAACGGCGTTCTTCGTTTGTCGAAAGAGAGTCGGACCGAAATGCAGCGTGGTGGTTACTCATGACTTTAATGGAAAAGTGACACATGAAATAACTTATAAATACAAAAACAACAAACGGAACGTGAAACCTAATTACAGCCTATCTGGTGAAACTACACAGAGACAGGAACAATCACCCACGAAATACAAAGTGAAACTCAGGCTACCTAAATACGGTTCCCCATCAGAGACAACAAGAATCACCTGACTCTGATCGAGAACCGCCTCAGGCAGCCAAGCCTACACTCGAACACCCCTAATCAACCACAATCCCAATGCCTACAAAAAAAACAATACGACAACACAATAACCCATGTCACACCCTGGCCTGAACAAATAATTAAAGAAAACACAAAATACTAAGACCAAGGCGTTACAGAACCCCCCCCCCCCCCCCCCCAAGGTGCGGACTCCCGGACGCACCTCAAAACCATAGGGAGGGTCCGGGTGGGCGTCTGTCCATGGTGGCGGCTCCGGCTCGGGACGTGGACCCCACTTCATTAATGTCCTAGTTCCTCCCCTTCGCGTCCTGGGATAATCCACCCTCGCCGCCGACCATGGCCTAATATTCCTCACCCAGAACCCCACAGAACTGAGGAGCAGCTCGTGACTGAGGGGCATCTCGGGACTGAGGGACAGCTCGGGACTGAGGGGCAGCTCGGGACTGAGGGGCAGCTCGGGACTGAGGGGCAGCTCGGGACTGAGGGGCAGCTCGGGACTGAGGCAGCTCAGGACTGAGGGGCAGCTCGGGACTGAGGGGCAGCCCGGAACTGAGGGGAAGCCCAGTACTGAGAGGAAGCCCAGTACTGAGAGGAAGCTCAGGTAGGTAGTAGGCTCCAGTAGATCCTGGCTGGCTGGCGGATCTGGAAGATTCAGGTTGACTAGCAGATCTGGAAGATTCTGGTTGACTAGCAGATCTGGAAGATTCTGGTTGACAGGCTGATCTGGAAGAATCTGGTTGACTGGCAGATCTAGAAGATCATGGCTGACTGGCGGATCTAGCTGCTCTATGCAGACTGACAGCTCCTTGCAGACAGTCGGCTCTTTGCAGACTGACATCTCTGGCTGCTTCATGCAGACTGACAGCTCTGACTGCTCCATGCAGGCTGACAGCACCCTGCAGACTGGCAGCTCCCTGCAGACTGACAGCTCCCTGCAGACTGGCAGCTCCTTGCAGACTGACAGCTCTGACTGCTCCATGCAGGCTGACAGCTCCTTGCAGACTGACAGCTCCTTGCAGACTGGCGGCTCTTTGCAGACTGACATCTCTGGCTGCTTCATGCAGACTGACAGCTCTGACTGCTCCATGCAGGCTGACAGCACCCTGCAGACTGGCAGCTCCTTGCAGACTGACAGCTCCTTGCAGACTGACAGCTCCTTGCAGACTGACAGCTCTTTGCAGACTGACATCTCTGGCTGCTTCATGCATACTGACAGCTCCCTGCAGACTGGCAACTCAGGCTGCTTCATGCAGACTGACAGCTCTGACTGCTCCATGCAGGCTGACAGCTCTGATTGCTCCGAACAGGCAGGAGGGAAGGAAGGCTCTGATAGCGCTGAACAGACAGGAGACTCCGGTAGCGCAGGAGAGGAGAAAGGCTCCGACAGCGCTGGAGAGGCGGGAGACTGTTGGACTAGTAACTGAAAGGTTGGAAGATCGAATCCCCAAGCTGACAATGTAAAAATCTGTCGTTCTGCCCCTGAACAAGGCAGTTAACCCACTGTTCCTAGGCCGTCATTGAAAATAGGAATTTGTTCTTAACTGACTTGCCTAGTTAAATAAAGGTAAAATATATTTTTTTATACAAATAAACAGTAAATCAAGCCAGGTGTTCGCTGCTGTGTCCTTGGACCAAGTTGTCAGCAGGCAAACTTTGTCTGCTACTTTCCAATATTAATTTCAGTAAACCTTTCATAGTGTGTGTAAGACTTGGTATAAGCATGAATAATCCCTTTATAGTGTCTTATCATTTTAGGGGACTGCAGCTGTCATCTCAAAGGCACTCCTCATAGGATACTTGAATGCAAAGTTAGAAGAAGCCCTTGAGTCGCTGCTGTAGCAGGCTTTGTACCTCAGTGGTATTAAGCATGTCCATCTAATGGGATAAAACATGGTTTGTTGTCGTCAGAAGTCATTCCTGTAGGATTGTATTGGAATTATCTTGAGTTTCTCTGTGTAACATGATTGCGTCCAATCTGATGTGGGACAGACAACTAATTTACAGAAAAGCGGATAGGAAATTGAATTTAAGATGGTTGGTTGATAGTGGGGCCTTTTCAAAGGTTTTTATTTACTCTGAGTGACGGAACATTCTGTAAACTAATTTTAGCAGCCAACACTGCACCAGTGGTTGTTGGACAGGCCCAATTGACTGTCTGTATCTACTGAAAACAGAATACTAGGCCTACATCGTTCTTCTTTCTCTCATATTTGATACAGTATTTATTCCATTAATAGGTTCAAGGACAGTACTGAGTTTATAGGTAAAGTAAGGGCAACGGTTAGCTCTATTTCCATTGCTTATAACCTACAGCTCTTAACACTCCTCAATCCTCTTCTCTCCTCGTCCTCCCCCTCTGCAGTGCTGGCTGGAAGGTGGGGCTAATCCATTGATAGGCGAATAATGAGAATCTCTAACAAAGGGATTGCAATGGGGATTGGGATCTCTTTAAGAGTCCGGTCTAAACCACTGGGGACTAACACGGGGGGGGGGGGGGGGTGGGGGGGATTATCCTAAAATAGATAATTCTGGTGTACTGTTTGTAAACATCTGTTTGGACTAATAGTATAAAAGTGGAGAGTATTCTGTACTCTGTATTTGAAAGACTGCACCCACTTCAGTACATACCCCTCATGGGTCATATTGGGGGGCACAGCTGGTAAATAACCAACTCATCTGCCAAATCATACTGCAAACAACAGACAATTTTCAAAATCACTAACATTGCTTCTACTGAGATCTTGTGTGTATGTGATGCACACCAGGTCAGGGACATCATCCTCATGATTTTCACTCCTAATGAGATCGTATCCCAAGGTGGAAGCGGTCCTAATACGGACACCATATTCCACACACATGCACAGACTCTTATCTTCTGAGTGTGTACGCTATAACTGTGTAGCGGGGGCATATGGCAGGCAGCGTGTGCGCTCCCTCCTTACAGTGTCGTCATTCCCTTTACGATGATAAGAATGTGATTACTCCCATGGTTGAGGGACCTTGGCCCGTATTTCAGTTAGTTGACTGAGTCTCGCGGCGGACAGTTAACAGGGAATGGGACTTTTTAATGACCATGTTGGTGGCAATTGCATGATATATGGACAGTGATGAGAGAGAATGAATTGCTGTTACAGACGTTGCCATTTGAAAATGTGTTCATCTGCCAGCTGTCCAAATGTACCCATTGTGTGTGTGTGTGTGTGTGTGTGTGTGTGTGTGTGTGTGTGTGTGTGTGTGTGTGATGGTAATGGGAAATTGGAAATGGGGAGTCACAGTCACCGGGGCTTGACCTTTTGACCTTTCCCCTTAGTTATCTCAACCTGCTGTGCCTGTGTGACACTTTGACAGTTGTCCGCCCATATGACATCTAATCAATACATTTTTGGGGGGCTTAGTGACCTAAGCCCAACAGTTGGCCGCAGACGGAAAAGCAAATGTGAGCATTCCTACCTAATAGCTCAGTCTATAAACCCAGTGCACCATGCTTCCTTGTCTCGTTTTTTTTTATGAAAATGATGCACATTCATCAATTCCTTAAAAAACATTTTGTCTTTCCTAACATGAATCTGTCCTTCTCTTGATCATCCTTGTAGATGAAAAGCACTGATATACTCCCGTTCCAATAAAATGATTTGTTCAGAGCGTATCTAAATACACGCAGTTACATTTCATGATGCACAACAATTCATAAATGTGCTGACCAATGGAGGTTCAGGAATACTCTATCAGGGACAGTAAGAGAGGAGGGACAATCCAAACACTCAGCTGCGACCAGAGGTCAAAGGAAGGAGGTGCCATTCTCTCATTTACTTTTCCCTCTCTCTGCCTCTTTCTCTCTCTCTCTTTCTCTCTGGTTTGTCATGGTAATGGAGTCACTGAGGGAGGCTCTTTAACCTGCTGCTGAGGGGGGTTGTGTGCATGTGAAGGGGGGTAGGGGGTCTGGTGAAATGAAGCAATGCAGTCATATAAACATGGAGTGCATTGAAGCAGAAGAAGGATGGAGGGAAGAAGGGGGTAGAAAGTGGGTATGGCGTGGGACCCTGAGGACAGGCAAGGTGGACTGAGTGCATGGAGCCATGCAGGACCACGTGTTGTCTGGTGTTCGCCTCCTGTACCCTGTTGTCCAACAGACAACACGTTCGGCGTCGCATTGTGTCACATTAGTCTGAACTGTGCGTAATTTTTTTCCCACGTACCTACTGCTTTACTTAGTACGGTACACCCTTACCAAAAAAAATGGCTTCTGGCAAACAAATTTGCGGAAAACTCATATTTTCACATGCAAATTAGTTTTGCTGCAAACTGTTGGGGTAACTTGTGAACTTCTGGCAAACAATTTTGAGAAACTTGTGGCGAACATTTTGTTTCCTACGAACTCAGTATGAATGTGCAAATTAGATCAGGTTTTTCGTTAATGCGTGTTAAACAACATTGAAATACATGTAAATAAACCGAATCACATAACTTTAAATTAATTAACTTACTTAAAATTTTAAAAACTTAACATACTAAATATAGTAAATATACTGTATATATTTACTACAACATACATTTTATACAACTTGAAATCATTAGCATGATAATGAAGAAAATAGCAAAGACAAGTAAATGTAACTACAACATTTACATGAGAGAAGTGTGAACACTATGGGGATGTTGACCTTAGGATGTTTAAAGGGACAACTACAGAATGATTTACATGTGCCAAGTGATAATTGAGCAATAGATTAACCAATGGAAGTTTAAAAGAGAATTAACAAAATATGAATGATTCAACAACGAAAACTAAATCAAACCCATTTCAGAACTATTGTCTTTTTGAGAGAACTTCGAAGATGGCGGCCAATTCCTTCATCCAAAGCTTGTTGAACACATGCACTGAAACAATCAAAATAAAACAAAATTAGGATACTGAAAAGAATTACTGAAAAATATTTATATTTTGGCATCTTAAAAGGTAAAAAATTGAGTTATGCCTAACATGACGATTCATATTATTAAAAATATATATATTTTGTTACTCTAAAAAATGCTTGGTTACAAATAACCCAATTTGGGTCATTTCGACAACCCAGCGCTGGGTCAATATTGGACAAACACAGAATTTGGTTAATTCAACCCAGCACCTTGGGTTGAGGGCTTGACCCAACTGCTGGGGAAATTAGACTATATTACTGGGTTAAAAAATCCCAGTGTGTTGGGTTGTGACATAAACCCAGCAAATTGGGTTGGTAAATTGACCCAGCAGCTGAACAACCAGGTTTTGCCTGTGCACAGGCAGTTTGCCTGTGCATAGTTGTATTCCTGTCCCATTGGTATAAAGGTATCGGGAGACAGGCGCAGGAATGCGTAATAGTTTTTTTTTATTGACCCAAATTACAGCGTGCCATGTAAAGGCACAGGGACGAAGACCAAACAAACAAATATACAAAACACAGGGTTGAGACCCAAACAAAATAGCGAGGAGTACCTCGAATAAATACACAAGCGCACAATGATACCACATGGGACGAGACCCGTAATCATCTGCGCAATACAAGTGGCACGAAAGCCAAAACAACAAGGCACAGGTACTCACAGGCACAACGGACATTGGAACAATAATCGACAAGACAATGGTGAACAAAGGCCACACTTATACAGTTACTAATCAGGGGAGAATATGGGGACCAGGTGAGCATCATGACACAGTTCAGTTCCTAGAGGCCGGTGACGTAGACCTCCCCCCCCACACAATGTGCTCCCT
The DNA here is from genome assembly GCF_002021735.2 of Oncorhynchus kisutch. Classification (NCBI taxonomy): domain Eukaryota; kingdom Metazoa; phylum Chordata; class Actinopteri; order Salmoniformes; family Salmonidae; genus Oncorhynchus; species Oncorhynchus kisutch. The sequence continues at coordinate 23,551,396 of NC_034175.2, forward strand.
GCAGTGGGACGACACCTGCCTCGCTGACGATCACAGGAACACAGTGCTGGTCGATCAGGACCCGATGCAGCTGCCGAAGTTGCGTTGTCGGACGGGCTCGTTGCCGCTGCCGAAGTTGCGGACCATTCGCAGCGTTGTCGGAAGGGCCATTCTCGCTGTCTCCCTTAATGGTCGATTATCCTGTCACGTTGGCATGAAGGATCGGGAGACAGACGCAGGAATGCGTAATAGTTTTTTTATTTTTTATTATGGCGTGCCGTGTAAAGGCACAGGGGACAAAGACCAAACAAACACGTAACAAAAACACAGGGTTGAAACCCAAGCAAAAGAGCGATGAGTACCTCGAATAAATTACACACACGCAGAATGATTAACACATGGGACGAGACCCATAATCATCTGCGCAATCCACAAGGGCATGAAAGCCCAAAACACATAGCACAGGTACTCACACGCACCAATGGACATTGTAACAATAATCGACCCCCCCAATGGAATCCAAAGGGCACATATATACAAATACCAATCAGTGGGAATAGGGGACAGGTGTGAGCAATGAAAGTTCCGGAGGGATCCGGGACAATTCCGTTTCTTTTTATCCTAAAAAAACTCCATAGTCCTTGCCGATAACAAGCATGACATGATGCAACCACCACCATGCTTGAAAATATGAAGAATGGTACTCTGTGATGTGTTGCCCCAAACATAATGCTTTGTATTCAGGACATGAAGTTAATTTCTTTGCCACATTTTTTGCAGTTTTACTTTGGTGCCTTATTGCAAACAGGATGCATGTTTTGAAATATATTTATTCTCTACTGGCTTCCTTCTTTTCGGGTTAGTATTGCGGAGTAACTACAATGTTGTTTTAATGCCACCATTGGCCTCATGGTGAAATCCCTGAGTGGTTTTCTTCCTCTCCAGCAACTGAGTTAGGAAGGTCGGCGGTGTCTTTGTAGTGACTGGGTGTATTGATACAACATCCAAAGTGTAATTAATAACTTCACCATGCTCAAAGGGATATTCAATGTTTGCTTTTTTGATGTTTACCCATCTACCAATAGATATCATTCTTTGCGAGTCATTGGAAATCCTCTCTGGTCTTCGTGGTTGAATCTGTGTTTGAAATTCACTACTCGACTGAGAGACCTTACAGATAATTGTATGTGTGGGGGTACAGAGATGAGGTAGTCATTCAAAAATCATGGTGAACACTATTAATAAGTCCATGCAACTTATTATGTGACTTGTTAAGCACATTTAAAAATATATATATATAAACTATTTTGACATTGTGGAGTATTGTGTGTAGGCCAGTCACACAAAGTTGCAATTTTATCCTTTTTAAATTCAGGCTGTAATACAACAAAATGTGGAAAAGTTCAAGGGTTGTGAATACATTTCTGAAGGCACTGCACATTGCTAAGGTTGCTGTGTTCTAAGTTGGGAGTCATTTTACAGCTTGCATTGATGGTATCACGTTTCGATAACTGAATCATTAGATTACAAATAACTGATAGCAGTTTGTCAGACATTGCCAAAAAACAGAAATGTGCTTAGAAGAAATAAATGTACACAATATATAAAACCAGCTCCTCTTCCCATGACAGAGATCGATCATGTCGAAATCTAAAGCGGATAGCTTGCTACCGCCCACCACATTCAACTTCTAGACAAACACACTGCTATAAAGAATGACTTCATTGCATATTTTTAACTGCATTATAATACCGATCTACTTAGTGACGTAATGCGGCATCACATATGCGATATTTGAGGACCTGCAGTAGAAAGTTAAAAAAAAGAAAGGCTGCTATCCTACTCAAGTGGGAGGGAATACATTGGCCACGTTAGCTACGGTCGTCACTATCTGGGCTTGTGTCAAAGTCATCACAGTCAAATGTTGACTTCCCACCAGCACCGCAGCTTGACAATGTTAGGATGGATGCCATCTTTGGTGAGTTTGTTGAATGCACTGAATGAAATGTTGGCTTTCAGTTATCTTTCTTTAAATTACTGATTCATTACATACTCTATTCTGATTTCTGTTATTTCATTCTTGTATTTTTTCATATAAAGTAATGTGTCTGCATCCGGGGGAGGGGGTGAAGATCTTGTGGGAGGCTGCACAGAACAAGTTCTCCAATAAAAGGAAACCCAGCAAACCGGGAACATTCCCATAACATTGGCTAAGGTAAAAGACCTTGCTTGGGAACCAAACATTGAAGGTTTAACCCCACATGTGCAGATTGTCAACATATGAAGTGTAAAAAAAAAGATGGTTGTGTGTGAATGAGTAACTGCAAGGTAAAATGTATATTGCGTGAACATCAATGGAATATTATGTTCAACCTAAAACAAATATGCTATACATGTCATAAAATAACAACTTATTTCATTCTTACAACATAAAGGGAATGTCCTGTGCAACCTATGTGAAAATCACAAGAATATTCTTGCAACATCTCAGACAACTCCAATAACTTAATGAAATGTTCTGGGAACCTTTAAAGAACTTAGACCTGGTGTTCTGTCAACATTCTAACAATATTCTAGGAATGTCCTGTGCAACCTATGTTAAACATTGTATCAATGTCATCACAACTGAGCATATTTTGTGTTTTGGGAACAACTCCCACAACCTAATTAAATGTTTTGGGAACTTTTAAAGAACTTAGTAAGGCTGTTCTGTCATCATTCTTGCAACATCATAGGAATGTATTTTGCTCCCTGATACAAACATAATTTGAATGTCAGCACATGTCTTGTCATGTCCCCACGATGTTCCCATAACCTAAAGAAACGTTCTGGGAAACTTTAAAGAACAGACTAAATGTTTTCTGAGAATGTTCTTGTAACATCAGGTGAATGTTTTTTTGCAAACTAAAATGAACATTCTAGAATCCTCTGCACAACTGGACACTTTCAGTGTTTTGGGAACATATGTGTCATCTTGACATAGTTTCAGAACAGATGTAGTTTGGAATAACTAGCTAGCTAAGGACTGGTTATTTATTAAGTTTGAATGTGAAATCAAATGTTATTTGTCACAGGCACTGAATACAACAAGTGTAGACCTTACAGTGAAAACGCTTGCTTTACACGCCCTTCCAAATGATGCGGAGTTAGAATAAGAAAAACAAAAACAAGAGAAATAAAACACAAGAAGGAAGCTATATATAGGGAGAGCAAGTACCATATCAATGTGCAGGAATACGAGGTAGTAGCAGCAGTGTATAACATTTGTGAATGTGTACATGTGTGTGTGTTTGTGTAAGAGTGTCTCAGCGTGAGTATGTGGATAGAGTCCTGTGAGTGTATATGGACTTTGTGCAAAATAGAGTCGGTGCAGATAGTCCGGGTAGCCATTTCATTACGGAGGGGTGGGGATGTAAATGTCCATGGGGGGAGCAGCAGGGGGAGTGGGGGAGGGGTGATGGAGGCTAGGAGAACAGGCAGTGGCTCAGGTGGATGAGGTCCCTGATGATTTTCTTCAGCCATCCTGCGAAACTTGGTGTCATAGGTGTCCTGGCGGGTAGGCAGTGTGCACCCAATGGTACTGTACGTTTGGCTGAGCGTACCATCTTCTGTAGCACCTTGCGGGCGGCAGTGGTGGAGTTTCCGTACCAGGCTGTGATGCAATCTTACGGTATGCTCTTGATGGTGCTACTGTAGAACACTGAGGGCTCTCAGCGTCAGGGCAAATTCCTTCAGCCTCCTGACGTTGAAGTGTCACTGGCGTGCCTTGTTCACAATGGTGTCTGTGTGGTTTGACCATTTCAGTTCCTTGGAGATGTGTACGTCGAGGAACTTGAAGTTTTTGACAGTCTCAACGGTGGCCCAATTGATGAAGATGGTAGCATGCCCAGTCTGGTTACTCCTGAAGTCCGCAATCAGCTCCTTTGTTTTGCTGACGTTGAGGGAGAGGTTGTTTACCTAGCACCATGCCATCAGAGTGCCTACCTCCTCCCTGTAGTGTGTCTTGTCATTGTTGGTAATCAGGCCTACTACTGTTGTGTCGTCAGCGAACTTGATGATGGAGTTGGACCTGTGTGAGGCCACGCAGTCATTGGTATACATGGAGTACAGGAGGGGACTGGGAACTCACCCTTGTGGGGCCCCCGTGTTGAGGATCAGTGTGGAGGAGGTAGTGTTCCCTACCTTCACCACCTGGGGGCTGCCCGTCAGGAAGTCCAGGACCCAGTTGCATAGGGAGGTGTTCAGACCCAGGGCCATGAGCTTTAGAGGGCACTATGGTATGGAAGGCCGAGCTGTAGTCAATGAACAGCATCCTCACATATGCATTCCTTTTGTCCAGGTGAGTGTAGGCAGTGAGCAGTACAATGGCGATTGCGTCGTCTGTGGATCTGTCAGGCGGTAAGCGAATTGGAGAGGGTCAAGTGGGATAATGGGGGATAATGACTTGAGTTGGAGAGAGAAAATGTCTGCTGGTCTGCAGCTAGGTTGCTGTCTGGGCCGGCAAGGGTTAACACGTTTGAAGGACTTACATACGTTCTCCATGGAAACCATAAGCACGTAACCCTCGTTGTCCTCAAGGGCTCTCCTTGGCAGCTCAGAGTCGTCGTTATACTCGGAGCATGAGAAAAAGGTGATAAGCATGTCCTCTAGGGCGGCATTGGTGTCTGCGACATGACTGGTTTCTTTTTGTAATCCATGATCGTTAGAAGCCCCTGCCACATACGCCTCGTGTCCGACCCGCTGAATTGCTCCACTTTGTCCCTATACTTGTGTTTCGCCATCTTGATCGATCTGCGTAGGTCGTATTTGTACTGTTTAATCATACAATTGTCCCCAGTCACCTTGCTATGTTTATAAGCAGCATCTCTCCTTCTGTTTCACAACAAGGTTGCCATCCATCCACCAGTGGAGGCTCCTCAGAGAAGGAAGGGGAGGACCATCCTCTGTGAATTTAATAAAAATATAAATAGTGAAACATTAAAGAAGTTATTATTTTTAGATAAAACTATACTAAATATATTCATATCACTTTGTTTTGTATTCAAGTCAATATACTCAGAGGAGGATGGAAGCTAGCTGTCCTCCGGCTACACCATGGTGCTACCCTACAGACTGCTGTTGAGGCTTTGCAAAATAGTGTGTTTTAATCAATAATTTGGTGACGTGATTATATTTAGTGTAATTCTATCTAAAAAGGATACGTTTTTTAAAGTTTTAAAATGTTCTATCATGAAATTCACTGAGGAGGATGATCTTCTCCTTCCTCCTCTGAGGAGCCTCCCCTGCCACTGAAACTTTATTCCGTGAGGAACTATACCTTATCACGGAGTGACGTTTCACTGTGGTCACATGGGTTGTAATAGTGTACGGATGTAAAAATCCCTAAAAATATGGCATTGGAGACCATTCAAATTAGCCCCATGGTTGCCTTGTTAAATCTTGTTCATTCTCTCAAACTAAATACCATGACTGTTTTCTCATTAGCTGGGAATGTTATTTGATATGTCCGATACAACATAATTTGGTCGGTATCGTTACCAAGCTACTGCATACTCCTTAAAAATATACATTTCCTGTGCAGGTTGTGCTATTAGCATCGCTAGTATTCACTGGTTGAAGACGAAGTCACTTTTGAGTGTAATGACATGAATATATATCATTCACAACATTTTGACGGGAGTTATAATCCAGTCATAATACCTCCCAAAATGTAACTATGGTGTATCAATATTGCTTTAATTCAGGCTTGGCTGAACTGCTTTCAATTGGGAAAGATTGGCCCGTAGCATTCTAATTGGCATTATAACTGATGCTAACCAGATTAGCATCTCCTATTTTCTTAGAGTATTTCAGATAGCATCTATGCATGCGGTACTTCCGCATTCCACTGGACCAGCGTGCCATCTCCCTGTGCTACTGAAAGCTAGCCCTGTCACCAACTGAAAATGTTAGTATGGAGCCCTGTGACTATATGCTCTTACAGGGGTGGACAATTGCAGTCCTCGAGGGCCGGATTGGTGTCACAGTTTTGCCCCTGCCCCAGCTAACACACCTAACTTCAATAATCACCTAATCATGATCTTCAGTTTAGAATGCAATTTGATTAATCAGCTGTAATGGCTAGGGATGGCGAAAAAGTGTGACACCTATCAGGCCCTCGAGGACTGGAGTTGCCCACCCCTGCACGGTTTTACACATAGTATAGAATGTGAATTATAGGATATTTAGGCTATCCTCTCACAACATAAAAATGGAAACATTACTGGAGACACGTTGCACTTGATTGTTCCGGAACACTTCCAGAGGTGGGCAGCCAGAGTAAATATCAGGACAAAATGGGTATTTTGCACGTCTAGACCTGTAATTTAAAAGCAAACTCATGTGTTCGGATGACTCAGCTCGTATGTATCTGTCTGGTCTTAACATGCTCAATGGACTGCTATTGTGGAATTATACTTATCATTTTCAAAGGCATTGTACAAACATCAGTGTCTATTGCTCGTAAGTATTTCAGGGTTGTATTACAGGTTATAACACATAATAAAAAAACATTTAACCAAACACTTATTCTGACCAATAGTTTTGTATAGCAGCAATTGTGCAATTGATGCTTTTCAGGTTAGCATGAAAATCAATTCAGACACCATGAAATCCAGCATATAGGCTGACATCTAACTATTGTCTTGACCAAGCTTCCTTGATGCTACTCTACCCACGCATCACAGAAAGCATTGGCAACATTCAGAGATAGCAAGTTCAGTAGACTATACGAGCTGGCTGGGCGTACGCTCTCCAGGGACATTCTGGACATTCCTGCTATTGTTATTTCATTAAGGGGCCATTGATGACCTCGGCCATTCACAGCAGCTGACCTTCAGAGTCCAGACTCATTGTGTCGGTGGACACTAGGCTCTGTGGAATAGAGACCAGAATAGGTCTGTGGCCACTGCACTGCGCCCTCTAAAACAAGTGCCCTCTCAGTCACTTGCACACACACACACACACACACACACACACACACACACACACACACACACACACACACACACACACAGACAGACACACACAAACACATTACAAAATGACAGCATTTTTTAACTATCTTCTGGCCAGGGTTGGGGAGTAATTGATTTCATGTAATCAGTTACATGTAATCTGACAACAACAACAAAAACTGTATCTGTAATCAGTTTCATTACCAGTGAAAATATTGTAGTTGGATTACAGATACTTTTTGGATTACTTTTAAATTCAGAAAGGATGTTTGAAAAATACATTGACACCTTTCTCTTTCCTCAATTACATTCTATATAGTATTGGAAAAAGGTGCAAGTTTAAGTTTGTTCTACCTGAGTGAGTCTGACCACAAGCCAGAGACGACTATGATGACACACCAAATGTGTTTGTTGGAACCTTTTTTGTCTTCTTTTAGGTAATCCAAAAGCAACTGAACGAAAGATTAAGTTATTGAGCTTGTGTAATCAAAAAGTTCCATTACTGATTACAATTTTGGACAGGTAACTAGTAACTGTAACAGATTACATTTAGAAAGTAACCTACCCAACCCTGCTTGTGGCCTATATCATTACCCATCAGGGACAACCATAGCCAATATGTTCAAAGACTATAATGCTCAAATGGGAACTGTACAAAGAAATAATCAGATCAGGCGAGTTTCGAGTGTTATCTGTCTGTAGATAAGTTATCTTGTGTGGCTTTTTTTCATTCTTTGTGGTATCAGTCGCTTTTCAGCCTCCCTGCAAAGGCTCTCCATAATTTCATGGCAAGATCTGTGATCTGTCTGTCTGCTATTAGTATGTATCATCTGTATTTACTCTGCTTTTCTATTGTTTGTTTGTTGTTCATTTGTTTCCTCAGTGATAGTTTCAAAATCTCAGTGGCATTTATTTACCCCCCTATTCCCCAATTTCCTTAATTAACTGCTGGGCATCGGGCCTTCGCCTCTCAAAGCAATCAGTAGCAATTTATTGAGCGATGTGTGATTGCATGTGTGTGTTTCTGCTTGCTTACTGGCCTGCTTTCTTGTTTACTTGTTCCTGTTAGTGATTGTGCATGTGTCTGAGTTTGAGGGTCTCTCCCTCTCTCTTTGTGTGTTTGGGTGAAGAGAGTGCAGCTGCAACTCTCAAATCAAGCCCTTTCCTGAGCAGTGAGTGAATAAGCGAGGGATGAGAGAGGGGAGGGTGGGACCCCTCTTCCTGTGTGCAGGGAGGGTGGAACCCCTCTTCCTGTGTGCAGTGTGAAGTGTGTGCGATGCAATGAAGTCTAAAGGCTACATGGTTTACGTGCGTAGACTATTTTTGTTGCGTTACACCCAGAGAATAAGTCTGCCTTGTGTAGTGTATATCCACTAGGGGGCTTGGGGTAAGCCAGAGTAGCTTACCAAGCCGTGGCCGAGGCACTCTTATTTATTTTTTAGATTTTGTTGTTTTGAATTTTACCCCTTTTTCTCCGCAATTTCGTGATATCCAATTGTTTTAGTAGCTACTATCTTGTCTCATCGCTACAACTCCCGTACGGGCTCGGGAGAGACGAAGGTTGAAAGTCATGCGTCCTCCGATACACAACCCAACCACTGCTTCTTAACACAGCTCGCATCCAACCTGGAAGCCAGCCGCACCAATGTGTCGGAGGAAACACCATGCACCTGGCAACCTTGGTTAGCACGCACTGCGCCAGGCCCCCCACAGGAGTTGCTGGTGCGCGATGAGGCAAGGATTTCCCTACCACCGGCCAAACCCTCCCTAACCCGGACGACGCTAGGCCAATTGTGCGTCACCCCCACGGACCTCCCGGTCGCGGCCGATACGACAGAGCCTGGGCGCGAACCCAGAGTCTCTGGTGGCACAGCTGGCACTGCAGTACAGCGCCCTTAACCACTGCGCCACCCGGGAGGCCCCTCGAGGCACTCTTTTTGACTCTAGCTAGCAACGACATTTGAACTTCGGGACCTGGTGTCATTTGCCTGTTTACGAAAGCTAGCTAGCCACAGAAGCAAACATGTCTCTCTATGAATTGTAGTTGCTAAAGTTTGAACAGCCAGAGCTTGAACTGCTCTTATTACTCAGGAGGAGAAAAAACTGAAAACCTACAAGAGGGGACGATGGAGAATACAAGACTCTTGTCCAACCTTTGCAAAGCATTGACGAGGAAAGACATTATCAATACTTTTGGCTCTCTGTTGCCAGATTTGACGGCTCGCTTCAGCGGCTTGCCCCTCACATCGTGTATGCGAGAGAACTCACAGCTTGCCCGTAATTAATGCAGGAAGGCTGTCTGTGACCCTTCGGCTTTTGGCGATTGGCAGCACACAGCAAAGTATTGTTGTAAGTTAGGAATCTCAACAGTTTGTATCATAGTCACGGAAGTGCGCTGTGCCATGATGCATGTCCTGAAGGAGGATTTTGTTGCTTATCCCTCTTTGGCAAAATGGGCTTCACCATGATCAACGTTGCTGCATAGTCTGGAGCAAGTTCAGCCAGTTGCCGCTACCGAGGCCAGAGTGCTTGCCGACGGACCCAAACACTGAGCCCATATGTCTTTGTAGGTGACAAAGCTTCCCCTCTGATGGTGAACCTAGTGCAACCATATCCAGGTAAGATATGCTAAATACATGTGACTGTACTGTACATACAGTATGATGTGACAATTATACCATTAAAGACATTGTAATTATATGTCTCGCATAAAAGGGATCTGGCTCTCCCAGTAAAAGGATAAAGGCCTATGTTCAAAGCATAGGCCACACGGTTGTTACAGAACACATTTGATAGCCATCGTGTTGTTGTTCAATACTAATGGAAATCATTATTTTATTCAAAGGTTCTTCAGGCCTTGATGAAGCCAAGAATATCCACAATATCCTTGCTGCAAGATGGTGGACCCTGGAACGAGCCCTTGAGGTTGCCCCACAGAAAGCTGAGACCATTGTGAAGGCCTGCATGGCCCTCCACAATTACATTTGCACTGCAGACACTGACGACGCAGTCATCAACACGCTACACACGCTACTTTATTGCTATGGCACAGTGGTGAGAATGAGTGTCCAGCTGTAGGCAATAAGGACAGACCCCCAATACAATAACCTCATCTACATAGATCATGTACAATACAAAGCAGTAGAAGTTTACTGATTCAGAACAGTAATATTTGAGTGTAAATAACCAGACAAATACATTTGCAGACCTTTTTGATATTTATTTAGAAACAATGTAATACACAGGTGAAAAGTGTGATGAAAGGGGAAATGAATTAGGAAATAAGTCTATATAAAAAAAACATGCTGGTGAGAAGGGCCTGGGTGTTGGGGAAAAGGGCCGAGGAGGTGACGAACCAGGCCGGGTAGAGCGATGGCGAACCAAAGGGCAATGAACCACCTGTAGATGGGCCATCAGGGCTCAACTCTGTTTCTGGGCTGTCCAAAATACCACCCCACTCCACCACCTACAAGCAGATGGTGAATACATTGGCAAAAATTGCAAGCAATCTTAAAATATCTTCATAGGCTCCTTTTGTGTTAAAGTGCTTACTCAAAATGACAGATTTTTTAAACATCTCAGTCTAATTGGCACACATACACACCACACTGTCTTATTTCAGATTGTTGAACTAGCCCTGATAATCAGTATGATAACAACACTGAATATTTCCCACTCACAATTTCTCCCAGCCAGAAAAGAGCAAATTCCACACGATCTAACTATGTCTATCTACATAGGATTGGAAACACACACACTGTACAAAAGGACCCGGCTGCATGACAGAGCACAAGCATTTCGCTACACCCACAATATCATCCGCTAAATATGTGTATGCGACCAATGCAATTAGATTGGATTTGACAAGAGCACATACCGTATTTGGCATATTATTGCTGTCTGTCTGACGGTGTTTCATGTGAACACGAAACCAATCCAGGTGTCAGACAATCGGTGGGACACACACACCAGCGGCAGCCCCACTCCTCATCTCCTTCACCCTTTTCAGATTGCGAACATACCGGTCCCAAATCTTTCTCCATGTTTCTTTGATATCAGTATCAGTGATCAAATGTGATATCCGTGATATCTCCTTCCAGCTGTTGTCTTTTGCGTGTTTGTCCGAATACAACTGCACTGCATCGAGTGGTTGTAAAGGCTCTCGTATGTCTCACCAGTTTGCACAGACGCTTCCTAAAACGTGTGACGAAAAACGACCATTGCGACACTGCGCTAAGCTCTGCCAGGCCTGCTAGCGAATTCTATGTTGACCCCTTTACATGCAGAAAGCTAATGGAAGCCCTCATGTCAGGCCATTTCCTCCCTCTCTACCCCCACCTTGTTTCCAATGGCTCATTACCACCACATGGAAATGCTTTCTATAAGAACATAGGCCTCCTGACTCCTCCAACCGTGTGCTTTCTTCTGGGCCCTTTCATTTTCCTATCACGCTGTCAGCTCAAGCAAATAAAGAGAGAGAACGCCAGAAGTATACTGCTGTATAGAATGGACCACGGATGAGACTACCTTTAAAAGTACATTGAGGGTGTTCCACCAAAATAAGGTGAGTCTACTGAATGTAATCGAGTCAACCCAATGTAATTCAACCATGGAATTATTTTTTATTCATTGTTCAAAGCTTCTTTCATAGGACAACTTGTGTTTCTGTTTTACAGGTGTTCTGGAACAATCAGGTGGCTTCGCTGTTCAGTAGTTAGAGCTACTCAAACAGTGTTTTGCCTTCTTTACCCCAAGATAAATTAGATTTGGGCATTGTAGGAAGACACTTAATCCATTTGGGACGGTGTCTAATCATAATTTGCACTTGTGCCAATTAATCTAATGTTTCTTCCTCAGAGAAGAATCTGGCTTTTTACACACAGTTGTGAATGTGTCATTTTTGTAATCTTGCACAAAATGACTCTGTATTCATTTGTTATTCATGTACAGTACCATTCAAAAGTCTGGACACACCTACTCATTCAAGGTTGGCTACTTTGTAGAATATATTTTGATTTGTTTCACACTTTTTTTGGTTACTACATGATTCCATATGTATTATTTCATAGTTTTGATCTTCACTATCATTCTACAATGTAGAAAATAGTTTTTTTTTAAAGATTGTTTTTTTTAAAGAAGAAAAACCCTGGAAAGAGTAGATGTGTCCAAACTTTTGACTGGTACTGTATTTTTGGAGGCCAACTTTATAACAAATGTCACTGACTCCTTGGTGTAGCCTTATCACCAACCATTACTTCAGCGCACAGAGAAACAGTCATACCCATGTTCTTTAAGACAGAGTGAGGACTTTACATCATGCCCTGGGTGTGCAGTGGATCTATCAAGATAATTCAGTTGCAATAAGTTCACTGGCACTACAAGGCTGTAGCAAATGTGTGTTTTTCAAAAGATTTATCCAAAATATTAATCCTGTGCGTGACTGCGTGTGTGGGGTCATTGAGAGACAGATGAAAGGATGGGGGGTCTGAATACCCTGGAAAGAGGGGGTACAAAAGATTAGGTGCATTTACAGATCTCTTGAAAAGGGGATCTAAAAAGAAGTGTGCTCCAGCACATAGAATGAAAGGACTGCTTTTCTCCCTCAAGCTTGGGTTTGAGAGGGCAGTAGAAAAAGGCTCTTAAAATGAAAAAGCTTAATCAGTAACTTCCAGGTAGGAGACCATCTAAAACGTTTATATTACTTCGACTGTTATTGTCACAGTTATGTATTATGGGCCTATAGAATGGCCAAATCTACAAACCTTTCTTTAAAAGTGTGTTTTTCTTGTCATCACAACCGAGAAATCTGTGATGAAACCAATGAGTTCCTTTTAGCCTGGTTTCAGATCTGCTTGTGCTCTATAGCCTTGATAACAACCATAAGTTGGTTATACAGCACAAACAGATCCGGGACCAGATTTCCTTTGCTTCCTGTGCAAAGATTGACACATTTCAAATGGCATAAACACAATGTTGTTCTGTGTGCTAAACTCTACACTGATCCTTTAATCTTCTCATTTTTTTTGTTTTTTTTGTTTCTACTATTTCTCTTTTTTCTCTCTGCATTGTTGGGAAGGGCCCCTTAGTAACCGTTTCACTGTTAGTCTACAGCCGTTGTTTACAAAGCATGTGACAAATAAAGCTATGTTTTGAAAATGTTACATTTGTTCAGCTACAGTCCATGTGAAACAGTCACGGATGTTAAAAGTTTTCTCAAGTTGAATAAACAGGATGAAATAAGCAAAGAGTGCTTTTGTACTGTTGATCGAATTGTTCACATGCTAGTCATCCTTGTTTCGCCATGGGGAGTTACAACGCAGTCCAAAGTATAAAGAGTAGTTTATCACGGAGAGAGCTAATTGAGAAAACATTGTTCCTCATTTAATTACCCATTGCAAGTTGCTCTTTACTGTTCTGTGCGAGTACAGAAAAATTGATAGATTGGCAGAAACATTGGGATTACAATGACAAAGCCAAAGCAGGGAGCTCTAAAAAGGTAGTGAATAAACCTTTTAAACCGTTGCACTAAACCCCCAAATCTCTCCAAATACTGCATGCAGGGAAGTCATGGTGAAAGGTCTAACTGTACAATGTTCTAGGGCTCCAGCTTGCAGCACTCACAGTAGCACATTCTAGTATACAGAAAGAGAACATACGAAGTCAACCTGTTTTGCCAACATGGTTGTTAGGTTATTGCACTGTGCAACATTGAGCTATGAGCATCTCCAGCCCAGTCTATGTAACATGAGCTCTTATGTTATATCAAATTAATAACATCAAATGTAAAGTATTTGTCCCATTTTTAATAGTAATCACACACGTTTATAAGCATATTGCTCTCCACTGTACATGAATCTATGCCTGACTGCAAGGCAGAAGGATATACATTCTTAATTTACTCTTCATCTCCTGAAAATGAAACGTCATGCTCTTCCCTCGATCCTATTATAGGTTATTTTTCACATCTGTCTTCAATTCATCTTCATTTCGTATATGTGGCAAAGACCTCCACAGGCAACAGAAAGTGATTAATTTGCTCCTATTCATCTCCTATCTTTGTAAAAGGCTCTTGGGTATACTACTGGGACCAAATCATAAAACAAATGAAAGATTGTTGAATAGGTTTCTGGATTCATCCCAAGCCAAGTCCAACTGAATATCTCTGTCTCCTCTCTTTTCATTTGAAACTCCCTCCTCAAAAAATGAACTGGCAGATATGCAAACAAACAATCAAGCATGTGCACAGACACACACACAAGCCCCCTGCTCCCCAGCACACACACAAGCCCCCTGCTCCCCAGCACACACACAAGCCCCCTGCTCCCCAGCACACACACAAGCCCCCTGCTCCCCAGCACACACACAAGCCCCCTGCTCACCAGCACACACACAAGCCCCTTGCTCACCAGCACACACTCACACACACACACACACACACACACGCTCCTTTCTAGTTGCAGTGACAGGTGGCTCTTGGGGGTTTGTGCTAAAACGACTGAACAGCTGCACAAAGGAGCCCTACTGGGTCTTTTTCTTTTGGGGTGGGGGGGGTCCCCTCTCAAGCGTGCCGATTACCCCCCATCACAGCCCCCTCCTTGGCAGATGCTCCTTGAAATCTACAGGCGGGGGAGAGTGCTTCAGTTGGAACGAGTGGAGAGATCCATTATGGAGAAGCTTGTACATTTGGTATCTTTTTCAGTAGCATGATGAACTAATGAAATCAAGAAATCTAAACACGTATTTCCACTCTGCTTCTATTTGGCATGCAGTCGCCGTTTGCTAAATGACCTTATGAGCCCCATTAGACTGCATAACAAATATGATTGGAATACTGTATTAGAACATACTAAAGAATTGTGAAGACGTTTCCTTTTGTTATACTTCTCCAGCATTGTTTTGGCACAGATTGGCATGTTGTTTCTGTAAGAGCAAACATTGCAGTAAAAACTCTTATCTTGGGTGGAACTTGTTTAACAAGTCCTGATATAAATCAGATCCATCACAGCAAAACAAAAGGTCAGATTCACACACAAGAACACTGACTGGAGTTGTCTCTCTACAAAGAACGTTATATATCATATCAATGTGTGAAAGATAACTTTATCATATAATTTGCCGAAATGTTCCATTATTTTACTATAAGCATTTCGCTACACTCGCATTAACATCTGCTAACCATGTGTATGTGACAAATAAAATATGATTTGATTTATAAAGGAGAAACATGTTTCATGCCAATTATTGTGTGTTGGTATGCTAAACCATGTGCCAATAATTGTTCTGCTGTGCACCCTCTTCTCTTGTTTTCACTGCATGTGCCCTCACAGTCCAAATCCCCAGCAAATGTCTAATGCTTCAGACTGGAACGGTCGAAGGAATCAGCATCTTTTACACACTGTGATGAGAATCCTAATTAAAGTGAGTGTACATCCCACTCCTGAGTCAAAGGTCAAGATATTTCGGTTGTGCATGTTGGTAACATAATTCCTAGGGACTAGGGTCAGTCTAGGCCTACCTGAGATGCACACATGAGAGTTTTGAACAAAACATGTGTTCAGAGAATATCATTCTCACATGGTGCAATGTCGCATTTTATATGGTCAGTTTCCATTGATGATGGCCTTGAACTTTTGGTGTCTTTCACAAACTTCTACAAACGTGTAGTCCCAGAGAGAGTGGTCACTGTGGTGTCTTGACGTTGTTTTGAAATTGTGCAGACTAAGACTAAGGCATTAATCATAGGGCAAAATCTTAGCCTGACTTTTGGCCATGCCAACATAAAGTAACAACTGAATTTAGACAGCAGTCTCATTTTAATTTCTGCCAGAGACAGGGTAGCAACTTTCCCTGGGGACGAGGACGAGGAAGGGGACACATTCTGAAATGGCATCTTTGTCCCCCCCAGTTTTATAATTGGAATGTGATACCAAACGAGGCAATGGTGTGCTTTAGGCCCATGCGGACGCCTCTGAGCAGTCGGGTAGTCTGTTTGGAGTGTTTATTCGACTGGATAAAAAATAATAATAATAATTATGTCCTCCCCACTTCTAAATCCAAAGTTGCGCCCCTGGCGAGAGATGATAATATTTAAACACTTCTGGAGATTGAATTATACTTTAGGTTTCACTTTTTTCATGGTCAATAGCAGGACAATAAGTGAGCTGATATACTGAACAGAAATATAAACTCAACATGCAACAATTGCAAAGATTTTACTGAGTTACAGTTCATAGAAGGAAATCTGTCAATTGAAATACATTCATTAGGCCCTAATCTACGGATTGCACATGACTGGGCATGGGCCCACCCACCACTGGGGAGACAGACCCAGCCAATCGGAAATCGTTTTTCCCCCACAAAAGGACTTTATTACAGACAGAAATACTCCTCCTAGGCTATATTAGAGTGAACTATGTCAATAATCCATTACATTAATACATACAGTGCCTTGCGAAAGTATTCGGCCCCCTTGAACTTTGCGACCTTTTGACACATTTCAGGCTTCAAACATAAAGATATAAAACTGTATTTTTTTATGAAGAATCAACAACAAGTGGGACACAATCATGAAGTGGAACGACATTTATTGGATATTTCAAACTTTTTTAACAAATCAAAAACGGAAAAATTGGGCGTGCAAAATTATTCAGCCCCCTTAAGTTAATACTTTGTAGCGCCACCTTTGGTGCGATTACAGCTGTAAGCCGCTTGGGGTATGTCTCTATCAGTTTTGCACATCGAGAGACTGAAATGTTTTCCTATTCCTCCTTGCAAAACAGCTCGAGCTCAGTGAGGTTGGATGGAGAGCATTTGTGAACAGCAGTTTTCAGTTCTTTCCACAGATTCTCGATTGGATTCAGGTCTGGACTTTGACTTGGCCATTCTAACACCTGGATATGTTTATTTTTTAACCATTCCATTGTAGATTTTGCTTTCTGTTTTGGATCATTGTCTTGTTGGAAGACAAATCTCCGTCCCAGTCTCAGGTCTTTTGCAGACTCCATCAGGTTTTCTTCCAGAATGGTCCTGTATTTGGCTCCATCCATCTTCCCATCAATTTTAACCATCTTCCCTGTCCCTGCTGAAGAAAAGCAGGCCCAAACCATGATGCTGCCACCACCATGTTTGACAGTGGGGATGGTGTGTTCAGGGTGATGGGCTGTGTTGCTTTTACGCCAAACATAACGTTTTGCATTGTTGCCAAAAAGTTCAATTTTGGTTTCATCTGACCAGAGCACCTTCTTCCACATGTTTGGTGTGTCTCCCAGGTGGCTTGTGGCAAACTTTAAACGACACTTTTTATGGATATCTTTAAGAAATGGCTTTCTTCTTGCCACTCTTCCATAAAGGCCAGATTTGTGCAATATACGACTGATTGTTGTCCTATGGACAGAGTCTCCCACCTCAGCTGTAGATCTCTGCAGTTCATCCAGAGTGATCATGGGCCTCTTGGCTGCATCTCTGATCAGTCTTCTCCTTGTATGAGCTGAAAGTTTAGAGGGACGGCCAGGTCTTGGTAGATTTGCAGTGGTCTGATACTCCTTCCATTTCAATATTATCGCTTGCACAGTGCTCCTTGGGATGTTTAAAGCTTGGGAAATCTTTTTGTATCCAAATCCGGCTTTAAACCTCTTCACAACAGTATCTCAGACCTGCCTGGTGTGTTCCTTGTTCTTCATGATGCTCTCTGCGCTTTTAACGGGCCTCTGAGACTATCACAGTGCAGGTGCATTTATACGGAGACTTGATTACACACAGGTGGATTGTATTTATCATCATTAGTCATTTAGGTCAACATTGGATCATTCAGAGATCCTCACTGAACTTCTGGAGAGAGTTTGCTGCACAGAAAGTAAAGGGGCTGAATAATTTTGCACGCCCAATTTTTCAGTTTTTGATTTGTTAAAAAAGTTTGAAATATCCAATCAATGTCGTTCCACTTCATGATTGTGTCCCACTTTTTGTTGATTCTTCACAAAAAAATACAGTTTTATATCTTTATGTTTGAAGCCTGAAATGTGGCAAAAGGTCGCAAAGTTCAAGGGGGCCGAATACTTTCGCAAGGCACTGTATGTGGTCTGTATAAACAATGTAGCTGAATACAAAGTACAGTAGTATAAATATTAGAATGAGCGATGTCGCGAATACAGTTTATAAATACTCAGTGTTAAAACGAGAAGTGACCAGTGGTTCAATGTCTCTCTATATGACATGCACAGCCATCGCTGCTGTTCCGTGTGTGAGTATGAGGTGTGTGTGTGTGTGATAGTTTGTGTTTTTTTTTGTTAGTCCGTGTGCGTCACCTGATAGGCTAGTCTACCAGGTGATGCACTAATAAATAAAATAAAATGTAATCAAATGTATTTATATAGCCCTTCTTACATCAGCTGATATGTCAAAGTGCTGTACAGAAACCCAGCCTAAAACCCCAAACAGCAAGCGATGCAGGTGTAGAAGCACGGTGGCTAGGAAAAACTCCCCAGAAAGGCCAAAACCTAGGAAGAAACCTAGAGAGGAACCAGGCTATGAGGGGTGGCCAGTCCTCTTCTGGCTGTGCCGGGTGTAGATTATAACAGAACATGGACAAGATGTTCAAATGTCCATAAATGACCAGCAGGGTCAAATAAGAATAATCACAGTAGTTGTCGAGGGTGCAGCAAGTCAGCACCTCAGGAGTAAATGTCAGTTGCCTTTTCATAGCCGATCATTAAGAGTATCTCTACCGCTCCTGCTGTCTCTAGAGAGTTGAAAACAGCAGGTCTGGGACAGGTAGCACGTCCGGTGAACAGGTCAGGGTTCCATAACCGCAGGCAGAACAGTTGAAACTGGGGCAGCAGCACGGCCAGGTGGACTGGGGACAGCAAGGAGTCATCGGGCCAGGTAGTCCTGAGGCATGGTCCTAAGGCTCAGGTCCTCCGAGAGAGAGAAAGAAAGAGAGAAAGACAATTAGAGAGAGCATACTTAAATTCACACAGGACACCGGATAAGACAGGAGAAGTACTCCAGATATAACAAACTGACCCTAGCACCCCGACACATAAACTACTGCAGCATAAATACTGGAGGCTGAGAAAGTAGGGGTCAGGAGACACTGTGGCCCCATCCGATGATACCCCCGGACAGGGCCAAACAGGAAGGATATAACCCCATCCACTTTGTCAAAGCACAGCTTTGAAGAGGGATATCTTCAACCACCAACTTACCATCCTGAGACAAGGCCGAGTATAGCCCACAAAGATCTCTATATTTAAAAACATTTGTTTTCAATGTTGTTTGGGTTATAGCATCGTTGAAGCAGTGGTCAGGCATTCAACACATGAAAAGCATTTAAATACTTTACACTGGAATGGACCAGAGGTTGTATTCTTTTATAGACGGCTGGCTCCATTTGGAATGAAAGGGGTATACATTTGTATCATATGTGAAGTATTTGATTAAACACGTTTAAACATGTACATATTCAACTATAAGTAATTACAACATAATAATACAAAACATATGTTATTCGTTGTGAATTAGATAATGCGGTATAAAGATTGCAAATAAACGTGCTCCATAACATATTCGCACCCCTACTGGCTATGGAACAGTCCGATCCGGAGGCCAGCATCCGACTGTCCGTACAATGAGCATACCGTCAGCTGTTGTGTGGGTTTACTTATTTCCCCTCTCTCCTCCCCCTCTATATCTTTCTGATCCTAAGAAATTTAGGAACGTTGATTGTATTGCAGCCAAAATAGTTTCCAAACCAACCACATTGTTATTCTGTGTGTGGCACCGTTTTTTTCCGAAAGAGTGCTGCCTACCCGGTGCGTCTCCAGCGTTTTCCATTTGGAAATAGGGGTAGTCTGTGCGCGCTGGTGAGCAACTAGAGTGACTCAACCAAGTTTCCCTTCTGTCTGAGGAATGAGTATACATACGGTCGGGAGAGGACGAGCCGAAAAGCGCATGATTGAATGAATAAAATGCAAAGCAAAGACCTCGACACCGATTTGGTGGGAAATGCGTTGCCTGAAGCAATATGTAAGTTGCCTATTATTTTATTGAACCTCGTGGACATTTAACGCGCGTTGAAACGTTTGTTGTTCGACCTGTCAATGAATTTGAGGATTTTCTGGTGGCCTTTCTCACGTTTCTCACTTATCTCCCGACAAAACTTTTTTTAAATCGAATGATCATCATATCGGTTATTTGCACGGTCGCTGTGCGTGTGAATGCGACATTGTTTGAGATCAAACGAGTTTAATTTATTCTCATCTGTATCATTGTTAGGCTATGTGTGGAGTAGTCTAATAAGGGATATTTCCACGCTATAAACGTGTAACAACACATAAATGTTGATTATTAGCCTAGTCAAAAGGAAGGAACTAGAGGAAGCAGAGCTTCCGTCCAAAAAGGCTCCACAATACAGCCTAGTCTACTTCCACAATACAGCCTAGTCTACTGCCACGCTGTTAATTCTTCTCTAATCCGTATGACAACATCAACACATGAGAATATACTGGGTTTAAATCATTGGATTTTCCTCAACAGGTTTCTCAACAAATGTATGACTAGTTTCTCTAACAGCCTGACCCAAACACTGTCTATTCGATCAAAACTAAATTAATAATAATTAATACAGTGCGCTTGATGAGGTAATCCCCCCCCCCCCCCCCCCCCTATGTTTACATTATGAGGTCACCGGTCTGGCATCCGTTCCGTTTTCCCCTCAACCGGTTTATCACATGAGCACCCATCAACCAGATAATGAATGGCTTCTGTTCTGTGCCATTTGATCTTGACTAGCCCAGTTCTAATGCAGGCATTCATGGTTCATATATCTTTAACCCAGGTGCCTTCTGATCTGTAAATGAATACACATGAGTACTGTGATTTAGCCTACTGTGATCAGATACCCTTTAATCAAAGTGCAGAGCCAAAGTGCAGGCAGGAGCCAACTTCATCATCTGGCCAGATTGATTTATTTACTCTTGAAGTGCTATGATTTTAAATGTGCAAATTACAATCTGTGACTGTGTTGTCCCGGAGAGCTAGTGTTCAAGGACAAAGTTATCCACTGGATATTATAAACAGTATTCTGTCAGTGGGCTTTTGCATAAGAGTGTTTAACAGTGACCGGTCAAAACGGATGTGGCAGGAGTATGAGTGCAGTTGTGCATTCCGGGTACACACACACACACACACACACACACACACACACACACACACACACACACACACACACACACACCTTAACCCTGTATTTGTCAGATGAGAGATGATCAGAGTTGCATGGATTGTCGCATTGTTTGGGATATGCCTCCTCGCCTCGATGGCTTTTCATGTGTCATCATAATGCATAAGGACTATTATGAAGTATAATTATGGGCAAGTGAAGGACTTTTAGACTGAAGACCAGAGCACAGCCATTGGTGCCATCCAATTAAGAGAGTGTCAGTGGCTATTTTAATGTTCCACTTCACACAGCCAGATAAGCAGCTCTATTTGAATACATGAATATAGGTTTATTGTGAAATAGAGGACAATGCACTTTCTCTCTGAATCATACATACCTGACAATCACCAGGCCCTATTTCGTGTAATAGCCTGTTGGCCAATTACCTCTGTGTGAGTAATAACACTCCCAGTAAAGAATAAAGCGGCCGGGGGCGGATAGGTAAGATCCTCAAAACGAAAACTCCCCAGAAGGAAGATGGAATTACCCAGATTCTCAGGCAATTCATGAGAGGAGGTAGTTGTGTCACTATGCAGGTGAGGTGATGTTCACTGGTTAGAACTGTGGTTGTCTAAGAGCTAGAACCATTGCATTGATCCATTACCCTGCTCTGCTAGTAGGACAAACACACACACCATGGCCAACAGTGTCCAACCAAGAGCTTCCTTCCTACTTCCTGTGGGCTGCTGGATGGGTGGGTTGTTACTTGTTTTGGCTGAGATCCATAAGAATGGAGCTCCACCCTGTTGACCGTGGAAACCTTGACCAGACCCTGATGTATCTATCTAGCAGCTATGTCATTGATAGCCTGGTGCCAGATCTGTTTGTGTGGTCTTGCCAGCCTCATATGGTCCTTGGATGACAATGACAATAGGAGTTGGCTACAGCACACACCACCTGGCTATGTCATTGAAGGCCGTGTCCAGGAAACGCGCCATCTTCATTATGTGCACTGTAGCCTACAGAATTCTTCTTCTATGATCTCCGCCCCTTGACAACGAGCAGAAGCTGTTTCTGAAGCTGTCTGGGATGATTCACGAGGAACACGTTACACGAGCTAAAAATGTAACAAAGCGATGACTCAATGCTCGCTGCCCTCTCTGACTGACTGGTCCTGTAAAAGATCTTAGTCAATTTTCATCGTCGCATTCCTCAAGCATGAAGGGTGAGCTACTTGTCAAGCCCTAGCCGAACTCTGTTGTCGTGCGAGCACATTTATAGAAGGGATTTTCCCCAACTTCAGAACACTCAATCAATATTTTAATGTCATCGTCGTTTATATTGGTCTGGTTGGAGAATTTTGAATAGGTTATTGTGGCAGTCATTCATTCACACCTTGGAGGACAGACCACCTTTGTTGCTAACCAAAGCCAGATATGTTTTTCTGTGTCCTCCCTTCAGAAGAATCAGGGAGTTACCCATTCGTGTTGGCAGAGTGTGCCTCTGAAGTGCATTGTGTATGCTTGCTAACGCTACTACGTTCAACTACCAAGTCGAATAGAATACCGTTGATAGGATCCACTCACTGGTGTGAACTGTGAATCAGAGGCCCTTGCAGTGGGGCTGCTGTAGTAGTCTCTTTAGTCCGGCCCAGGCATTGTGGAATTCTGCCTCCGTCAGGACCGTCAGGACATCTTCTAATCCTTACTTTCTTTAGGGGCTGTGTCCCAAATGACACCTTATTTCCTATGTAGTGCACTGTAATGGCTCTGGTCAAAAGTAAGGTGCTATATAGGGAATATTTGGGACGCAGTCTAGATTTGCATTCAGGCACTCGCCCCTCTGAGCTCTCCTTTTCTCTGCACCGCCAGTCCGCCACTCGTTCCATGCCCTTGGAGTCGGCAACCATTTGGTCTTTCTCTCTAATCCGTTCTCTGTTGTTAACCTGCAAATCTGAGGCGGGCTGACTGGAATCAAGAGCTTTCTTTCTTTTTCGTGGATAGCTATACCATTGCTCGTGCACTCTAACCATGACACACACACACACACACACACACACACACACACACACACACGGATTATGCTCTACCCATCAGAGAGGGCTATAAGAAATAACACTTGTCTGAAATGGTTACTTTAGACGTCACAGACAGTACAGGATATTTCATCAGGCCTTCTGAATAACTTGTCAGGTACCTGTGAGGAGCAAAGTAAGGAGAAGCCATCTTGATGTGTGAACTCTGGAGGCAGATCATGTGAATATCGATGCGTTTCGTACTGGCATGTTCTGATATTTACTGTAAATGTCAAGTGTGTAACTGCACAGCTAATGGTAACTGCCTATAAACTAGTTGAGGGTCGGCCATAGTATCACAGTTTAGGCCTACTTTAAATCTTAACAACGTGTGTAATATTGGGTCACACACTTGCCGATGCACTGTAATGGTCAAGATCTAACCAACAGATCAGTGAACTTCAAGGTGAATACTGTTTGTTGGTGCGTTTATTCCAAATGGCACTATACATTAATCAATAGCAAATATTGCTGTGACTGTACTTGCATTGTTATGGAGATATTTGAGCCTAGCTGAGCGAGTGTGTCTTCTGCCTAAAGCTTTATAGCTTGTTCACTGAGTTCCATGTTGTAGCCTACTGTTACTAACCCTAGTTTGTACAAACACGCTCGTCATCCTGGAGGATGAAGAGTCTCAGCAGACTGGCAGGGAAACAAATCGTAGCGTCTGACAGGACTTTTTCTATTGTGTAACCCCGTCAGGGAGCCCAAGTACCACCACCCCTGTCAGGCTATCAGGCCTGCAGTGAATAAGGATCACTCAGCTAGCTACGCAGGCACAGCTTCAGCTGCAGGAGCTGCTCTTACGTAATTAGGAGAATATGTGAATTGTAAAGCCAGTGTCCCGTTTTCTGGAGAGAAAGCTGCATTAGTGAGTATATTTTTGAATGAGTTAGAGATTGGTGGGCTAAGAGTCTCAAGTTGACACACTTTCCAGTAGTGATGCACCGATACGACATTTTTGCCCGATACCGATATCCAATATTTTCCTTGCCAAAGAAAAACGATACAGATAACCAATATTTAACCTTTTTGACATGCCTGACATGCCTAGTCAAATAAAGGTTACACACACACACCACACGGACCAAAAGGTTATTTTGTTGGCATTTACGTATGTCCCCATTACCTGTAAAACATGATCAAACCTATTTCTTCCATTTACTTGCTGTGTTGTTTCATTGTTCAGTTATTTCATTCTCAACCAGGCTTTCTATGGAACGCCGTTTGCGTCTTTGCCTGTCAAGAAAGATACACGTCAAATAGTGTTATAGTGTCAAATAAGCTTGTTGACCAATCAGGACCTGAATATGACTGCACATCACATAATAATTTAACGCGTTCATGCATTTTTTACGTAGTTATTACACATTGATTACACTATCACTCGTATTTCATATGTCACAACGATTCATCGATATGTATGCTATGATGCTGGAAAAGTTGTCTTGCGCACCGACAGTGCTGGTCATTGCATTGGGGGCATTGCATTGGGGGCATACTTATTTCATCGTACAGCCTTACCTATGGATTGTGGATCAATGACATGGGGTATCAGTCTACTCAGTGACACCCAGAGAACATTAGCATCGTAGCTCTTATTGCGGGACTCTGAAACAACTGTGAATTTAGCCACATTTATTGTCAACCTATGTGCATTGAACAATATTCCAGAGGAAAAACAATACTGCGTGGATGTTTTGGAGTCTGATAACTCTGAGGAGGATGTTGGGAAAAAATATATTGGGTATTGAGGAGACTGTTACCCCGCTTCATTGATCCCCAATCCTTGTGTAAAGCTGTACAGTGCAATATGAATGTCAATACTCACAATAGGCCAACTGGGGAGGTGATTTCACACAGTCACAGTCCCGCGATAAGAGCTACAACGTAAACTCTTCACAGTTGTGTTCTGTGGGTAACACCGAGTAGACTGATACCCCATTTCATTGCTTTACATTCCAACCTTGTTTTACATTATCTTGTCTAAATATGGCATGATTCCACCAATTGTGACCTTCTGCATCACTTTGAAATAGGTACTTTTATTTTGAAGGCAAACCGCAAATTCCACTATTGTGCCTAATACTTACTGTGGCTAGCTTCACAACGCATAGCCCGGTCAGGTCGAGCCTCACTAGCCAGATGAAGCTAGCTGGCTGCTTATAACATTAGCTTTGGGCAACAGGGTTAAGTAGCTGGCTAGCTATTTATTTTCATGAACTGAAGTTCAATTTCAATAGGCAAACAACAAGTAGCTACCTAGCTAATACTTACTCACAAGGATTCCAAAATCATTGCTAAGAGTAGTGAAAATGACTGCAGTTTCTACTGGTCATTGTTTTCTGGCTGGTTGTATTGGTGCTAGCTAGGTACCAAGCTAAAGTTAGCTAGCTACCCCAGAAGTTGCGGTCGATCAAAAAATGCTTTATTACCAACGCGGTATTGTCAACACATCGTTCGTGGCCGGTGTTTGCTTGTTTGCAGTCTTTTTTGTACAGCTTTGACAGTGCTACGGATAGTAGTGGTGGCACTTGGCTTGCAGAACACACAACATTCTATAATAGAACTGTGTTATTTGGCGTTTCAAATTAAAAGCTTATTTAATGCTTCAAATAGGGTTATTGTCAAATAGTGTTATTTGACGTGCATCTTTTTTGACACGCAACGCCCCAAACAACGTTCCATAATATGTCGTGAAGCTAACAGCAGGGACGCTATTATGTGTTACTCCGGTAGGGCAACATCTGAGAAATATCGCACTTGGTAACGTTAGTGTGTACTGGTGCTCGACCAGTCGCGAAATCCAACATCACCCACAACCGTGAACTGTTGATTGTCAAGGGCAATGAATTCCATTATCCACACAGCAGACATTGTAGACTAGGTTAGGAATGCTGTGTTGCACGTGCAATCCAATTTTCAGTTTCACATGTAAGAAAACTCCAATGTTTGTAAACAAAGTAAATGTAAACAAACACTGTATAGTATAGCAAGGAAATACTTTTTAAATGCGAGAGCAATTTTTTTTATTTTTATGTATGAGCAACTAAATAAAACGCCTCCCTCTTTCCTGCAATTTGACTTATCTCTGGTTATGTTACCCTGGCCTTTGCTTTTCCTGCCTTTTTTCTAGTTGCAAGTTGTGGTACATTCCTTTCAGCAACATAGCACCCTGCATCCCACTGCTGGTTTCCTTCTGAAGCTAAACAGGGTTGGTTCTGGTCAGCCCTGGACGGGAGACCAGATGTAGCTGAAAGTGGTGAAAATGTGAAAAATATACATTTTGGGTAAATAAAATCCACAAAAATGTAAATTTGAAACTTCAAACATTTCTGAAAAACATTTTTTTTTTCACCTGATAAAAAAAATACAAATATGTGTAAGGGTGATCACAAATGTAAACACTGCTGTCGTATAGAGATGTAGCCTAAGATTGGTCTTCTAGCCACATTTTAAGTGTCAGATTTGATATATGGGGTAAAATTTGTGGGGATGTGATCATCTTACGGATCATCTTGAGCTTCTAACACTGTCATTGTTGGATCAACTTGTTTCGCATTACTTTCCTCGGAAAATACTTCATTTCAACTGGACATATGGATATTACCATACATTATTCCTGCATAGTTGGGAATGAGTCAGTGAGTGGATGAGACTATGTAGACCAGAGGTGGGCAAACTTTTTGGCTCGAGGGCCACATCAGGATTTTGAAATTCATCGGAGGGACGCATTTTTCAGGGGACCAATTGTTTGTTAAAATGAATTTGCTGGGGCCTCCCGAGTGGCGCAGCGGCCTAAGGCATAAAAAAAAAATGTTAGTATTATTTTTTTATTATGTCCTGCGGGCCGGATTGAAGTGCCGTACTTTGCCCCCCCCCCCCTCCTTGATGTGGTCTGTGCATCCTACTATAGCCTAGTTGTTGCAGTGTCACTTCGCTTCATCAACTTCAAAGCTGGTCGAGTAAAGACGTGTTTTTGCTGCTGTGTGTGTCGATGAGCTTCCGGCTAGCACAGAAATAATTCATCCTCTGAAGATTTCAATTTGCTCACAGGGTGAGATTTCAGAAAGGGGGCCCATTTTCAATCTCTTGATTTGAGGGAGGACGAGAGAGATGGTGAGCCAATAGAATGTCTTGTTCGTTATATAATCTCATTTATCATTTCACTCCTCTGTTTTATCATCTCATTTGTTTATTACCGGTTACAGTGCAGAAGGAAGACCGTCCGGAAGGATGAACGCTCTCTATCCAGTATAATCCAGTTAATTCCATATGAATGGTTCTTCTACCCAAGATTACGTTGCCAATCAAATGCCCTGTTTCCCAACATCTTAATCGGGTTTACTTTTTGGGAAGAATTCAAAAGTATTTGCATGGTTAAAAGGATTAGGCAAATCCTAAATCCCCTATAGAATTTGGAAATAAAATCAGCAGAATAAGGAGAAGGCTTTACTTTGCGATCCTATTTAAGAGGTATGGCTCGTTGCTCGAATGCTGATGGAAAGGGTTACCCTTCTAAGTTTGTAGTATAGGAACAGGAGTTTTCAAGACCACTCAACCTAACCAGGGAAAACTCTGGGCCCTGGTAATGCTGGTATGTTGTTGGTGCAGGAGGGAGGATGATTTAGAAGGATAGAGGGTTAGGAAGTAGTCCTCTCCCACATGTTCAAAAAGGCTCAGCAAAATTTACAGACAAGGTGGGTTTTGAATGAGGACAGGAGAGAGAAGAAGAAAAGAGAGGGAGAGGCCACAGAGTGACAGAAGTCATGCCATATTCGTAGTGTTTGGAGTCAGGTCTTTAAACAACAGGCACGTCTGTGTCGCCAGAGAGTCTAATGTTCTCCCAATGCTAACAATGTTTGGGTGGCATTTCTCTCTTTCTTCCAGTGCAGGGGCCTCCCTGTTTGTGTGTTCGCGTCGTTATATTTAGCTGATAATAGGTTTATTGATGCACTTTTGTGGAATTCTGCCTCAGACACGCTCAAAAGGTAAACAAAAACATAAATGTTTAGAGTGAAAACGGCGGAAATAGTTACCTTTCAACCTTTTATGCTCTGAATTTTGCTGCCAGAACTAGAACTGATCATTGTTTATATTAATTCGGGAGCAAGACCATTGCTTTTAAAAAAAAATTAAAATGGGTGGATCAGCTTAATATTGTGGAAAGGATATTGGTTCCATCAATGTAATTGTCTGCATCATTTCCAATCCCCCATATATTTTTTGGGTAAATATATATATATCCATACACACATGCATACATATACACATATATACATACACATACCTATATAGACATACAGTACATACTTTTTAAAATAATATACCTTTATTATTATTCCCCGCAAACCCTACCGCCGATCCCCCAATTGGAGTAAACTAATAAACACTTCGGCTTTTACCTTCAATTTATACATCTTATACACATTTCACATACACAGTAGTTATTTTTTAGTTATTTTTATACAATAGTTATTTTTTACCTTTCAACCTTTTATGCTCTGAATTTTGCTGCCAGAACTAGAACCAAACATTGTTTATGTTAATTCGGGAGCAAGTCCATTGCTTTTAAAATTAATGTGATCGTTTTTTTTGCCAACCCATGCTTATGAAGTTAATTTGTTCTCTTAAGCACTTAAGTTGTATGTGTATTCATGCGCATTCACAGCCCCATTAAATATGTTATTAGTCACGCTTTTAACTGGGCCTGGCAGTTGGGGTAGCCTCTTCAATCCCTTTGGTTTTCCCCACATAATACTAGCCTTCTGAAATAAGAGACCATTGATGTTTCAGATGGTTCCAGACCTATCATTGGACCTTTAACTCCAAAGCTTCAGATATAGTGATTAAAGGCTAATAGCAGATGACAACAAAGTGCTTTTGAAGTAAATTGAGTGGCTGAGTTAAATGTAACATACAATCTAATACAAACAGCTAATTTATGGTGGAGTGGTTCCCTATGAAGTAATGGTAATTGCTGTATACATCCAGGTTTGTAAATGTAGATTGTCTGAAGAGCTCATGCATTCATGAATGTGTCATCCAAAACATTGGACAAACACTGTTGTAAGGTCTCGACAGTGTGCTACATAGGAATTTCAAACCAGAAGGACACAGAGAGGAAGTGACCGAATACCAGAGCCACATGCTGTCTAATAGCTGACCGCCTGACCCCTCACTCTCAAAACACGAGGGGCCATGAAACGCACACATCGGCTATTTACAAACCTTCCTCTTTTTAATTCTCTCTTCCCACTCCCCCATTCTCTCTCTCTTTCTCTATCTCTGTCACTCCTAAGTAACTACAGAATAACTCTGAGCGCATGGCGTGGTGCCGTGGCCTAATTATATCACCAAACAGCTGTACCCCACTTCCCTGACTAGGTCGTTGCTGAATGCGAAGGGCTATGGTAAGAAACTAGCTCTGAACTCCATAGCTGCTTCCTATCCTGCCATTTCCTCTCCTCTCAAAATAGCCCAGACAGGCTGCTCTGTGCTCTGTTGGTCTTCTTAAAGTCCCAGTCACCAGACCCATCAGCTAATATTAGACCCAGGCCCTGTTCAGCTAAAGGAATTGGTACTGTTCTTATAGGCCACCTCAATGTGTTCTCCCCCCTGCACCGATCAGAAAGATCATTTGGTGGTGGTGGCCATCTTGTCAGAAATATCTTGAACCAAATGTTGTGGTAGTCGTTTATTGGTTTATAAAGCACTTTGAACTCAACCTCTGACTGTCCACCAAGTGTCCTGTTGTATTATTGATCCACAGGTTCATAGTCCCGAACCTTGGCTCCATGGAAGATAGTTGCCAACTGTCCTAAAATAGTCACAAGTTTCACTAGCCTCCCATGTTGTGGATGATGGAGGCTGTACACCAGGGCTATTCAAACATGTTCTTACAGGGGCCAAACTTGAAAAAGTTTCTTTTACAAGGGGGCCAGACATTTTCTACATGAGATTACTCTTCCTAAAACCGGTATAGAAAAACGATTCACTAGCACAATTATAATCTTATAAAGCACTTTTATTCAAGTTAAATGTTGCTAAAAGTTCATTTGAAGTGCTTTAAGATTAGCCTTATTCAGTGCATCAAATTGTTTAAATAATGGAACACATTTGTACTTATAACACAGTTGACTTGCATCACATTAAATCATTTCTACTTTCCTGTCCTTTTTACAGACATAACATCATCTTTTGTTTACACATAGGAAGCATTTTATGAATGGCATATCTCACTTGACCAGCATCATATTCTGTTCTATTTTCTATTTCTTTATTATTTTGTTCTTTTCTTTGTCTAGTTTTTTTTTTTTACATATAGAAACCTGTTATGCATGGCACGTCTCAGTTAACTAGCTTTTGCGGAGAAGTCTCTCTCACCCCGTACCAGTACAGAACGGGTCCCTATAACAAACAGCACAACCTCTGTGGGGACTTAAACTTGTCAAATCTCGTTGCAAAGTTAGCTTTCAGTTTATCTAAAAACTCAGACATCACAGGACTGATCTGTACTGATGATGACTGAATGTAGTTGCGCAGTGTAGGGAAATGGAGCATTTGTTTTTGGGGGGGCGCGGGGGGGGGGGGGGGGGGGGGGGGGGGGGGGGCTCAAATCAAGCGTTTTCGCCAGAGCAAGCAAAAGCAACTCTCTCCTCCCTCAGCTCACACGGGCTGCTCTCTTGACAGCGTTATTACCCTTGCTTAGCCACCGAACGTCATTACGTAAAAGTAGATCATGATGCTCAGCAGACTTACGCAACAAGCGATGTTGCGGGCTAGATGTTGATTGCGTAACGTTTATGATAGCCATAACTGAGTCCATGGTGTTTTTTAACTCACAGCTGAGTTGAGCGCAAAGAACGCTCTGGTGTGTCAGGCAGTGTAATGATCTCATCTGTTGTGAAAAGAGCCGATAGGCGGACAGACAGACCCTTTCCCCTGTTAGCAGCTCTGATGGGCTGTAACTGGTATGTTGGGTGATATGTATTGACAGCACTTAATGGGCGGGACTACAGGAAAAACATTTCTCCCATTGGAGAATATTGAACAAGGGCTCATTTTGGCACTAAACCTCATATTTTTTTGCAGGACATTTTGAAGAACCCTTTTTGGTTCCAAGTAGAATCAGTTTGGCTCCAGGTAGAACCCCTTTGAGTTCCATGTAAAACCCTTTCCACAGAGGGTTCTTCATGGAACATAAAATGGTTTCTACCTGGAACCAAAAAGGGTTCTCCTATGGGGACATCCAAATAACCCTTTTGGAACCATTTTTTTTCTAAGAGTCTAGACCTTGAGAGATTACACATTACTCTTATGGCCTGTTGTGTTCTTGTGGAAGCTCTAATTAGAGCTCTTGCCATTATGCAGAGAATCTCTGAACAGTTGGGCGGGACCTTAAAAACCCTAACACCATACAGTAACGAACAAGGACTTTTGGACTCTCCTTTATTGTATGTTTGGTGTTGAGACTGTTCAGATGATTACTGCTGGAACCTGATGTCGTTTGCCTGAAGTAATGGCCCTGAGAAGGACTTATGTTTGAACGAAACACCCTCACGCGGGAACACCCATAGTCCCAGACATCTCCAGCATCTGTCAACAAAGTCACAATAACACGAAATGACACCAATATGGTACCTGGTTTTCATCCGTGTACGATCTAGCCACAGCATGTGCAAGCGTGTGGAATTTAGCGTTGTCGTCCGCTTTTGCACAGAGAAACAGTTTGAACCAGCTCTTTTGTTTGTCTCGCCGTCTGCTGGCTCCAAACCACTGCTGACCCTCTGGGAGAGGATAGGAATTTTGGCTGTGTCACTCGTTGGGGATGTACAGAGAGAAGAGGAATAGCAGAAAGCAGAGATGTTCAATGCGGTTTTGTCGTGACAAACCAGCCATCCAGGCACAGCCGGGTTTTGTAATGGCCATCTGGCCAACAACAAGGTCATGCGATTGAAGTCTCTATTGTAAGCATGGCTGTTTAGACTGTATCTGATTATCTGATGTAAACCCCCTCTATCTACCAGTTTAAGTCTCTGATAGGGCTGTGTTGGGCTTGGAATGTGATGCTGCGTTAATTTCACTATTGCATTACTCTTTGTTACCGTTTTTTCATTTTCTTTCCCTTTTTCATGTATTTTTCGTATTGTTTTTGATACGTCCATTTTGTATGTTACCCACCCAGCCAGCCAGTCACTACTCACTTCCTAGAACAGTGTTGTCAACGATATCCCTGCTAGTCAGGTACATCTTGAGGTCCGTCTTCAAATGCTCTATTAAATATTGACTGTTCAATTAAGGGGACTTTGGCACAGTCAGTTGAGTTTGTAGAGGGCTTGTACATATCAAAACTTAAGTCCGCACCATTTACAGCTACTCAACAGTTACTCCTCCTAGCTAAATGCCCCGTCCCGCCTCTGTGTAAACGCGTTGTGACAGGGGTGTATTTGGTGCCATGAGGCCACCTCTCAAAGACCAGTGGAGGATTAATCTGGGCTGCTGGTCCCAACCCCCAAGGGGGAGGTGGAGCAGGTTGCCATGGCTGACTGCTAGATAGACTGCTCAGTTATGAATGGATGGCAGCCAAGCTGCATGGACCAGATATCCAGTTGAGGGTGGCTTGAGTGTGAAGGTCCTATCACTCCCTATTACTGCTGGGTATCTCAACCAATCAAATACTGGTGTGTGTGTGTGTGTTTGTTTGTGTGTGTGTGTGTGCGTCTGCTGGGCATTTCATCACCACGATGTCTTTGAAAAGGATGACAGAGCTTGGGAGGAAAGCAGTTAGCAAAATGCCAGGCACAAGCAAGCAATTCTATTTTGTGGAGTTATTAAAAAGTTACCTGCAATGTAGTGTTGATTTTGCTAATGCAGAATGAAACTGTGTACACGTGAGTTAGCGATTTATCTGTTATCTATTTCTCTCTCGCACCCATCGTCGCTTGAACTCTAGGAACTTGAAAACAAAGTACAAATACACTCATTTCGCAGGCTGGCAAGCTCGATAGTTGGAACTTTTATTACACACACACACAGTGAGAGCCTTCTGGCACAGAATTTGTTGTTGTTGTTTACACTGCTCTTCCAATTTGTCTGGGGCCCCTTCATAGCCCCTTACATCACCCCATCCGGGGTGAGAGTGTGGGGGCCGAGAGAGGAGTGAGGGGGGTGACGGTGAGGTAATTCATTAGTTCCCTGTCCCATTCAAATGAGATGCAGACCTATTCTCTTGCGGCCTCCCGAGTTCCTTTTTACTCTTTTTCGGTGCAGCCCTTTCCCTTTCCACGCTCTGATTTCACGGTTCGGGACACGATGCTGTTTCCTAGCCTGTTGTTTGCCTCATTTCCATTTTTGCAAGAGAACCAAGAGAGAGTTCCCACCCTGTTTACTCAGTGCTCTTTTTCTGGCAAGTTCAGTTTGAAGTCTATTTTTATGCTTGGGCTTCTATTTTGCGAGTCAGTTCCAAGTCCACATATCACTAGCCCTGATTTATTACCAGTGGTTGTCTTGCTGTGCTCAGTCCTATTTCGCCTGGTTTGGCAGGAGACAGGAAGAGAGATGTGCTTGAGAGAGCAATGCTTGGATCTATGAATATTTCATTCCCTCCCTGTCCTATATTTCCATCATGTCCTGGGCGATGCCGGTGCCCATAATAATACCCGGGATTTGATGTTTGGGTGCAGATGAGTGACCGGCTGTGTTTGTATCTGATCTAATTGGTTGATGTCCTGGGACCAGGATCTACATGGGTTTTACCCATGTTCTTTGCTGTGGATAGCGGGAATCCAAGCCTGGTCCGATATATGTTTTCTTGATAAATCCTATGGTCATTGTTTGGAGTGACAAGGCACTAAAGACAGCACAAACTGATTTGGGACCAGGCTAGGGCATTTCTTAGTTTCACATTCCCATTGCCTTATGTGATGGTTTGCTTCCAAAGACACAATCTCCTCTCAGCTGTAATTGAGTAATGTTTTTGGGACAAATTTTTGTCATACTTTGGAGTTTGAGTCATATGTTTGCGTTGTGGATGAGACAACATCATTGCTCTTTGTTCCTCAATGACTGCATGATGACGCCGCCTCACAATCTCACAATCACATGAGCCGGAGTTTGAAGAACAGGTAGCCAACAGACAGGGTGTGGAACACACACACACACACACACACACACACACACACACACACACACACACACACACACACACACACACACACACACACACACACACACACACACACACACACACACACACACACACACACACACACAGTCCGAATTCCCCACTTTTTACAACTGCCAGGGCCTCAGGCACCCAGATTGGCACAGCTGATTTAGGCAGTTACTTAAGGCCCGAGTGAACAGTGTTGAGATATGAAATACCTTACATTCTAAAGGGATCAACTTGTCAAGGACACAATCATGACCTGTTTATTGTTTGATGGCATTTACAGCTTTCATATGTATTTTGGGCTTTGAAAATAGAAGCACGCATGCGTAAATGGTTTTTGTATTTTTTGATTGTCAGACCTTGGGGCCTTTTCTGTCATTTTTTAAATAAAATATATCACATCAGTCATTTTTATGTAAAGTGCTTTGATTTGAGACATTTAATTTGGTTGGACTCACATTAATGGAATTGGCATCTCAGTGGCATCAGCAGCTACTATATGCAACCATTTTCCCAGCCAGACCATGATATGGAAAGCCACTTAGAAGAGGCAGAGCAGTGAATGTACAATTTACCTCTGGACCTGGAAAAGATGCAGTGCAGCAAAGCCCTGATGTCCTCAGCCTCTTTAAACAAACCAAACCTCTGTATTCTGATACCAGAGGGGACGCCCCTAGTGGCCAGTGATTTTAATGCAGGTTAACTGAAATCTGTTTTACCTTATTTTTACCAGCATGTCACCTGTGCAACTAGAGGTGAAAAAACTCTAGATCACCTTTACTCCACACATAGAAACGCATACAAATCTCTCCCTTGTCCTCCTCCATTTGGCAAATCTGATCATAACTCTATCTGATTCCTTCTTACAAGCAAAAACTCAAACAGGAAGTACTTGTGACTCGCTCAATACGGAAGTGGTCCGATGAACCAGATGCTAAGCTACAGGACTGTTTCACTAGCACAGACTAGAATAGGTTCCAGGAACATTGAGGAGTTTATCACGTCAGTCACCGGCTTCATTAATAAGTGCATCGACGACGTCATCCCAACAGTGACCGTACGTACAAATCCCAATCAGCCAATCAGAAGCCACGTATTACAGGTGACATCCGCACTGAGCTAAATGCTACAGCTGCCACTTTCAAGGAGCGGGACACTAATCCGGGCACTTATAAGAAATCCCGCTACGACCTCCGACGTGCCATCGAATAGTCAAAATGTCAATACAGGACTAAGATCTAATCCTACTACGCCAGCTGTAATGCTCGTCGGATGTGGCAGGCTTGCAAACTATCATGGATTACAAAGGGAAACCCAGCCGTGAGCTGCCCAGTGAAGCGGGCCTACCAGATGAGCTAAATTCCTTCTATGCTCGCTTCGAGGCAAGCAACACTGAACCATGCATGTTCCGGATGACTGTGTGATCTCACTCTCTGTAGCCGATGTGAGGTAGACCTTTAAACAGGTTAACATTCACAACGCAGCGGGGCCAGACGGATTACCAGGACACGTACTTAGAGCATGCGCTGACCAGCTGGCAATTGTTTTCACTGATATTTTCAACCTCTCGCTGACCCAGTCTGTAAAACCTACATGTTTCAAGCAGACCACCATAGTGCCTGTATCCATGAACACCATGGTAACCTATCTAAATGACCATCGCCCTGTAGCACTCACAGCCATGAAATGTTTTGAAAGGCTGGTCATGGCTCACATCAACACCATCATCCCAGACACCATGGACCTACTCCAATTCACAGGTTGCCCCAACAGATCCACAGATGACACAATCTCGAGTATTCTCACAGGCGTTCCATAAATGCCTTCCATACTCTAGACGTGAATTGGGGACCCCGATCAGAAACTATATCCTCAGGCACCCCGTAGTGCCGGGATACGTGGGTGAAAAGGGCATCCACAGTCTGTAGAGCCGTAGGGAGCATGGGCAAAGGAAGAAAGCGGCAGGACTTAGAAAACTGATCCACAACGACCAGAATCGTGGTGTTACCCCGTGATGGGGGAAGATCCGTCACGAAATCCACTGATAGGTGTGACCATGGTCATTGTGGAACGGGAAGGGGTTGTAATTTCCCTCTGGGCAGGTGTCTAGGTGCCTTGCACTGTGCGCATACCGAACAGGAGGAAACATACACCCTCACGTCCTTAGCTAAAGTGGGCCACCAATACTTCCCAGCAAGGCAGCGCACCGTCCGACCGATGCCAGGATGACCAGAGGAGGGTGACGTGTGAGCCCAACAGATCAAACGATCGCGGACATCAAACGGAACGTACAGACGCCCAGCTGGACACTCAGGGGGAGTGGGCTCTGCACGCGACGCCCGCTCGATGTCCGCGTCCACCTCCCATAACACCGGTGCCACCAGGCGAGAAGCTGGAATTATGGGAGTGGGATCCGTGGACCGCTCCTCTGTATCATACAGCCGGGACAGTGCGTCTGCCTTCACGTTCTTGGAACCTGGTTTGTAGGAAAGGGTGAAAACGAAACGGGTAAAAAACATGGTCCACCTTGCTTGACGAGGGTTCAGTCTCCTCGCTGCTCGAATGTACTCCAGATTGCGGTGGTCAGTCCAAATGAGAAAAGGGTGTCTAGCCCCCTCAAGCCAATGTCTCCACGCTTTCAGAGCCATGACAACAGCTAACAACACCCGGTCCCCCACATCATAGTTTCGCTCCGCAGGGCTGAGCTTCTTCGAAAAGAATACACAGGGGCGGAGCTTTAGTGGCGTACCCGAGCGCTGAGACAGAACGCTAGTGCCAAATCGACATATTCGGGGGGAATATGCATGGTGGAAACCTGCTTTGGACTCTCCATCGTAGTGGCACCTAAGGAAACACCAACACACCTCCCTGAACACTGACAGGACCATTCCTTGAGAGCCCTCTGTTGCCACGAAATAATAGGATCATGAGAGGCCAACCAAGGAAGACCCAATACAACAGGAAACGCAGGAGAATCGATCAGGAAGAGACTAATTCTCTCCTCGTGACCCCCCTGCGTTCTCATAGCAATGGGCGCTGCGACCTCCCCAATTAGCCCCAACCCCAAAGGACGACTATTTAAGGCATGTACAGGGAAGGGAACATCAACAGGAACAATAGGAATCCCTAATCTATGTGCCAAGGAGCGGTCAATAAAGTTCCCAGCTGCGCCTGAATCTACTAGCGCCTTATGCTGGGAATGTGGGGAGAACTCAGGAAATTCTGTAGGTAACCACATGTGTGCAACAGAGGGTTCTGGGTGAGTTGTGTGCTTACTCACCTGGGATGACCCACCAGTGCTCCGCCTGCTACCTCGACTTCCTGGAGAACCACCCCAGCACCGACCAGCAGTGTGCCCTCTGCGGCCACAGTTGGTGCAGGGAATGGTCCCCCCCTCCGGTCCCCCTCATAGCAGCCCCTCCTAACTCCATAGATGTGGGATCCAATGTGCTGGGTAATGGAACGGGCAGACCCCGATCCAGACGTCCACGGGAGGCCAACAGGTTATCCAGCCGGATAGACAAGTTCACCAGCTGGTCCAGGTTGAGAGTAGTGTCCCTGCAGGCTAGCTCCCTATGAACGTCCTCACGTAAACTACACCTGTAGTGGTCGATCAGGGCCCGCTCACTCCATCCCACACCAGCTGCCAGAGTTCGGAAGTCTAGTGCGAACTCTTGAGCGCTCCTCATTCCTTGTCTTAGATGAAACGATCTCTCTCCCACCGCTCTCCCTTCAGGTGGTTGATCAAAAACTAGCCGGAAGCGGCGGGAGAAGTCCTCGTAGTCATCCAGAGTCGAACCTTCCCTTCCCCAGATGGCGTTGGCCCACTCCAGGGCTTTTCCAGTCAGGCAGGAGATGAGAGCGCCCACTTTCTCACGTCCGGAAGGAGCCGGCTAAACAGCTGCCAGGTAGAGCTCCAGCTGGAGTAGGAACCCCTGGCACCCGGCAACTGATCCGTCATACGCTCTTGGGAGCGAGAGCTGAATCCCACTGGGACTTGACGACGGAGGGGTGGACATCGGTGTAGGTTGAGGTGCGGGTGGAGGTGTAGTAGCGTTGACAGGAAAGCTTCCTCTCTCCCATCTGTCCATAGTTTTCAACACTCGATCCATGGCTGTCCCTAGCCGGTTTAACATGGTTGCGTGCTGCTGAACGCGCTCCTCTACTGGGAGAGAAGGGCTGGCTGTACCTGCTGACTCCATTTGAATGGTCCGTGATTCTGTCAGGGATTGGGTGCAGAGTGAAAGCGGAGTCCGGCGCAGGACACAGGTATAGAGTAATCCAACTGAGTTTACTCAAAGAATAAAGCTAAATTCCAAATAGGAACATTCAACAAAACTCTAACACAAACACAACCACTAACAACATGAAAAATCACGGACAGAACAGAAATGTATGTCAGATGGTTAAATAGGGAATGTAATGAGGGAATGTAAAACAGGTGTGTGTGTAATCAGACAAAACAAAACGAAACAGAAAAATGGATCGGTAGTGACTAGAAAGCCGGTGACGTCGACCGCCGAACACCACCCGAACAAGGAGAAGGGCCGAGTTCGGCGGAAGTCGTGACATTCAGACAACTCATGCTACCATCTTCCTATTGGCTACTTAGCTTATTCAAGCCTGTCTCAAAATACTACACTGCCCCTTTAAGACAATAAAAAGCTCAATGTGCATACGTTGCTACATGCAGCTTTTGCTTTGATCTCAAAACAAGCCCATCTACTCACGACCGCTCATGCTGTAAACACAGTCCAGTTCTAAGTAAATGGCACAGATCCATATATGGCAATGGTCTATTTGCATATAGGCCTACTGCAGCTCTGATTGTTTATGCTGCACCGGTCTGTGTAGAGTACGGGCTGAGTAGTGTCAATGCAATAGAATCCTACTCCGATGCGTTCTGCCTACAACAAAATATATTGCATAGTTTGTTTTGTTTCAGTATGTTGCACTGAAAATGGCTAGTATTGCGTTGATTCAATCACAATTGCCAAGGTAAAGGGAAACTTTGATAGTGTTAACAGGAACAGTGGTCAACAACCTTTTCTGGGGCAAGATCACTTTGTGAGTCAAAATGCAAGCCGAGATCTATAGCTCAGATTTTTTTACAACATGACTTAAAAAACGTAAGCCAATGCAACATTAACCCATTAAAAACAGTACTGTAGCAATAAGGTTTGTGCAGTAAGCTATAGGCCCAATACATTATCACCGCATATTAGCTTGAATTGCCCTTCCAATTCATTGTTGTTCGGGACATTTTTTAAATTATATTTCAAAATTTGAGGTAGACTATATGATCACACCGGTAATAGATCCGTTGTTGTATTACTTGTGAGGCACAGCTGAGTGAGCATACATTTATATAATTAGCTTTTTATTTTTATTTTACTGGGCTGATG
This sequence comes from Oncorhynchus kisutch, assembly GCF_002021735.2. Taxonomy (NCBI): domain Eukaryota; kingdom Metazoa; phylum Chordata; class Actinopteri; order Salmoniformes; family Salmonidae; genus Oncorhynchus; species Oncorhynchus kisutch. The sequence goes on from NC_034175.2 coordinate 23,591,180, forward strand.
GTGCCTGCATCTGATGGTCAGTCTCAGCGGAGGGAGAGAGCAGCAGACTGAAGGTTTGCCTCTTAACGTCCCTACGCTTCTGGGCTGATGGTGCCTGCATCTGATGGTCAGTCTCAGCGGAGGGAGAGAGCAGCAGACTGAAGGTTTGCCTCTTAACGTCCCTACGCTTTCCCTTTCCTCAGTAGACCAAAAAGAGACACCGTCTTCCAGCTGGTGGCAAAACTCGAGTCGCACCGCATTATTTTGTTGTTGTTACTCCTATGAACAGAGAAAGTGAAATATTCCTCGATATTAAAAAAGACCCAAGCCACTAATAATAACAACAACGCAAGCCTATAGATACACGTTCATACTCATTCATTACTGCTGCAGTGCTTGTTGTAGCTCTGAGTGGAAATAGGAAGAATGAGCATTTTATGGCTGATAAAAGTGTTGAATACAAAGTGTTGACAGTGCTGAGTAAGAACTTAAACATGAACTCACTCTTTGCTGTATTCGTTGACAGTCTCTCTCTAGTCATGGTTTTAAACATTTTGAAATATCACAGTATCAAGTTTGCTGTAGCTTTCTGTTATGCCTGCTACGTTACTGCAAACACGGTAATCTGAGCCATCCGATTGGCCAGCGTTAGGCCCATAGTGCACTTGATTTGCTCCCCGGGCCCGCAAGGACGGCAGAGTTTGCACCTTCAGACACATGAAATGGTTAAAAATGGCAATTGTTCGCCTACCCAGCACGCAGGGCAGCTGAATCGGGTGCACCTACCGCTAACCGCCCAAGATGGATAAAACAAAATAGGAACACAAGGCTTTATTTTGTTTTTTTTTACAGAAATATTTGGCTATCGACTAGGAATGCCTTGTCGATCGACCGGTTGGCGACCACTGCTCTAGAAAGTTGAGTGAAGTTCAATCTCGTGCTTCGCTCTGTGGGCTGATACAGTCTCGAGGCTACTGCGCACGTGCGCAGCTTAGAGTGAACATTGGTAGAGTGCGTACGGCCCAGTATATATCACCTCTATACCAGGCGGTGTCAGAGAAAGGCCCAAACAATTGTCAAAGACTCCATCTACCCAAGTAATAGACTGTTCTCTCTGCTACTGCACAGCAAGTGGTACTGATGCACCTGTTCCAAGTCTGGAACCAACAGGACATTGAACAGCCTCTACCCCCAAGCCATAAGACTGCTAAAAAGTTAGTATGGGTAGATATTGGTTAACTATTTATATATTTGCACAGACCCTTTTTGCACTCTTTTGACTCATCGCATATGCTGCTGCTGCTGTTTACTATCTATCCTGTTGCCTAGTGACTTATCCCTAACTTAGCTTATCCCTAACTACAGTGCATTCAGACCCCTTGACTTTTCCCACATTTTGTTATGTTACAGCCTTATTCTAACATTTAAAAAAACAAATTCTTCCCATCATCAATCTACACACAATACCCCATAATGACAAAGCAAAAACAGGTTTGTAGAAATGTTTGCAAATGTAAAGAAAAAAGAAGAACATTCAGCGATATAGTATTAGCATTACCTTGCCCTGAGCATGCACATTTGGGCACTGGTCTCTCCCTCGAGAGCTTTTGTGGTCCCTTGCCGATATAGACTTGGCTTAGACAGCATCCCATAAATAATTGAGGTGATTGGAAAAGGCTATTTAACGTAGAGCTCTACATAGCTTATTTTAGAACCACAACACTCCTCAGTCCTCTCCCCTGCCTCCGACAGGAATACACGGTGAGACAAATTAGAGCTTCTCTGCTGCCCGTTGATTCTTAACATGCCATTTAAGATAAGACGAGACGTAAGATTTAATTCAATGAGCATGGTTGTTTGTGTGTAATGTACGAGCGTGCCTGTGTGATTTTTTTTGCGGTGTTTGTTTTTGTAAGGGTTGTAAGTGTAACAGTAGCTTTCCTGTCTTATGTGTCTTGCAGGGAAAAAACACACATAAGACACTGGTTTGACACACGGTGGACACGGGGGACACAGAGGGCCTAGAGAGATAGGTCAAGGAGTACAGGGCAGACACACAGACAGACGGCGTGAACTGGACGCCCCAGTGTACAGGACCAGCATGCCTCAGATTCCTGATGCTCGTCTGTCCAACCTTCTAGGCCCTGGCCTGGCCTGCCCACCCCTCTGCTTTTCACTGTTTGTCTATATATAGCCATTGCAGGCCTGTGCTCGAATACTATTCGAAAGCATTTCAAGTACTTTAGCTGTGTTTGATTGAGCATGACTGGCACAATGGGACCATTTTAGAATAGTCGAAACAAGTGCAAAAACTGCCCATCGTGTACTCCAGGCAGGCTGAAGCAAAATCTCAAAGTATTTGAAAGATTTAAAATAGTATTTGAACCCAGACAGTACTGTGAAGGTAATGGCAAAAAGGGAGTGCTTCCAGGTACTGTATTTGGTACTGTATTTGGTCTCATCAAAATGTAGAGAGACCAAACAAAGAACATGCCTATTGCTCACTCAACAAAGTTCCAGTTTATTCTGCGAGTAGTAACGTGGCGGAATGATTGTGAAACAGCTATTTCGAAGACAATTCGCACTTGAAAACACACCGGTTGGACAGCAGTGTCTACCTCATGACATGCTTATTCATTCCCTTTTTAGAAGTTGTTTTAGACATGTTTACGCTCAGATGACTTGGGTCGCTGTGCGACGCCAGAAGGAAGCATTTGAATGGTTACTCGACAGTAAATCAAGTAATGGTTATGTCGGAATTCATTGAGTACATCTGTGCAAATATCGGATTTGCATTTTGAAAAGCACAGCGAGTTAAATTGCAGGTAGCGTGTTACCGTTTGGTTGTGCCCCAATCCTGTTTGCGGTCAGGGTAACTGGCATGGGGTTACCAGGCTTGTTGCTCAGGGCCTGTATTCATAAAGCATCTTAGAGTAGGAGTGCTGATCTAGGATCAGGTCCTGTTTGTCCATGTCATTTTATTTATGATGATATCAAAGTCCAGACTGATCCTAGATCAGCACTCATACTCTGGGCACGGATGACTAAATGTCAAAACCACATAGAATATTATTCAGTGAGACCAACAGAGTGTCTATTCTCTTGGTCTTTGTATCAGCCATCCTTTCTCTGTTGTTGGGAAGCGCAGGGATGCAGGCAGCCAGAATATCACGTCCATAATGTCCCTCGTTTCTATCCACTGCACCAAAACACCATGGAATATTAATTAGCCAAACCTCCCCTGGCCTGCAGCACAACACAAAACAACACCTCTCATTTCCTCCAAATCTTACGCTTTCGCTAAGGTTTCATTTGTATTCAGCCTACACACTGTGCCTGCAGACCGGGCTTTCTTGCACATTTACATCATAGACTCTACACTGTATATACCAACTCCGATTATCAGAGCGGTCGCACTCAGCACTGCTACCCATTGTGTTGTTGATGACAATAGTCCTCAGGTGTTAATGAGTTTGCTATGATATCTTTCATATGATTTATTTCACCAGGCAAGTCAGTTAAGAACAAATTCTTATTTTCAATGACGGCCTAGGAACAGTGGGTTAACTGCCTGTTCAGGGGCAGAACGACAGATTTGTACCTTGTCAGCTCGGGGGTTTGAACTTGCAACCTTCCGGTTACTAGTCCAACGGTCTAACCACTAGGCTACGCTGCCGCCCCAGGGGTATATGAGAGCAACACAGTTCATGTCTGTCAAAGACTGTGACCTTTGGATTCTACCTTGCCATATCTAGCCCAGGGAATGTAACACGTACGTGTGTGACTATATGTGAAGTAGGGTAAAATAGTAAGAAGGGGGGGGGGGGGGGGGGGGGTTGAGTGTATTTGTTTCACCTACCAGTGTTGCGGTTGTGTGATGTGTTGGCTGGGGTTCACAACGTTAGTTGAATAACTTTGCTCAATACGACTGCAATTTTCTAACCTGGCTACTAGATCACTGAGAGAGGCAGGGATTGCTTTTTATATCAAAAGATCAAATGCAAAGCAATCATAGCTATTGTTAAAGTGGATTGAAAACACTTTCTCATCCACTCAAAAGGGCACATCAGGAGTTTGGTTTTGGGGCATTGTGATATTGTCTCTTCGGGACACTTTGTCTCCACTTCGTGAGTCAGTTTGATCCATTGAGATGTGGTCTGTCTTTGTCTGAAGCCTGTGACGGAGCCAGGGTGGAAAGAGGGGTTAGCTTGATCATTACATAGTTCCAGATTTCTCACTGTCCCATGTGGATGACATCACAAGCTCCCACATTGTCAGAGCATAAGAGGGAGGAGAGAGGGGGAAGGAAAAGGAAGCCCGGTGGTGGTAATTTGGCGTGGTTGAGACTTGAGAGTGACTTCACCCATTTGGCTTTAGCCAAAATAGTCTCAAACCCGCAATTATATATGGGCTCTGCCATCTACTTTTGCTCTCGAATGGGGAAGCTGTGTGATTCCTTCACTCAGTGTTATTCTGTCAGGACATGCAGTTCTGTTTTTATTCTGTGTAGGCTAGGCTTTCTGTTTTGGTTGAACTTATTTTCACTTATTTGTTTGGTTTCACATGGGTTTGTGGTGTGCATCTAATTTGGCCACCTACTAACTCCCCTTATGATGAGGGATTCTAGTTGTCATCCTCTGCACGCTCTCTCTCTCTGTCCCTCTTTCTGTTTCTCTCTCCCTTTCTCCATATACCCCCTTTTTATATCTCCTCTCTCTCTCGCTCTCGCTATCTCTGTCCCTCTTTGTTTCTCTCTCCGTTTCTCCATATACCCCCCTTTTTATATCTCCTCTCTCTCTCGCTCTCTCTGTCCCTCTTTCTGTTTCTCTCTCCCTTTCCATATATCCCCCCTTTTTATATCTCCTCTCTCTCTTGCTCTCTCCCCCTCTCCATCTCCCTCCCCCCCATCTCTGCCCTCGCTCTGTGCCCTCTTTCTGTTTCCCCCTCTCTATATATCTTACCCTCTGACTCTTCTCCCTGTCATTGCAGTGGGTTTGGCAGCAGGCCCAGTGCCACACAATGGCTCCTCTCTCTCTTAGTATATCACTAAGCTCATCCACCTCGCTGGCCCAGTACTTATTTAACAGTGGCAGGCTTTCAAAAGGAGACCGCTGTGTATCTGTCTCATCTCAGCTGGTTGGTCTTTTCCATGAGTTGAGCTCTGGCTGGTCTTTTCTATGAGTTGAGCTCTGGCTGGTCTTTTCTATGAGTTGAGCTCTGGCTGGTCTTTTCTATGAGTTGAGCTCTGGCTGGTCCTTTCTATGAGTTGAGCTCTGGCTGGTCTTTTCTATGAGTTGAGCTCTGGCTGGTCTTTTCTATGAGTTGAGCTCTGGCTGGTCTTTTCTATGAGTTGAGCTCTGGCTGGTCCTTTCTATGAGTTGAGCTCTGGCTGGTCTTTTCTATGAGTTGAGCTCTGGCTGGTCTTTTCTATGAGTTGAGCTCTGGCTGGTCTTTTCTATGAGTTGAGCTCTGGCTGGTCTTTTCTATGAGTTGAGCTCTGGATGGTCTTTTCTATGAGTTGAGCTCTGGCTGGTCTTTTCTATGAGTTGAGCTCTGGCTGGTCTTTTCCATGAGTTGAGCTCTGGCTGGTCTTTTCTATGAGTTGAGCTCTGGCTGGTCTTTTCTATGAGTTGAGCTCTGGCTGGTCTTTTCTATGAGTTGAGCTCTGGCTGGTCTTTTCTATGAGTTGAGCTCTGGCTGGTCTTTTCTATGAGTTGAGCTCTGGCTGGTCTTTTCTATGAGTTGAGCTCTGGCTGGTCTTTTCTATGAGTTGAGCTCTGGCTGGTCTTTTCTATGAGTTGAGCTCTGGCTGGTCTTTTCTATGAGCTGTGCTCTGGCTGTTCTTTTCTATGAGCTGAGCTCTGGCTGGTCTTTTCTATGAGTTGAGCTCTGGCTGGTCTTTTCTATGAGTTGATCTCTGGCTGGTCTTTTCTATGAGCTGACCTCTGGCTGGTCTTTTCCATGAGCTGAACTCTGGCTGGTCTTTTCCAGGAGGTCTGATGTCTATGTCAACAGAGGGATGCAGGAGAGCTCAGTTATGACTAGAGGAGTAGCTAGGAGGGACTGGAATGCTTCTCGTAAAACCTCAGTACGTTTTTGCTTGAAGTAACCAATATATGTAGCACTCTTGGATGATGTGAATCAATTTAAAGTTTAAATGTCAAATGGTGTTTATATTGATATACAGTGGGGAGAACAAGTATTTGATACACTGCCGATTTTGCAAGTTTTCCTACTTACAAAGCATGCAGAGGTCTGTAATTTTTATCATAGGTACACTTCAACTGTGAGAGACGGAATCTAAAACAAAAATCCAGAAAATCACATTGTATGATTTTTAAGTAATTAATTTGCATTTTATTGCATGGCATAAGTATTTGATACATCAGAAAAGCAGAACTTAATATTTGATCATACGTTTCCTGTAGTTCTTGACCAGGTTTGCACACACTGCAGCAGGGATTTTGGCCCACTCCTCCATACAGACCTTCTCCAGATCCTTCAGGATTCGGCGCTGTCGCTGGGCAATACGGACTTTCAGCTCCCTCCAAAGATTTTCTATTGGGTTCAGGTCTGGGGACTGGTTAGGCCACTCCAGGACCTTAAGATGCTTCTTACAAAGCCACTCCTTAGTTGCCCTGGCTGTGTGTTTTGGGTCATTGTCATGCTGGAAGACCCAGCCACGACCCATCTTCAATGCTCTTACTGAGGGAAGGAAGTTGTTGGCCAAGATCTCGCGATACATCCATCCTCCCCTCAATACGGTGCAGTCGTCCTGTCCCCTTTGCCGAAAAGCATCCCCAAAGAATGATGTTTCCACCTCCATGCTTCACGGTTGGGATGGTGTTCTTGGGGTTGTACTCATCCTTCTTCTTCCTTCTTCCTTTCTTTGAGACTGTGGTCCCAGCTCTCTTCAGGTCATTGACCAGGTCCTGCCATGTAGTTCTGGGCTGATCCCTCACCTTCCTCATGATCATTGATGCCCCACGAGGTGAGATCTTGCATGGAGCCCCAGACCGAGGGTGATTGACCGTCATCTTGAACTTCTTCCATTTTCTAATAATTGCGCCAACAGTTGTTGCCTTCTCACCAAGCTGCTTGCCTATTGTCCTGTAGCCCATCCCAGCCTTGTGCAGGTCTACAATTTTATCTCTGATGTCCTTACACAGCTCTCTGGTCTTGGCCAGAACAGGAGGGCTTCTTAAAGAAAAACTAACAGGTCTGTGAGAGCCGGAATTCTTACTGGTTGGTAGGTGATCAAATACTTATGTCATGCAATATAATGCAAATGAATTACTTAAAAATCATACAATGTGATTTTCTGGATTTTTGTTTTAGATGCGTCTCTCACAGTTGAAGTGTACCTATGATAAAAATACAGACCTCTACATGCTTTGTAAGTAGGAAAACCTGCAAAATCGGCAGTGTATCAAATACTTGTTCTCCCCACTGTACGCTATGCTTCATGGAGTGGGTCCTTATTTTTTTTCTGGTAACAATGCATTGGTCCTCCCTGTTGACTCTCTTATTTGCGGAGGTAAGCAGCAGATTGCCCGAATGCCAGTCTTATTTTCATCACTGCCTCCAGCAGACCATAACATTTGTAATTCACACAGGTTTCGCTCGGCCAGGAGCCTGCCAGCATCCCACAAAAATACATAGTGTATGTGACGGAGGAGGTCTGGTCAGCTGTGTCTGTCTCTCTGTGCCAGGTGTGTGTCTCCTAGGCCTTTCTAGGGAGTTTTTCCTAGCCACCGTGCAGGTCTACACCTGCATTGCTTGCTGTTTGGGGTTTTAGGCGGGGTTTCTGTACGGCACTTTGTGACATCAGCTGATGTAAGAATGGCTTTATAAATACATTTGATTGATTGATTGAGGTAGACTGTACGACAGATGGCAGGTGACTGAGAACGACAATGTCAATATGGAGGAGACTTGTTCCCATAGAAATAGAATGGCTAGATGGGCATGACCATTCTAGTCATTCCATTTCTATACCCGCCGACTGTTCAGTATCAGAGTACAATTCAAAACAATATAGCTATACTATATAGGCTACATGCAACTAGGTTCGATACTAAGTACATCATAATGACTTCCCAAAGTCATACACTATTTGCTTCTTCCAGCATTGCTGCGCTGTGTGGCATTATCATACTTGCCACTGTGTTGCACAGAAGAGAGTATATCTCCTGTCTGTGGTCCTTTGTGACATACCTCCTCCACTGTCATTGTTTTTTAGCCCTGAATGAATAATTTAAAGCATGTTGCCCCAGTGTTTACCCTGAGAGACTATGTGGAAGAAACTCGGCTCAATGCTGAGTGTTGCATAAGGAATGTAGGGCGACAGTGCTGAGTGGACAAAGGAGCCAAATATTTCCCCCTAGGACTTTGTGAGGCCTCCAGAGCCTGGGTGAAGTTATGTTTGAGCAGGGAGCTTCAGGCTCAAGCTGCCAAGTGTGAGTCACACTGCCACTGAGGCACTGACCCAGTCGTAGAGCTCTCGCAACCAACACCCTGTCCAACTGTTTCTATGCCTAAAGGTTTTTGCAGGTGCAACCTGTGATTCCATTGTGGTCACAGGATGAAATACACACACAATCAAGGCCCAATTAAGCTGTACACACACAATAACAAACTTTGTGCCACCTAATCCGTGTTCAGTATACTCAAAAAGACAGACAATACTTTTTAATATGAAACTACACCTTTAAAATGTTCTGTTTGGCTAAATTAAGGATGACTTTTGTCATAAAGAGAGGAACCTGCATGTATTTTGCCCCCCCCCCCCCCCCCCCCCCCCCCCCTCTCTAAATCAATCCGCTCCTCCCCGGTAGAATCATTAAGAGGCAGACAGGCAATTGCCTTGTTTGTTCTGCCAGGGAGAGAATTCACTCAGCCCTGACTGTCGATGAATCAGCCGGACGTTCTGGGAGAGGAGCGTGGGGTAAAGTTAGAGAAGCAGACCAGCGAACCGAGATCTTGTAGCTATTAGAGTGCTTAGTGGACTAAGCTTTGGTTTGCCAGTGTGGGATATGTACAGTGGGGCAAAAAAGTATTTAGTCAGCCACCAATTGTGCAAGTTCTCCCACTTAAAAGATGAGAGAGGCCTGTAAATTTTCATCATAGGTACACTTCAACTATGACAGACAAAATGAGAAAATAAATCCTGTAAATCACATTGTAGGATTTTTAATGAATTTATTTGCAAATTATGGTGGAAAATAAGTATTTGGTCAATAACAAAAGTTTATCTCAATACTTTGTTATATACCCTTTGTTGGCAATGACAGAGTTCAAACGTTTTCTGTAAGTCTTCACAAGGTTTTCACACACTGTTGCTGGTATTTTGGCCCATTCCTCCATGCAGATCTCCTCTAGAGCAGTGACGTTTTGGGGCTGTTGCTGGGCAACACAGACTTTCAACTCCCTCCAAAGATTTTCTATGGGGTTGAGATCTGGAGACTGGCTAGGCCCCTCCAGAACCTTGAAATGCTTCTTACGAAGCCACTCCTTCGTTGCCCGGGCGGTGTGTTTGGGATCATTGTCATGCTGAAAGACCCAGCCACGTTTCATCTTCAATGCCCTTGTTGATGGAAGGAGGTTTTCACTCAAAATCTCAGGATACATGGCCCCATTCATTCTTTCCTTTACACGGATCAGTGGCCCTAGTCCCTTTGCAGAAAAACAGCCCCAAAGCATGATGTTTCCACACCCATGCTTCACAGTAGGTATGGTGTTCTTTGGATGCAACTCAGCATTCTTTGTCCTCCAAACACGACGAGTTGAGTTTTTACCAAAAAGTTATATTTTGGTTTCATCTGACCATATGACATTCTCCCAATCTTCTTCTGGATCATCCAAATGCTCTCTAGCAAACTTCAGACGGGCCTGGACATGTACTGGCTTAAGCAGGGGGACACGTCTGGCACTGCAGGATTTGAATCCCTGGCGGCGTAGTGTGTTTGCTCACTGTTCTTGTGATCATTTTGACCCCACGTGGTGAGATCTTGCGTTGAGCCCCAGATTGAGGGAGATTATCAGTGGTCTTGTATGTCTTCCATTTCCTAATAATTGCTCCCACAGTTGATTTCTTCAAACCGAGCGGCTTACCTATTGCAGATTCAGTCTTCCCAGCCTGGTGCAGGTCTACAATTTTGTTTCTGGTGTCCTTTGAGAGCTCTTTGATCTTGGCCATAGTGGAGTTTGGAGTGTGTCTGTTTGAGGTTGTGGACAGGTGTCTTATACTGATAACAAGTTCAAACAGGTGCCATTAATACAGGTAACGAGTGGAGGACAGAGGGGCCTCTTAAAGAAGAAGGTACAGGTCTGTGAGAGCCAGAAATCTTGCTTGTTTGTAGGTGACCAAATCCTTATTTTCCACCATAATTTGCAAATAAATTCATTAAAAATCCTACAATGTGATTTTCTAGATTTTTTTTCTCATTTTGTCTGTCATAGTTGAAGTGTATCTATGATCAAAATTACAGGCCTCTCTCATCTTTTTAAGTGGGAGAACTTGCACAATTGGTGGCTGACTAAATACTTTTTTGCCCCACTGTATATCATATTGTTATTGTCATGATGTGCCTTATCATTCTTGTGTGTTTATTGTTTTACATTATTGAGGCTGAGAGTCAGTTGAGTAGCTCAGCAGAGACCACAACGCATTTTGATCTCATACTATGACTTGCTGGTACAGTATGTATGTACAGTGAACTGCAGGTATTTGCGTTACGATCATTCGCATGTTATGGGATCCTAAGCATTTTATGATCATAAGCATTGTGCTATATAAAGTTCCTCCATGGACAAGGGGTTTCCTAATCAACCTTGATTCCACCTGTTGCCCCTGTTACCTTCTAGAGACTATAAAGTAGATCAATACAACATCACTCAGACCCACTTCCAGACAAGCTGCTGTTTTGGAATGAGGACAGGTTGAATTCCATCACTATATTGTGGTGTGTTAACGCTTCTCACTCTGCCATTTTCTCACCTGGCTTCTTCCTCTCTCTTTCTCCGACCAGCTCCCCACCCGGCTCAGGACCCAAACCCCACAAAGGAAGACGCTGAGGGGTTGACAAGCCCCTATAAAACAGGCCCAGCCCAGATAATGGAAACCTACACGAAAAAGGACAAAGAAAAGAAAGTGGGGACCCACACAAAACTGGACGTCATCCCGAAGTCACCTGCTACACCGACGTTGCCCATGCCTGGCTCAAGTCCTAGCCCCAAACCTAATAAAGGCAAGTCACCCTATAATGTGGTGTTACCAGTAACAAAGGAAATGGTGTGAAAATGGCTGCCCATTAGCAGTGGTGTAAAGTACTTAAGTAAAAATAATTGAAAGTACTACCTAAGACGTTTTTGGGGCTATCTGTACTTTACTTTAAAATTTATATTTTGAAAATGTTTATTTTTTACTTCACTACATTCCTAAAGAAAATAATGTGCTTTTTACTCCATACATTTTCCCTGACACCCTAAAGTAATCGTTACATTTTGAATGCTTAGCAGGACAGGACAATTGTCAAATTCAAGCATTTATCAAGTGAACATCCCAGGTCATCCCTACTGACTCTGATCTGGCGGACTCACTAAACACAAATACTTCATTTGCAAAGATGCCTGAGTGTAGAACCGTGCCCCTGGAACCTAACCCCTGGCTATCTGTCAATAAAACAAAACAAGAAAACAGTGCCGTCTGGTTTGCTGAATATAAGCAATTTGAAATGATTTACTACTTAAGTATATTTTGCAGTTACATTTACTTTCGATACCTTAGTATATTTAAAACCAAATACTTTTAGACTTCTGGGTGACTTTCACTTTTACTTGAGTCATTTTCTATTAAGTTTCTTTACATTTATGCAAGTATGACAATTGGGTACTTTTTCCACCTATGCCCATTAGTATGTGTTTCTATCTACCATAGAGCATTTGAAGTAGTTTATGACCATTTTCAGGGGTATGAACATAAACACAGCATTAGATGTCCATGATTGTGTAATAAAGGCTATCTTCCTGTGATTATTGAGCAATTACCTCAGCACTCAAGTGATGTCATCCGACCCCTCGGGGGGAAAAAATGGTTCAGTCCAGAATTATCCTGACCACAGGCTTTCAGTGCTGGGGATAAACCCAATAGACCTGGTGCAGGGGGTTAGTTACAGCGCTTACAGCTCACATGACAAAATCCATTAAGCTAGAATTGTTTTGCAGTAGGTTTATAGAATTTGGCCAAAATTATTTTTGTTTGTTGTTGTTGTAATTTCTGTTGCAATGTTGAGTGGATGACTAATGCTATTTGTGTGTAGCTCAGTTGGTAGAGCATGGCACGCCAGGGTTGTGAGTTCAATTCCCACGGGGAAACAGTATGAAAATGTATGCACTCACTAATGTAAATCGCTCTGGACAAGAATGTATTTGCTAACAGGCTAATCGCTAACAGGCTATAGCTAGCCTGCTTGCTAATCCCCTCCGGTCTCTAATAAAAGTTGGAGGAATTAATCTGACTGGGCATCACATTTCACTGAGTGATGCCAGGGGGGGCATTTAGCCTAGCTTGACCCGCTGTTGCACCACCACCACATTTGTTTCCACAATGCCACTACTTGTCCTGGCCCCAGCACTGTAGCACATGCAAACACTAAGAAATATGTTTGGGGGGATTTGTGAACATAGTCTTACTTCCTTTCTGCCCATTTTATTCTTTGCCCATTCATCTATTGATTGTGGTCATGGTCTATTTAACTGTAGCGTGAGGTGGCAGAGCTAATCCAAATTAGTTCTACTGACTAACTTCCACGGATGATCACAGTAACACCAAATTAGAATACAGGTTTTGGTGTGCCAGATCCGATACAGTCTGATCAAGGAGCTTATTTTAGCGACATTCTAATTGAACTGCAGTATCCCTCAGTAGATAACAGATCTCAGATCAGCTTTTGTAAAGTAAAAGATATTGGTAGCAATTTACTTAAAGCCGACAGGTATAATGCTTTATAGCCTATCATAAGCCTCTGTAGTGTCTTATGACAAGGTTTATAATGTTATGTCTCTGGAAGGTCTGTTGGAAGCATTTGAGCACCAATAAGTCAACACACTTCTGAGACAGCACATTCTGAAAGGGCTTTTGTCACTTCCTCTCCATCAGGTTGCCTTTCTGCTCAGTCATGCAAGCTAACTTCTGTGTTATATCTTACCCCGAGGGTAGGAGGAAAAGGACAAGAAACAGTCTGCAGCTCTTAATTAGCTCAATTAAATGGCAAGGCATGCATTTGGGAGCACTACCTCCATAATGTCCGCTTTAATTATACTTTGGCACATCTCAGCCTTGGGTCTGACAGCTCATGGCACTTGGCCACCGGCGGTCCGTTGCCTCCCGGGAGGTTTTCAAGAGATCATTAAAGGGCCAGGGATTTTACTCTTCACTGTCAGGGGGCCCTGCTGCATCAGTTCAGCCAACCACACACACACACACACACACACACACACACACACACACACACACACACACACACACACACACACACACACACACACACACACACACACACACACACACACACACACACACACACACACACACACAGCTCCCCCAAACAGCTCCCCCAAACCCCTCTCCATGGCACTTGTTAATTGTTGCTATGGAGAATTGGTTTTTACTGTAACACTTTCTTGTGGATTTCCCATGGACATAAATACAGTGCCTACAGAAAGTATTCACACCCCTTGTCTTTTTCCACAATTTGTTGTGTTACAGCTTTCAATTTAAAATGGATGTTTTGTCACAGGCCTCCACACAATACCGCATAATGTCAAAGTAGAATCATGTTTTTGGAAATGTTTGAGTCAATAAGTATTCAACCCCTTTGTTATGGCAAGCCTAAATAAGTTCAGGAGTAAATGTATGTGTCATGTTCGTCATACGAATGAGACCAAGGCGCAGCGTGGTATGCGTACATTCTACTTTATCTAAAGAATGAAACACTGAACAAACTAACAAAACAAACCGTGAAGCGAAATGAATAGTGCAGACAGGCAACTAAACATAGAACAAGATCCCACAAACACCAACGGGAAATGGCTACCTAAATATGATCCTCAATTAGATAAACAGCTGCCTCTGATTGGGAACCATATCAGGCCACCATAAACATACAAATACCTAGACCTACCAAACCCTAGACATACAAAAACCCTAGACAATACAAAACCCCTAGACAATACAAAACCCATAGACAATACAAAACTAGCGTATCCACCCTAGTCACACCCTGACCTAACCAAAATATAAAGAAAACAGAGATATCTCAGGTCAGGGCGTGACAACATCATCTCTGAACCCCACACATACAATTATCTGCAAGGTCCCTCATTCAAGCAGGGAATTTCAAACACAGATTCAATCACAAAGACCAGGGATGTTTTCCAATGCCCCGCAAAGAAGGGCACCTAAAAAAAGCAGATATTGAATATTCATTTGAGCAAGTTATTAATTACAATTTGGATGGTGCATCAATACACCCAGTCACTACACTACCTTCCTAACTCAGTTGCCGGAGAGGAAGGAAACCTCTCAGGGATTTCACCATGAGGCAAAGGGTGACAGTTTCAGAGTTTAATAGTTGTGATAGGAGCAAACTGAGGATGGATCAAAAACACCATAGTTACTCCACAATACTAACTAACCTAATTGACAGAGTGAAAAGAAGGAAGCCTGTACACAAAACAATAGCCTAAAACACAAGGCCAAATCTACACTGGATTTGCGTACCAAGAAGACAATGAATGTTCCTAAGTGACCAAGTTACAGTTTTGACTTTAATCTGCTTGAAAATCTATGGTGAGACTTAAATGGTTTTCTAGCAATGATCAACAGCCAATTTGATAGAGCTTGAAGATTTTTGTAATAATTCTGGACAAATATTGCACAATCCAGGTGTGCAAAGAAAGCTCTTAGAGACTTACAAAGAAATACTCACAGATGCCATCGCAGCCAAAGGTGATTCTAACCTGTATTGATTCAGGCGTGTGAATACTTACGTAAATGAGATATTTCTGTATTTCATTTTCAAAAAATGTGCACAAATTTCTAAAAACATGTTTTCACCATTATCATTATGGGCTATTGTGTGTAGATGGGTGAGGAATTAAAATTTTGAATTCAGGCGGTAACAGAACAAAATATTAAATAATATGAATGCTTACTGAAGGCACTGTATAGCCAGAAAGCTATGCCCATCTTTGTCCAATGAGAGAAGTGGTCCATTTTAAAGGATACCCATTGGATATGCCCGGACAAAAGTTCCCTATACATTCAACTCGAAACCCAGAACCAAATCCTGTGTGCGCTAGCTAGCTACTTTGTCTTTACAGTCTGCCATGACATCTATGGATCAAACTGCTCCTCTATTCCTTTCAAAAAGGCAAGTAAAACAGATGACAGAGAACCATATTGTTGAGATTTGAGGAGTACGCTGCTAACAGTCTGGAACCCAAACACGCTGCAGTGTTTCTGGGTCAGCTTGATTCTGTTTCTGTCTCGGAGGCTCCTGTAGGTGACTCATCGTGATGGTCAGGGCCTACATACACACACACACACACACACACACACACACACACACACACACACACACACACACACACACACACACACACACACACACACACACACACACACACACACACACACACACACACACACACACACACACACACACACACACACACACACACACTAGCACTATACATAATCAGACGTAGTTTCAAATTGGGTCAGAGGATATTATAGGGAGGCCGCTGCTGTTCTGTCCTGTCTGGCGGTTTGTTTCAGCACTGTGATGATTGTGTTTTAATGTGTTAGAATCCACTGAAGTATGAATCGTGACATGGATGTACAACATATGGTCTGTGTATGGAAGGAATGGATGGAAGATGACGCTGGAAGCCTTCACACACACACAGTAGAATTCAACTTGGCCAGTTAAATGCCGATCAATTGTCGCGAAACGTTAGTAATTGGTGCTTGGCATTTGAGAATGACATCATAGTAATTACGATATGGTGTTTTCATCCAGGGAGTTGTTGCTTAGGTCGTAATTATGCAATGAATCATATGCGCTCTTATATCCTCGCTCTTTCTCTCGTTGTCTCATTCTCACCCTAGACGCAGTGAAGTCAGAGGACAGACAGAAGCTGGCCAAGGAGCGGAGAGGGGAGACGGAGTCTAATTATATAAATTGTTTTTTTGATTATCATTCAAAAGCAATTGGGGTGAAATTGATAATTGGTTATGACTCGGTGGCAGTGTTCCACATGGAATCCATAGCAGACAACCCAGAAGGGTGCAGTAGAATTCCTGTAACAGTAGGACTATGCTCTCCAGGCATGAGTTAAGGTGCTCAGAGGATTGCAGACACCAGAGATGCTACAGTGGGAAAAGATGAATCAACACTTTTTCCAGTCAGCAACCAATCAGAGACTTTTGAACATACACAGTGACTTGCAAGACAGCTCTGCTTGAAGATCGAAGAGGACCTCTATAGAAATGGATTGTTCTGATGTACAATGTTTTTTTTTGTCTCGAAGATGGACAAAGAACATCTCTCCCTTCCCCAACGTGGTTGTTTATGTGGTTCGCATTTCCTATAAGCCACTAACGGCTACATTGAATGCTGAAAGAACATGTTTGACTTGGCACAAGTGAAAAATAAACCCTGTTTATAGCCATATCCTGCCTAGGTTTAGGTGTGTTACTTAACTGAATGCAATTACATGTTCGATCATGAATCCTCACCAGGACACTGTAGACAAGGTGTGCCATGGTGTAACCACCAGTCCTAATCAGAGTGTTTTCCCACATTGCTCATTCACTTCTATTAGACACTAGGGTGGAGTCTCTATCTGGCTCTGGCTCTAGGAAAGTTGCCAGATTTGACTGCCAGCTTCCAGTGTTTTATCGCTCTGCAGATGTGGGGCTGGATTGGGGCTCTTTTCTCTGTGTACAATGACCTCTCACATTCACTTCCTCGCTCTTTCTCTCGTTGTCTCATTCTCACCCTAGACGCAGTGAAGTCAGAGGACAGACAGAAGCTGGCCAAGGAGCGGAGAGAGGAGAAGGCCAAATATCTGGGTAAGCTGAGATGGAGGTTGAGAGGAGGAAACTCTGTACACAGGGAGAGGATGCCCCCTAGTGTTGGGGGGTAAGGGGTGGTGGCAGATTTAGTTGTAGGTTGTGTCTGCGTTGGCTTTGTTTTCAGGCCAACACATGGTGTGCACATGTATCGCATAAACATTTGGGGAAACGTTGAAGGAACGTCAAACCAACCTAGGCTGTGGCTGAAGCTCAAGCTGAGCACTTCAATGAGAACGAAAACCAAGCCAATGATTTAGTATTTGGCTTTCAAGAAACATTACAGTTTTCAACGTGCGAGCACCGAATACATGTTCATCTGCATTTTATTAAAACAATAGCCTAGCTAACCCCTTTTTGTTTGAACTCACAAACGCTTTAACGATCCCCAGCTCTGAACATATATGTTTAACCTAACGTCAATTGATACAGACTTGTTTTCAATTGATAGTAGCATAAGTCAATGCCCTGCTTCAAGTTGCCTTAACAATTCTCTGGCTCTGTTTCTTTTGTCAGTCAAGATGGCTGCCTGTCACCCGCTTGAGTGTTGTTGTCTGTTTGTTTCACAAGCCACGCTGTCCTTGGCTCTAGTGACACCCTGGTGATGTGCACTGCTTGGCATGATTGACAGTTGCTCTTGTCTTCTCTTTCGCCCATCTCCCCTCCAGACAAGCTCGGCCAGATACAAGGTAAACCACACCCTGTGTGTCCATGGTGGTAGGTGGTGGTGGTGGTGGTGATTCTCGTTGTCGTGGCCTGCAGTTTTGACCTGTTACCTTGATTGATTTGAACAATTGTGTATGTTTGTTGTTCAATCACCCTCTCTACAATTTTTTTTTAATGAACTTTCTACATTACCATGGAAATGATTGCTTCACGGTACCAGACAGCCATTGTGAGTGTACCAATGAGTTTATCAGTCAAGTTGCCAGGGTTAGAGGATCCAAGCCCATTCTATTTCTTTGTGAGCTGCTGCTGCAGGGAGGGGGCGTTGCCTAGGCAACCGAAGACTCGTTTGCTACAACACCTTGCTTGTTTCAACAAAGCGCAACGCTGTAAATTGTCCATGTTACCGCATAAACGGACTCAACCTCATGAATGCTCGGCCGTCCGGTCTTCAGTCTGCTGTTCATTCCACAAATGTGTATATATATATATATATATATATATATTATATAGTTATGGGGGTTATTTTATTTTCATGACGGTCTTCATCCGTAACTGTCGGTTACACGGTTATATGATAATTGTACCAGCACCACATTGTGTTGGTGCACATTTATGTTCGTAGGACGTTAGCCTAGTGTCTACTTCCATCACGTGTTTTCCTTCCATGTTGAGTAAATGATACAAACTAGGTGTTTCCACACAGGTGTTGTCCCTGAGTTAATTCAGCATTATATCATCCCATCATGTACAAACTTATTGGGCAGGCCGTTTTTTGGGGGTATTATTTTGGCTATCATGGCTATGACAAGGTCCCCCTCCATAGGCACGAGTGGTCACTGAATGCTTTGATGAGCATGAAAACGATGTAAAACATTTGCCATGGCCGTCTCAGTCATCACATCTCAACCCAATTGGACACTTATGGGAGGTTCTGTAACGGCGCCTGAGACAGCGTTTTCCACCACCATCAACAAAACAACAAATTATGGAATGACCACTATATGACCACTATGACCACTATATGTGGTCCACTATATGACCACTATATGCAGTTATTTTGCCATTTTATACAGGAATTATAAAGAGAGGATAGGAATCAAAAGTCACATCACCCTTGCTAAACGGCAAATGTGTTTATACTTAATCTCGGGAACCCAGATCCAAATCGCAAATTTCCTGGCCACATTTATGTCAACAGTCTGTCATGAGAGACACGTTTTTACTATAAAGGTCATGTTCGTTGTCCCGTTGTCACAATTGGGAGTACAAAGCTGGGAGCTGCTTAAGTAAAGAACCTCATAGAAGTAACCTTCTGGTAAATCCAGCCTTCATCATCGTAGTAAAGTGTAGTAGATCTTGGCTAAAATGGGTTATACCATTATGGATCAGTGTAATTGTCAGTCCACTGGGGCAGGAGGCCAGACAGAGGGTTTCTCCCTGATCTAATTCCTTCATTCACCGAGATTCAATCTATAAACTTGTGTTTGCAATCCCAGCTAGGAGGCAAAACCGGCTAACAAGGCCAGTCTTTTAAAGTATCAACATCTGGAGTGTATTGTGTCTTCTTCAAATGTAGGCTATAAAGTGCAATTTTTTTGTGTGTGTTCCCCCCCCCAAACGAGATCGGATTTTCTCCCTGTATGTTTTAGTGTTTTGATAGGCCTCTGCTGAGTAATCCATGAAATGTTCACGAAGCCGCAAGAAGACGTGTTTGGCCCTGTGACCATATGAGTTGTCCGTTCTTGGCTCTCTGTAGAGTGTAATGCATACTTAATGTCGACAGGGAGGGAACAGGACTCAATAACTGATTATTTCCCGGTTCTAGCCGCTGCCTAGCAGACATAGATGTTGAGTGTCAATGTAGGGAAGATCGTATTTAAGTCACATCCACAGGGGTAATGCAGTGCTGTTGATCTCTTCAATATACACACACACACACACACACACTTTTTAATTGGCTCAACTGCCACTACGCCATCCTATTCAAACCACGTCAAAACTGATATCAGATCACATGGGGATGTTGGTAAAGGACCTAAGATCAGTTATTAACTGAAAGTATCCATTTATCGTACAAAATAATTGTCTATTTGACATCAGCATTCCCCCCAAAAATCCCTATGGCGTTATCTTTCTCCTACTCCTCAATGTTCTAGGCTAGCCCGGCCACTGTGCTGCTCCCTGGCAATGTGCCGAGATCTCACGTGGGCCTTGTCAGTGTCACACTCACACTGTCACATATTTGACGTGTGAGGGCGGTGTGCAGTCTGTCCTGCTCTCACTGTGACAAGTCGCTGTGCCTTTTGAGTCAGTGGAGGCGAGAGCTGTGTAAATCTCCATCCATAGCCAGCCCTGACATGTAGCCTCTGTGGACACTGGAAGCCTCGCTTCTCCTTCCTCTTCCCTTCTCCCACACTCCCTCCTTCTCACTCCCCATACTTCAGATTTCCACAAGGCTGAATCTCCGAGACAGTCTACACGCAATTACCTCTGCTGCTAGCCCTCTGCTGCTAGCCCCAGAAGTTAATAATATGCCCTTGCCTTACTGGAGTTAAACTACTGTTATTACATTTGAATTACATTGTAGCGAAATGCACACTCACTGTAGCAGATAGGACATGGGAACTCATTTTGTTAGCGCTGGGGCCCTCTGGCCTGCTGTGGCATGGAGGGCCTACTCCTCTCAAATAAAAGCACAGCTGTGCGCTTTGCGATAAATCTAAGCGTTTGCCTCCAATGTTGCCCCAGTATACATACCCCTAATGTAATCGGATAACTACTCGTTTTTGTTGCATCAAGCCCCCCCCCCCCCCCCAAAAGAAGCTGATCCTTCATTGGGTTTATTCAATAAAGCCAAAAGATATGGTCGCTTATGTGCAAAGAGAGAGAAGCACTGCGTGTCCCAAATGGTACTCTATTGCCTATTTAGTGCCCTATTTCCCTATAGGGCTCTGGTCATAAAGTAGTGCACTATGCAGGGAATAAGATGCTATTTGAGACGCAGAGGCAGTCATAGAGATGGTGGTGTAATACCACCTTATAAGCCCTCTTTGAATGGCTCAGGGGGTGGGGACACTTACCATATCAAAGTTTATTGTGCATTTTATTGAAACCGGCGCTTGATGCGATTAACGTGGTGAAGTGTCAGTCCAAGGGTATCAGCCGAACCTTGCATAACGCTGCCTCTGTGTCGCTCTGTGCAAAGTGAAGTAATTCAATTTATATCTGAGGGATAGTGGAATTTCCCTGTTGAAAAGAAACACTGCTTCACACACCCACATTTTGCGGGATTTGAGATTTTAAAGCACCGTCAACATCAGAGTGAAGAGGCATTTGTGTTTTATTTAAAAGTACTTCAAATGCTATTTATCATAGATCTGGTTTTGGAAGAAGTACTGTTTTTTATTGAAACAGATTAAAACACAAGGGACTCCATTTTTTTTCTGTCCATAGGAAAACAACATTAAAATGTTGGTCAACATCTAACAGTGCAACAGGGCTCTGCCTATCAGCTGCAAGGGTATTTTATTCAAAGAGAGGATATAAGATTCTCAAATAAGTGGGACAGGAAGAGAGAGAATGCTCCCCCACGTGGCTTTCACTTGTCCAGTCATTTCCAATCAGTGATTGCCTCAAGGAAGGGAGAAATGAAGGATGCACTTTTGAAATATTTGAACAGGGCCTCAAAGAGAGAGATTTTGTCCCAATTTTGTTATCTTGCCTCTCTAACCCTCCTGATTTGGTTCTCCCGTAGCGGCGAAGAAGTCCCAATGGCTGGAGAAAGAGGAAAAGGCCCGGCAGCTGAGGGAGAGCCAGCTGGACGAGCGGCGCAGGAAGCTGGAGGAGCAGCGGATCAAGACAGAGAAACGTCGTGCCGCCCTGGAGGAGAGGCAGAAACAGAAACTAGAGAAGAACAAGGTCGGTTGTGAGGGAGAAGGGTGAAGTACCCTTAGACGCTAATCTTAAGTCAGTTTAGCATTTTCCTCACTAACGGCAAAGGTTAGTATTGGGGGAGGGGCAGCTGATCCTAGATCTGTTACCTAGGGGAAACTTCACCCCAGAACGGGTGGTCACACTCCTCACAGCAAGCCAATATTAGAGCCCCGATGATCATGGGCTCAATCCCCACGTTCGCCTTTCCTGCTTTCCCTTCTACTATCCCCAGCTCCCCCATCTATTTCCACACTGTCTCAATGAAGGTCGCAAAAATACTAAAGGAGTGGTGGAATTCTACCCGCCTTAACAAAACAAGAGAATACGGGGGGTGGGTAACAAGAAGAGAATGAGTCAGAGAATTATTAACTAGTGCTAACCTAGTATTTCTCTATGTTTGGTATGAAGGAGCGGTATAAGGCTGCCCTCCAGCGGTCCACGAAGAAGACCTGGGCTGAGATCCGCCAGCAGAGACTGTCCTGGGCCGGAGGCCTCGGCCAGAACTCTAGCCAGAGAGAAAGTGAGTACCTACCGCTGAAACAGGAACCCAGAACCAGAGCCCACCGACCCAGACACTGCCCAAAGCCTCTCCTTCCTTCAAAAGACAACTGCCCGCCTACACACACTGGGCACTATCTTGCCGAGCCAAACGACTGTTTTTTGGCTCTGATAATTTATTTTCACATGGTCCTTCCCAGCACAGTTTCAGCAACTATGGTGGATGCGTTACCAGGCCAGTGCAGTACAGCTCGTTTTGGCTCGCTTCAGTAGTGTGAAAAAGGTACTACTGTGCAGACATTCACATTCTACCGAGCCATATTTTCACAGTCTTACGGTTGTTTTGCATTTCAAGTAAACCATAAATTAGGTCACTCACTTTACACTATATAGTCAGTTAGTGACAGTCAAACTTGAATTCCAGTTAAATTACTCTGAGATATCACACACACACACACACACACACACACACACACACACACACACACACACACACACACACACACACACACACACACACACACACACACACACGACAGGTGGGTTGATGTCCCTATCAGCTCTTGCTGGGATGTGCTACACTACAGCAGTCTAATTTCCCTGTAGACGGAGGGAACATTGGCTTCATTCCGCAAGGAAATAGCTGGGTAATGACAAGGCTGAGGTGAAAATGAGATGTCCAGGCATGGTTGAGGTGTATATGTGTGTGTGTGGGGGGGAGGGGGGCTACTGCATGACTGGATGTTTCATTCAGGGTCGTTAGCCCCTAGATACAGATAAAGTATTGGTCAACGTGATTCCGTTTGCTGGTACTTTAGAGCCTGCAGTTAGTGGGGCGTTATCAACCATCAACACACCTCAGAATAGTGGGCAATTCATGTTCCGCTAGCATTGATTCACGTCGCCAAATCCCCCTTCAAGTCAAATGGAGTCGGTAACAGCAATGTACTTGGTAAGAGGTGTATGAAGCAGGGATGTCTCTCTCTTTCGCTCTCTCTCTTCCTGCTGTTCTCCACCCCATGCCAACTCTTATGGTCACAATGAACATAGACGTTGGCAAGACAGCCAAACAAATCTGGGACCCCCAGCCTCCTCTTTCAGACCCAGTGCTGTCAAAGACCGAAAGGTAGAAAAAAAGAGGAAAAGACTGAACTGTAACAAGCGTTAACAAACAGGATACTGTGGACTACTGAGGATCCAATAGAGTTATTTAGGAAGAGGCAGCAGAATGCTATATTGGCCTGCAGAGAAAAGACCTCTCCCTGCCCATCTCTAACTATAACCCATATCTGATGAGTGACATTTAGGTCAGAGACAGAGACAACCAATTCCCCCATTAACATTAGACTGTACTGTCGTATGTCTAGTGGTATTTAATGAAGGGCACAATGTTCACTCGATTAGTCTCCGTTAGAGGGTCTGGGGGGGGGGGGGGAATGGTGTCTAATCAGTGGGGGTTGTCTTAGTACTTCCCTCCACTAGGTGTCAGTTGTGTTACATGTGTGTCAGTTGTGTTACATGTGTGTCAGTTGTGTTGACTGACGTTGGTATTCGTTTGTGTAGTACAACATGTTGTGGTAACAAAAACACTGCTACTACTTTGTGTACAGCAGAGCTCTGGTTTGGGACAATGATGGGACGTGTACTCTTTTACATTCTAACCATGTCATTGCAGGTTCGACATATGTGTTCACAGGCCATTGATAGTCAGTCGTTTTCAGTGTTTTGGTGTCAGTTTCACAAACAGTCCAAGTGTATCCATTTTGAATATGAACACCGAACTGAATGACGCATGGCCCAGTAGACTCAACACAATATTTCTTTAAATATATTTATATTTTTTTAGTGGGTAGAAAAAGCTGTGCTATTTCCCTCTACCATCAATTGTCTGTTTTCAGATTGTATTACATTTTTGGGGGGAGGCTCCTCGAAGTATACTTTGACATGACACTTTGACAGTTAGAATTTCTATTCTGTTTCCCGTCATCTCCATGTGGAAAGGAATGTAAAATAACACTGTCAGATGGGAAATGTTCAACACAAGAAATTTTATTATTTTGTTTCTTTATTGAATCAGAAATATTTTGCCCTCTGGAAATATACCGTTTTGGTATTTGGATGTTTGCTGTATGTATGTACGAGTGTGTGTGGGGGAGATTGATTTCACCGTGACACGTCCTGGAGGTCTCCCTCCCCTGTGTGAAACAGTGTGACCCACCATCTCTGTGGACTACTCTCTTGGCTTCGCAGGCAGATGCTCGGTGTCGGCGGTCAACCTGCCCAAACACGTGGACTCGGTTATAAACAAGAGACTCTCCAAGTCCTCCGCCACCCTCTGGACCTCCCCCAACAGAAGTAAGACACGTCAGGCCCCCTTTTCCGGGAACGCCCACTTTTCATATCCGTTCCCTCACGTTTTTTTTTCTCCACCATTTTTTTTCCCCTCCCCACTGTCTCCAATCCAATCGCCTGTCTGTGTTCGATGGTTGACTACCGAATCATTTTCACCTTCCAAATTCAAATCCACCCTATTTTTTTGTTGTTCTGTGGTTCATGGGTTATGGTTTTTCTCCCTCCCTCTGCATTCAGTCCCTGCATTTATATACTTCATACTTTGGTGTGAATATATGGGTTCATTTACGCTGTCTTCATATTTTGTGTCCCACATTTTTTTGGTGTTATTGGGTTATTCATTTGCTGGTGATGGTCATTTCGTGCTCTTTGGTTTGTGTGTCAGCAGATGTTTTTTCACTCACTGGAAAGTCTTGGTCAATGTCTTGAATGGTGATGGTGATGATGATGAGGATGAATGGGTTTTCAGGCCTAGGCTAACCCGAAGTAAATACACCTTACTATGCGGAATCTAGTAACTCATATTCAGAGCTACTCACACAAGTCAGAGGTGTTTCAGTGCACCTAGAACACCACTGCGGGTACAGAGTTCTTTCATAAGTACATGTCTAAGTAGGTTGCAGTGAACACATAGGAACTTTAGTGTTTAGAATTTTAAAAAGTCGGCAACTAAAGGATGAGTCAGCGTTTTCAGAGAAAATGCATTCTGAAAACTCCACAGGAACACCTGTGATGCTTGAAAATAGATTAAGGTGAATCTGCTGAAAGCGTAACCCTCTCCCTCTTTTCCTCTCCTTCTCTGCCTCCTCTCCACCTACCCTGTCTTTCACGATCACTTCTCTCTTCTTCCCCTCTCTCGTCTCTCTCTCTCTGTCTCTACCCCTATTATTTCTCCTCTACCCCGTTCTTTTGTCTCACTCATTGTCTATCAAAAGCTCACTCTCCTCTCTTTTTTTTTTACTTCAGTCGCTCGTCCACTTTCTCTCTCTCTCTCTCTCTCTCTCTCTCTCTTTCCCTCTCTGCTGGATAACCATATTGTCCTTCGGGGCAGGTTTAATAGGGAAGTGGGACGTGATTTGGTGTACCGTAAAAGACCCAGAGCAAACCTCTGCAGTGGACTTCTCTCCTCTCTCTCTTCCCTCTCCTCTCTCTCTTCCCTCTCCTCTCTATCTTCCCTCTCCTCTCTCTTCCCTCTCCTCTCTCTTTCCTCTCCTCTCTCTTCCCTCTCCTCTCTCTTCCCTCTCCTCTCTCTCTTCCCTCTCCTCTCTCTCTTCCCTCTCCTCTCTCTCTCTTCCCTCTCCTCTCTTTCTCTTCCCTCTCCTCTCTCTCTTCCCTCTCCTCTCTCTCTTCCCTCTCCTCTCTCTCTTCCCTCTCCTCTCTCTCTTCCCTCTCCTCTTTCTCTTCCCTCTCCTCTCTCTCTTCCCTCTCCTCTCTTTCTCTTCCCTCTCCCCTCTCTCTCTCTTCCCTCTCCTCTCTTTCTCTTCCCTCTCCCCTCTCTCTTCCCTCTCCTCTCTTTCTCTTCCCTCTCCTCTCTCTCTTCCCTCTCCTCTCTCTCTCTTCCTTCTCCTCAGTGTCCATGTTCTGAACTGCTGCCTCGATAGCCAGAGGGGTTGTTGCTAGCTCTGGCAGTGCTTACTTTATACTGCTCTGGCATGCAGGTTGTGTTCTTCCTCCCTCTCATGTTATTATGCGTCTGGAAGTTTTCCAGTCTAACATGGAACCCACCATTTCCCCATAGAGCATAAGAATGGGGCATAGGCCTGGGTTTGGTTTGACGCTTTATCTGGTGTGCGTGTTTACTAGAGACACAAGGGCTTATGTGGGTGAGGTATTGTCTTATTTGATCTGTCATTATAATATACAACCTGGGAAAGCTAACCGAGAGCAAAGCTTAGCTCATTGTCGATATTTCGTGTTTAAAAAAAAAGAGAAGCAAAAGGCCTTTCTGTGACACTGTGATGAGAATGCCATATAGGATCATTACATTTGAGTCATTTAATAAAATGGAGTTTCAATAGTTATCAAACAGCTAGTGGGTAATAAGGTACATTTTAATACTGTTTGAACACTGAGGTCGTCTGACGTGGCGAGACAGAAGTGGAGATATTCACGGTGGCTCTAAGAGGCAAACCGGCTTTGAAAATGAAGCTGGTTTGCCCCTTAAGGCCAGCGTAGGACTTTGAATATATGTGATAAAATTGGTCGTGTTTTGTCCCCTCCCGCAGCCCGTAGCCTCCAGCTGAGCCCGTGGGAGAGCAGCATTGTGGACCGACTGATGACGCCCACCCTGTCCTTTCTGGCCCGTAGCCGCAGCGTCGCCAGCGTGCTCAGCAACGGTAAAGGCCGTAAGTAGTTATCACACTCTCACTGTAATAGATGAGACCTGCTATTGGCGGGGTTGTTTGTCATTTAGAACAGCATTCGTCCAACCTCTCCTCTTGGCCCCCAGCACTTCCATGTAGTTGATCATTTGTTCCAGTCAGAGCTAGCACATCTGATTCCACTTGTCAACTAATCATCAAACCCTTGAATGAGTTTATGAACTACGATAATTCTGGACACGACACAATTGTGAAACGTTTGAGGGGCACCGACAAGAGGTTTGAGAAACACTAATTTCGGGTATGTGAAGTGATGCATGAAAATGAATACCTTTGTTGCCTGTGCTCTGCTTGCGTTTTCAGAGATGGGTGTCGTATTTATTTCTCTTCCTTCCTTCTCTCGCCTGCTCTCTATGTGCCTCTCCTTCCCTTCCCCTCCAGAGTCGCCCCTATGCCCTCGTTCGGCCTCGGCCAGCCCGCTGACGCTGTGTGCCCACCGGCCCCACCACCGCTGCTCCGACCGCTGGAGGGTGACGTCCAGCACACCCGACATCACCCAGCGCCGACGCGACTCCACGCCGGTACATCAACCATCCTTTTTTCTTTCCTTTCGTATTTTTCAATTTCATTGACTGGATAGAGAGGAGAGTAGATAGAGAGATACACATCGAAAGAGGGTCATAGACAGTGAAGGGCACAGACAGACCGGACTTGACCCCTGTTGCCTGCAGGGTCTGAAATCTGGAGCGCCGACTACTACCATCCCTTGCCGTTTAAACACAATAGAACACCGTTTGGCACTTTGAATAAGCTTGAATGTACTGTGTATCTTTTGGTTTGGAGAGAGAGATGTTTTTATCCACATTTATTACCTTTCTGATGGTTTGTGTCTCTGTCTCTCTGCAGATAGAGAAGAAAAAGAAAGAGAAGAAGGACAAGGAGCGGGAGAACGAAAAGGAGAAGAGTGCTCTCAGCAAAGACAAGGTGCTGAAGAAGAGACAGTCCTTACCCAGCATGAGACACAGACCGGACCCCAGGTAACCTGCTCTCACACGGATCTACGGCATCTGCCTTTGGCACAGTACAGCACTAAACACCCTTTACATACTACTGAGCCGAACCAAGCCAAGCCCAGCTGTACCGTATTGGCCTGGTTACACATCCACCATAGTTGTTGAAAACTTGCAGGAAAGGACAACGTTTAAAGAACATATACAAGCCAGCACATCATATGTAGATTGGGTCGACATTATAGTGTGAATAGGGTATAAGACTAAGATTAGAGCTTAGAGTGTTTGCTAAGCTTAGGGATACAGTAAGAGACAAAGATAACCATGACTGTGAGTACAGATGGTAAAACCAGCGTGTCTGTGCGTTTAAGTGAACTCAGGCTAAGACTTAAAAGCATGAGGCCCCCGAGCCGAAGGATATTTATCCAGCGCGTTAATCATAGCCGGCCGCGGGACATGGAAATGGATGGGGCTCACTGACAGATGGAGGGAAGAGAGAGAAAGAACGAGTGCTCTGACTTAACAAAAGGGTCGAGAGAGAGAGAAGAGAGAGAGAGAGAAGAGAGAGAGAGGGGAGAGATTGAGAGAGAGAGAGGAAAGAGAGATAGAGAGAGAGATTACTGTTTATTGTATATTTCACTTTTGTATATTATCATCTACTTCACTTGCTTTGGCAATGTTAACGTGTTTCCCATGCCAATAAAGCTCTTGGGATTGACTTGAGAGAGAGATGAGAATGCCAGATGCCTTAAGGAAGAGAAGTACACACACACCACTCTGGTATAATGGGACTTTCCCCTCCGAGCGGCGACTATTACCCTGTCCACTGCTGGGAAACCATCCCATAATGCTCTGTCATAGACCACACAATGTTACACGTGTTAGGCTGTGTCGTGTCTGACCCTGCTACCTGGTGAGGTCATGTTTATTGACTGCTGTCTGAGACTTGAGGTTATGGAGGCACATATGTAACAGAAACCATTTTAATAGTATTACTGCAGTGTTGGTATTAGTGCTAGTCTCCTTGCTTGATTGTGTATAGAGATGGACTATTTTTTCATCCCTAGGGCTGGATATGACTAAATGTTAGACTAACCTTTACTTACCTGTTGTTTGCTTATTATTATTTGCATATTTCTAATGATTTTTAATGATTTGTCCGACATACTGTTTGTATTCATGTCTAACATAATAGCTCTCTCCAGTCCTAGTCCCTTATCCAGACAGCGGGCTGCCTCACCCGCCACTACTCCTAGCGCAAGACCTTCCTCCTCCTCTCCCAGCCCCGCTGCCTCCCCCAAACCCCCCTCTTCAGCCCGGGCTAGCCCCTCCACCCCCAAGGCCCGGCCCAAGAGGGCTAGGACCCCGGCCCGGGTGGACCATGGGCGCACCTCCTCCCCCGTTCCCCTGGAGAGGGCCAGGGAGACCCGCGGCCGTAGGTCAGCCACGCCCGAGGAGCCCAAAGGCAAGAGTGAGTATGCAGTAGGTAGATAGTACCCCCAGGTGGAGAGTGTAAGTCAAGTGTACTCCTCTTACAGGGATCACAACTGTGCAGGATCATTTTAAAAGGGCTTAATCAGCGTAACCACATTCACTTTAAGGGGGGGGGGGGGGGGGGGGGTTGTATTGTTTATGTTGTTGGAATGAGTTCAGTTGTAACACTAGACGTGTAAACTCTTGGCGAGCGCGAGACACTCTCTTTTCATTTCAATGAAAAACGGGTATAGGCAGTGCGGTTCGCGACAGGCTTGCGCTGCCTCAAATGACTCTGGTTCTATTTTCAAGATTTCTAAGTAGCTCACTTGATAAAGTGGTTCGCCCTCTGCTCGCGTTGGTCTTAAGTTAAGCTTCCAGTGTAGCAGGGAAACAACCCACTGCTTCTGCAATGCCCCAGTGTAGTTCCTGTGTTATATCACATTTTAAGCCAGTGACATTAAGCTCTGTGAATGGAAGTCCTGTCTTCAGTCTAGTTATGGTGTGGCTTGTAATGGTTTGAAAAATATGGACTCACTCACCCTAGATCATTTAGAATCTGATATATTTGTATGCACTTGGCACACAAGCCGTGAGAACACTATATACCTATAGAATTCAGTACCTTTTCATTTCCCCCTGACACAAGTTGGATTTTTAGTGTGTCTGTTTTCTATAGGCCCTGCCACGGCTGGTTCATACTATGCTTCTTCAGTTCTTTGTGGTTTGGCTCAGTTGTTCCCATGGTTGAGAAGAGTGAACTTGAAACTCAAACTGGAAAAAGTGAATGTGTGCTCGCGTACGCGCGCGTGTGTGTCAGTGCACTGTAGCGCCGGTACAACCACGGGATGATTACCGGCGTGGTTAATTAGGCACGCCTAGACAATGCCAGCTCGTTAAGTGAGTTACACAGCCTCTGTCTTTCTCTCCTTCACACACAGCGAGGATCAGCAGAGGGGGTGCTAATTACTGAAAAATGCTATAATTACAAGTTTACAGAATCCAAAAATGACCAACATTTCCATACTTTGCCACTGTTTGAATTAAGAACATCACAGCGTGTCTCACATCAACCAATAGGAATCTAGACCAAAGGTCTAGTGTAATTGTCTTAATGTAATTACACAGTTTTATCAGTGTTTCAGCTTAAAGAAGACGATAGTGTGAACAGTGATTTGTCTTTAGAAAACTCTTATTGTATTTTCTCATTCCTCTCCTCTTTTCCTGCTCGATTCTCTCGCCAGGCTCCCCCGTTCCTTCAATCGTGGTATCCTCCGCTCTGGCCACGCCCCCTTCGCTGAGTACACCAATCACGACGGCCAGCGCCGCTCCCGCTGAGGTCCCTCCTTCCGCCCAATCAACCCCCAGTGTCCCTGCATCGTCCCCAGCCCCAGCCTCCTCATCAGCCAAGCCCATGGCGGGCACGAACAACCCAGAGGAGGCCGCCCGGATCCTGGCCGAGAAGAGGAGGCAGGCCCGAGAGCAGAGGGAGCGGGAGGAGCAGGAGAAACGCGAGCTGGAGGAGAGAGAGAAGTGAGAATCATATCATCCTCATGTACAGTACATAAACCCACACTGGAGAGAGCAACAGCAGTGTCTAGTCGGGTTGCAAAATTCCTGAAATTTCGGTCGGAGGATTCGGCCGTTATCCTTTCTACTGTAAAGACAACCTATGTCTTACCAGCTTGAAGGGACGGGGTGTAAGTAACCATGGCAGCACATCACAATTTGAATAATTCCATGTGTAAAGCATCAACATATGGGGTACAATACAGTTCTCCACCGTGTCATATGCACGGCAGAATTAGACCACTCAGCGCTGTCTATGATACAGTATGTGTGGTGCTCGTATTACCCCCCCCCCCCCCCCCGGAGGTGTGGAGCTGTTGACATTTGTGTAACGGCTTAAGTTGCCCCCCTCCGCTCAGGTTTATGAGCTAAAAAGGATTTCCCGCGTCAGCCTATTGTAGCACGTTGACCATAGTTACTATGTGACCACTAGGTATTTATGTCGTGACAGCTGTCAGGCTGGGCAACGGGCTCCTTTTGCTCTCTGTTCCTCTCCATTTTATCAGCAGGCAACTATTTCCTTACAAAATAGTTTCATTTCCTGATTGTGTTGAACTTTTTATTTTCCTGACACAGCTATTGCCAATGTAATACAAAGACAAAGATTCACTCTTTAAGCTAGAGCACATGGTAACTGATTTATTCTAAATCTAAAGTATTCAGAACTGTTGACTTTTTCCACATTTTGTTAGGTTTCAGCCTTATTCTAAAATGTATTCAATTGTTTTTTTCCCCCTCATCAATCTACAGACAATACCCCATAATGACAAAGCCCAAAAAAATTTTTTTGTTGCTAATTTATAAAAAACGTTTTTTTTTAAATATCATATTTACATAAGTATTCAGACCCTTTACTCAATACTTTGTTGAAGCACCTTTGGCAGCGATTACAGCCTTGAGTCTTCTTGGGTATGATGCTACAATCTTCACATGTATGTACAGTGCCTTGCGAAAGTATTCGGCCCCCTTGAACTTTGCGACCTTTTGCCACATTTCAGGCTTCAACCATAAAGATATAAAACTGTATTTTTTTGTGAAGAATCAACAACAAGTGGGACACAATCATGAAGTGGAACGAAATTTATTGGATATTTCAAACTTTTTTAACAAATCAAAAACTGAAAAATTGGGCGTGCAAAATTATTCAGCCCCCTTAAGTTAATACTTTGTAGCGCCACCTTTTGCTGCGATTACAGCTGTAAGTCGCTTGGGGTATGTCTCTATCAGTTTTGCACATCGAGAGACTGAAATATTTTCCCATTCCTCCTTGCAAAACAGCTCGAGCTCAGTGAGGTTGGATGGAGAGCATTTGTGAACAGCAGTTTTCAGTTCTTTTATCTTAAAAAAAATATATTACCGAACGTGAAGGGAACAGTAACTACACTGACTAAATGTTGGTTATAATTGCCTTCGTAAGCTGTCAAAGGCATCGGAAACTATCAACAACTGTCATATCAGGCTAAAATGGATCCGAAACCTGGCTATTGAACGTGTTTAAAAGTATCGGAAACTATCGACAACTGTCATATCAGGCTAAAATGGATCCGAAACCTGGTTGATCCTGCCAGTAGCATATGCTTGTCTCAAAGATTAAGCTAAGATCTTTATCTTTTATGTTTGAAGCCTGAAATGTGGCAAAAGGTAGCAAAGTTCAAGGGGGCCGAATACTTTCGCAAGGCACTGTATTTGGGGAGTTTCTCCCATTCTTCTCTGCAGATCCTCTCAAGCCACTCCTGCATTGACTTGGCTGTGTGCTTAGGGTTGTTGTCCTGTTGGAAGGTGAACCTTCGTCCCAGTCTGAGGTCCTGAGTGCTCTGGAGCAGGTTTATATCAAGGATCTCTCTGTACTTTGCTCCGTTCATCTTTGCCTTGATCCTGACTAGTCTCCCATTCCTTGCCGCGGAAAAACATCCCCACAGCATCATGCTGCCACCACCATGCTTCACCGTAGGGATGGGGCCAGGTTTCATCCAGACGTGACGCTTACCATTCAGGCCAAAGAGTTCAATCTTGGTTTCATCAGACCAGAGAATCTTGTTTCTCATGGTCAGAGTCTTTAGGTGCCTTTTGGCAAACTCCAAGCGGGCTGTCATGTGCCTTTTACTGAGGAGTGGCTTCCGTTTGGCCACTCTACCATAAAGGCCTGATTGGAGTGTTGCAGAGATGGTTGTCCTTCTGGAAGGTTCTCCCATCTCCACAGAGGAACTCTATAGCTCTGTCAGAGTGACCATCGGGTTCTTGGTCACCTCCCTGACCAAGACCCACCTCCCGCGATTGCTCAGTTTGGCCGGGCGGCCAAAGAATAATGGAGGCCACTGTGTTCTTGGGGACCGTCAATGCTGCAGAAATGTTTTGGTACCCTTCCCCAGATCTGTGCCTCGACACAATCCTGTCTCTGAGCTCTACGGACAATTTATTTGACCTCATGGTTTGGTTTTAGCTCTGACATGCACTGTCAACTGTGGGACCTTATATAGACAGGTGTGTGCCTTTCCAAATCATGTCCAATCAGTTGAATTTACCACAGCAAGTTGTAGAAACATCTCAAGGATGATGAATGGAAACAGGATGCACCTGAGCTCAATTTCGAGTCTCATAGCAAATGGTCTGAATACTTTTTTTTTTGATACAGTTGCAAAAATGTCTAAAAACCTGTTTTCGCTTTGTCATTCTGGGGTATTGTGTGTAGATTGATGAGGATTTAGTTGATTTTTTTTTTTTTTGAATAAGGCTGTAACATAACAAAATGTGGGAAAAGTCATGCTTTCCGAAGGCACTGCACATTTGTAAATAAGCCTATGCTTTGATTGGTAGACTGGTTGGATAGAGTGCCCCTGGCGATACATTATAGGTTGTATTGCTCGCTAGACTCATGGCGACACAGTGAAGGCGGGGAGGAGACTGCGTTATAGGTAGGATTGCTAAATGCTTGTCGCCCTTGGCTCAGGGTCCTGCGAGAGGAGCGTAAGCTGCGGGAGGCGGAGGAGAGCCAGCGCAGAGAGGAGGAGGCGCGCCTCATGGCTGAGGAGCAGCGCCTGAGAGACGAGGCCCAGCGTGTGGATGAGGAGAAGGAGGCGCAGGAGAGAGCCAGGGCAGAGCAGGAGGAGAATGAGCGCCTACAAAAACAGGTGATCAAGCACCCCCAACTGCCAGCAGACAGAGGGGGCTAGGTCTACACACACAGAGGGGGCTAGGTCTACACACACAGAGGGGGCTAGGTCTACACACACGGAGGGGGCTAGGTCTACACACACAGAGGGGGCTAGGTCTACACACACAGAGGGGGCTAGGTCTACACACACGGAGGGGGCTAGGTCTACACACACGGAGGGGGCTAGGTCTACACACACGGAGGGGGCTAGTCTATACACACAGAGGGGGCTAGTCTAAACACACGGAGGGGGCTAGTCTAAACACACGGAGGGGGCTAGGTCTACACACACGGAGGGGGCTAGGTCTACACACACGGAGGGGGCTAGTCTATACACACAGAGGGGGCTAGGTCTACACACACGGAGGGGGCTAGGTCTACACACACGGAGGGGGCTAGTCTATACACACAGAGGGGGCTAGTCTAAACACACAGAGGGGGCTAGTCTAAACACACAGAGGGGGCTAGTCTAAACACACAGAGGGGGCTAGTCTATACACACAGAGGGGGCTAGTCTATACACACAGAGGGGGCTAGTCTATACACACAGAGGGGGCTAGTCTAAACACACAGAGGGGGCTAGTCTATACACACAGAGGGGGCTAGTCTAAACACACAGAGGGTCTGTGTCTGTCCATCTGTCTGTCCGTCTGCTTTGTGACAGAGAGCCTTCTGTAACCCTGTCTGTCCCATATCACTACTTTAGCCAAGTTTGTCATCTACCTGACCTCATTTGATAAGACATATCTCATAACCAACCTTGTTTCGTATATTTGTTCAAATCAATTTCAACCAATGTGATTTGTCGTTAGCGCCGGTCAATATTTTCCCAATGGCTACAGACATTGACATTAATGGCACATTGAATGGCCCCTTTCACTCTTTGGAGATCAGCAGAAAAGGCCTGAGTCTGTTTGACTCCCCGACAACTTCCCGTGTTTACCAATGGTTTCACCGCCGTTGCTCAGGAGCAGTCGAAGTCCAGGATCCCGACGAACAGATGTCAGTCAGTGAGCCGGAAAACACTGTGATTCACAGAAGTGTTTGTTTGAAGGTGTCAACATGGACTGAGTGATAAGAGATAGGAGCTGCCCCTGGGTTTGTGTGGTTTCTGTCCCTGTCTACATGGTGCTTTTCTCTGGCTGACGACCCTTTGATACCCTCTAGTGCGCTGTCAGTGAAGTGTCAACACTAGAATGGACATTGGTTTTCCCAGCAGTGTGACCGAAAGGGCCGTCATCTTAGTCAATAGTATAATGTATCTCTATGGTAACCCTTACAGATTTCACATGAATCTCACATGTGGTCCCATGTGAAGTGTCCCCCCCCCCCCCCCCCCCAAAAAAAAAACATTTTCATGTGATCCCGCGTGATTTTATGTGAAGTTTAATGCGATAACATGTGACAACACGTAAAGCAACACGTGATAACATGAAACCACGCACATGTGTCCCAAAAACACATGTGAAATCATTTTTTATTTAATTTTTTTCAATAAGGGAAGGGCATACCACATTGTAATCTGTATGCTTTCCAGAGAGAGGAGGCTGAGGCTAAGGCCAAGGAGGAGGCCGAGAAACAGCGCCTGGACAGAGAGAAACACTTCCTGAAGGAGGAGCAGGAGAGACTGGAGAGGAAGAAGGTAAGAAAAGGTCCATGCATTCATTCTACTACATGAGTATACCCCACCAGCGTCCTCTCTACCCTGGTACCCATATCTGTGTGTATAGCCAACTCCTATCGAATTCCAGCCATTGTCACGCCAAACAGACTGTTTCTGCACTATTGCCATCTTATAGAATTGTCCTGCCAAACAGACTGGCACCGTAACAGACTTGCAGACTACTGTATTTCTTCTGTCCTGTACATATTCCAAAAGGCACAGAGGGAAATGTTTACATTACAGTAAGCACACACAGGGCCTTATTCAATCAAAACTGTTATTATTGCGGGATCAGTCAAAAGTCACATTGTTCCAGTAGCAACAGGGAAGCATGCTTGATTTAGCTTCTGGTTACATTTCTTTTTGTTTCACTAGTTAGACAAGGATTTGTTGAACATAATATCAACTCTCATTATTCTGTCACCAAAAATAATGATGCTGGCTTATCCTGGCTACTTGTTTTGATTTAATATGGCTTACAGTCTCTGTTTTTTTGAGCGGAAGATTATATACTAGGTCCAAGACCCCAGGCTATATATAAACAGTTATGGTGGAGAGTGAGTCTTAACTGGCCCAGTTCAGTGTGCGGTCCAGGGTTATGTGTTCTGCCCGCACCTGGCATTCACTCGCAGTCGGACCATGCTGCAACTCTCTGAGTCTGCTCTCTCTCACTCACCCTCTCTTTCCGTCTGTCTCTTGTCCACCTTCGTCCCTCACTCTCCTATTCTCCCCCCTTCGGTCCTCTCTCTCTCTCTCTCCCCCGGCCCATGCAGCTCAGCTGGCCGAAGCAGCTCCACATTGTGTGTTGAGCCAGGCTCTAGTGGTGTTTACTGCATAAGAACAGTATGTCCTCTACCCAAACCCCTGCTGAGTCACACGCCTCTGCACACTGGTCCACAGCTGCTGTTACATACCTGACTGAGTATGGATTCTATGGATCACGCACACCGGTGGAGGCTGCTGAGGGGAGGACAGCTCATAATAATGGCTGGAACGGAACACATGGAATGGCATCAGTTGTACAACTGACTCGGTATCCCTTTTGATGTATTTGATACCCTTCCACTTATTCCGCTCCAGCCATTACCACGAACCCATCCTCCCCAATTAAGGTGCCACCAACCTCCTGTGACGCACACACGGATCACCTAACTTTCCACTTTACCAATAGCATGTATCACAACTCAACATCAGAGCTGCCTCAAATCTAGGATATCTGTATGTTTTACTTGATTTATGGCAGCTAGCTCTTCTCTTAGCATCATTGTCTATCTTGCATTCAGCTAGGCCATCATTGTAAATAAAAATGTGTTCTTAACGGACTTGCCTGGTTAATTAAATAAAGGTTAAATAAAAATGAATATCTTGTACCCGGTAGCATTTTGTTTAGCTGTTCGGTGCCAACAAGGAGTCCATTGAGATTAAGTTACTGCACAGTTACTGTATTACTGGATTCAACCCATGGGAACTGAGCACTTAATCTGCATCCGCCATCTTGTTAACATTCTTAGTCTTTTCCCTCTCTCTGACCGTTGTTGTTGTTGTGTGCCTTCTTCCTTAGCGTCTCGAGCAGATCATGAAGAGGACGCGCAAGACAGACGGCGGGGAAAAGGTATGTTTGTTGTGAAGGCACAATGGCAATGCACTTCACTCGATTTAAAATACATGTAACACGTGATACTCTATCTCTGTATAGAAAGACACCAAGTCCCCACCTCCCTCTCAAGTCAATGGCAAAGCGGCCGAGAGCAGCAAAGGTAAGCAGAAAATGAAAAGCAGTGTAAACGGCGGCCATCTTTGTTCATTATATTGCTCGTGTTCAGGAAATCGATGTTTGGACTCGGAATCAAACAATTCATCCCAATTAATCCTGAAAGGAAATGTATTGTAAGTGTATTGGGCTCCAGAGTGGCGCAGCGGTCTAAGGCACTGCGTCACTACAGACACTGGTTCGAATCCAGGCTGTATCACGCACGTTTGTCCGGTGTAGGCCGTCATTGTAAATAAGAGAATTTGTTCTTAACTGATTTGCCTAGTTAAATAAAAACATCATGATTTAGA
The DNA here is from genome assembly GCF_002021735.2 of Oncorhynchus kisutch. Taxonomy (NCBI): domain Eukaryota; kingdom Metazoa; phylum Chordata; class Actinopteri; order Salmoniformes; family Salmonidae; genus Oncorhynchus; species Oncorhynchus kisutch. The sequence continues at coordinate 23,628,999 of NC_034175.2, forward strand.
TTAATTCATCAATGATATCCGCGGGGAACGGATTCAAATATCAGTGGGCTGTGTCCTTTTCCAGCCTGTTTCACTGCCACATTAATGGAGAAGTTCAGCTCTAGATACTGACTTGTTTATTAAACTAATTAAATCTCACTGGGCACACACTGGTTGAATCAACGTGGAATAGACGTTGAATTGACGTCTGTGCCCAGTGAGATTAAATTAGTTTAATAAACAAGTCAGTATCTAGAGCTGAACTTCTCCATTAATGTGGCAGTGAAACAGGCTGGAAAAGGATAATATGGCTTCTTTGATTGGATGGCTGTATCAGTCTTAATGTTAACTTTGACATTTGTTCACTCAAAATGATCATGCAAATCCCCATGATTTAGGCCAAATTCCAAGTTACACACCCATAAATTAAAGAAGGATTTGTTTTGCTTACATTTAGGCCCGATATAGAAATAAAAGAAGTAGCTCACGGATCTATTCCCTTCCTCTTCCTATATAATAGGAATATTGTTGATTAGAATGCAGGGACTGAACTTCTACCTTTCCCCCCTCTCAGTTTAGCTTCAGTACTTTGTCAAGTCAAGTTTATCGAAGCCGTTTGTAAGTACCAAAATACACGTTTCGTAAGAGCTCTCAAACAATAAAACAATATAAACATACCTATGAACATGCACAGTCAAAAACAGCACAATTATCTAATTAGACTAGGCTAAAAGCATGAATCAAATAAATATAGGGTGCTGCTAGTAAAGTGCGATAGTTACGGACAAAATGGATCAAAAGGGTCCTCTCTCCTGTTACGTAGAATGTTGGTCTTTGTTTCATCGCCATCTGCATTGTGTTCCCTTCTCATATGAAGAGTATTTAATACCATTGTTAGAATCCCAGCCTCACTGCTTTCATTTAGGACAGTATAACCCATGTGTGTGCTTATTGTTTGCAGTCCAAACCCAGTCTGGGGGATTTTCAGTTTATGGGGATATCTTATGGCAATGCATTGCATTGCAGGGTTGGATTAGTGACTGTAAATGGACAACTCACCACATTCAATTCAGTTTTCTTCTAACATAAAAGACACAAATACAACCCCCATCCCTATTTGACCAGAGACACACGCACATACACACATAACATTTACAGATGAGAAGGATGAGTAGGGGGAGAATAGGGGACTTGGGTCCATGTGGCCAGGATTCCAGCACGGTGGAAACCATTTCTGGAGGCACTGATGTGGTTGGGAGTCCAGGCAAGTCGGGTGGCGTTGCTCCTCTCCAATCAGGCCTTTGGACATACTCACACAAACGCGCACACACACACACACGTGCACACACACACATACAGAAACACACACACACACACACACACACAGCCGCAGTATGTAATCATGAATCCAGCACTGGTTGGATCCCTCCTGCATATTGAGTTCTGTCTGCTTGCTTCAGGGTGGCCCGGAGAACTGAGTGTGTGTTTTACAGTGGATTTTATTTGTTTCCGCAGCCTCTGCTGATTACCAGCCAAGCCCAGAGATCAACAAGAATACAGAGAACGACCATAGTGGTGAGAGAGACAGGTAAAGGTTCAACAACCATGTCCTCTATTTCCTCTTGTGTTAGAAATGTAAAACAGCGAGCCGTGTACTATTGTTATAACAAGACCACCATGTGCTCTAGAAAAGAAGCAAACCAGAAACCAGCAGTATTGGATGCCTTCTAATCAAGACTTGTGCCGATTTTGTATAGTTTCAAACCACAAAAGAAAACAAGAGAGCCTCAATACATAGGCCTACAGTAGAAGAGTAGAGATATGGTTTATTTATCTATTGAAATATGTTGTTTGTTTGTGAGGGATAGTGTAATTCAAGGTTTGAGGACTTCAGTTCCATGATGTCAAACGTTATGCATGTTGCAGATAGAATGGCGACAGCTCTATATCTATCTATCTATCTGACAATCATTTCTGTTCTACACATTTGTAGACATTTCTATCTACGTTATATCTACAGTATAATGTTACATCTTCCTGAACAGGCCCGAGGGGAAAACCCCTTGGGGCCGTAGTCCTTTTGATCTGTAACTATGTTTCAATCTCCCTCCCACCGTAACCATCTCCCTCCCACAGCTCCATGGTCCATGTGGTCAACGGTGTCCAGCCAGCCAGTCACGAGAATGGCCTGCCTAGCAAGGGGGACAACGCACACTTTGAGGAGATCATCCAGCTAGCCAATCAAGGCAACAGCAGCAATGGGGGGCGGGAGAAATCAGAGAGCGACATGCCCACTGAGCCAATCCTGGCCTTTGAAAGTGAGGAGCCCTTCCTGAAAAAAGTGGGCCCCATGAAGCCTCAGCATGTCGCAGGTACATTGACAGAGGGAGAGAGAGGGCACTCCAAGGGCCAGTTTCCCGGACACAGATTATGTTTAGTCTTGGACTGAAATGCATTTGAATAGAGAATCTCCATTGAACATGCTTTTCAGTCTAAGACCAGGCTTAATCTGTGTCTTGGAAACTGCTCTCAAATGACAACTTAACCTAATAATATTATATCAGCTCTGCCAATATTTGCAGGGATCCAAGCAAGGAATCGTATCTCAGTGTCCTCAACCTCCGAAGACTTTGAAAGATTTGTTTTTTTACGGTGTTCTTAACTATAGATTAAGCTGGGGTTCAATTACAGCAGTAATCATGGTCTCGCATCTACTCTGGCGGTTGACTTCTCACATTAGGGCCAGGGTTCACAACGTGCCATAAAGCGGAACCATGGGTTCGTAGTGTTGTCCTTGGCAATGAAGAGCCATCCGACTGAGTAGGTCAGTTTAGTGCCGTCTCAGTTGCAATTCGTCACCCGTGCGTACGTGAGTGTCCCTAGGGAAAGAGAGGGGGAGAGAAAGGGAGGTAGAGGGTGACAGAGGGAATCCTCCAGCCCCCAGAGGGCCTAAGGGGACACAGAGGAAAGGAGGGGGAGTGAGGTATCTTAATATCGACGGCTTTCGCTCCCGGAGCTCCGGTTGCTGCACTCAACACCCAGTGTTGAATTCCATGAGTGTTGGGGAGCTAGCTAGCTGCCAGGGATGGAAACAGAACACCGGGCCAGTTATGTACCCCCACCCCCTCCTCCCCGCGGCGTGGTCAGCATTACTGCCCCTCCCCTTAGGACTAAGTCCCCACCTGCCAGCCTGCCAGCAGGTCATAAATTATATCCAAAGCTAACAGAAGAGGGTCACCCAGCTGCAGAGCTTCAGCCACACGAGCTCCAACAATATGAACCACTTTAATCAGAGTGAATTCACTCTGCCACTCACACTGCCTTCAAGTCACAGTCTCAGTCTTTCACAAGTTAACATCACATTTCTAATCTGCCCTGTCTGCATACCCCGCACTCTCTTACCATGATGACTTGGAGGGGTTATTTGGTTTATGGCCGTGGGGCTGGGGGTTTGTGACTGGGGAGATTAATGCATCGACGCTGATTGAATGTTACGATGTAATTCCATAGATTGGCAATCGGGGACATGTTTATTTCTAAACATACCTCCGGGGCTAATTCAAATGGCGATACTCGTGAGCTATTGTGGTGGACCGTTTAGCAGCCTGACAGGTGCCTCTGTCAATCTATTGCTACTGTTAGCGTCAATCATGCTGTGTTTATCACACTCGTAGCGCTAGCTAGCTATCACTCACTCACATGATGGGCGACTGAATGTTCGTTGATGGTCTGCCATTGAAAGGAGTCAGGATTCTGTCTGGAGCATCTGCTGCTTGGTTTGATTAGCCTCTTCATTTCCCTATAAAAACACGCCTATAAAGCCTTATGGTTTCATGCCCTGCGTGACCTGCACTCAGGACCTTTTCAAATGTAGTATTGTAGCCAGGTCAAGGTTTTATACGCCTTGTCATTAGCAGGGTCAGTGAGGGTGGGTCCTCCTCACACATTTACAAATGCTCAAATTGGCGACCATTTTGGCACACCATTCAGATGGCGCATTCAGAACGGCTCAAAATGGACACCGTTTGGGTCGCTGGTGTTTTTCCCTTGTTGTGTGGCGTATCACTGTGTTGAAACTGACCCTCATCTTGTCCTCTCCGTCTATTATCTCTCCAGAGGTCCTGTGAGGTGTGCCACTCACGAAGGCGATTCTTAGGCCCCCCCACCTTCCCGAACCCAGCCTCCGCTCGTATGGGTAGAGAGCCCCTTTCTTCCCAAATGGACACTTTCCCTATGACATGTGCCAAACCAATCACAGACTGCTTTCTAGGCCCCAAAAAACATAAACTTTCCCTGGGAAAAGGGGCGAAGAAGATGAAGAAGCAAAAAAAGACACAAGCAAAATACAAAACAGGACATCATCGCCACCCGATGTTAGTGTTACCATTTGTAGATGGTAGAAGAGATCACAGCACCAATTCTTCCATTCTTCCAACAGTATCGTCCATGGTAGATTTCACCAGTCCTGAGGGGGAAAAAAATACACATTCGACACTAATGAGTAATTGTTATTATTATGATGAGTTGAAAGAGAAATGAGTTGGCTTTTTTGTTTCTAATGTTTAGTTTATTTAAGTTGAAGAGAAATGTAAAGACTAGGTACAGTTTTATGTGAATAATGTAAATGAAAACGTGAGCGTTGGACTAAAGGAGGGAGGGGTCTGTGGAATAAATAGTGTATGAATTTATGAAAAGGAAACCCAATGTTTACTTAACTCCTGCCTTTCAAGGTTTGCCCAGTCACTAATATGTATTGGAAACATAATATCGCCTCTGTAAAAAAAATTTCTGTAAATGGAGCTTCCCTGCAAATAGGTCTCCAAAATACCGAAGAAGACGTTTGACAACGTTTTGACAATGTAAGAATTACGTTGTTGCAGCACAGCGTCAGCTGTCTCCAAGGAGTCCCGTGTCGACAGGTTTTCTGTTTTAGCCGTTCCACTCCTCAATTATGATTGATTGTACTCTGAAGTGAATATAGAAATGAACAAGGGATCAGTTGAACAAAAAACAGCACGCACATGGGTACTCCAGATTCAGTGATCCATTCAGTTCAATCAGTGTTGAAACAGAATGTACACAAGGGCATCCCATCCCACCATATAAAAAAAGTCACCGTGCAGTTGAGTTTTTTTCTAAACCTGAGCAAGAAGCATGATACGTTGCCTCCTCCATTGAGATTCCACAGATTCGAATGCGTTTGAAAATGAAATGCTGGTGTGTGTATATGCTATAAATATATTGTGTTGTGTGTTAAAGGGTCAGAGGGAGTATCGGAGTCTTATTAAAGAGGAAATTGTTGTCCAGTTGTCTGTGGTTTAGTTTTCCTTCGTTTGTTGGCTGAGATTTGAAATGACACTTGAAACCAGCAAAAAGACGACAAAGAAAACGCTATTGTTACAAAACTGGCGAGACCAGGCTGAAAAGACAGACACACTGTAGAGTATGTTGAGGTTGAATGTGCTCATTGATTCTCTCAATGGCCTCACTTATCAGAAACCGACAAATCGGACATAGTGCACGACGTTTCACTAAGTAGTACAGTTAGGAAATATTTCCCCCTTTTAAGCTGGCTTTCAAAGTCCAATGCCAACTCATTTAGACACACTGTTGACAGCCTGAGCAACAAAATACAATGCCACACAACCACCAGAAAACCCGATCTGGAGATGGTTGAGAGCGTGCGAGAGAGAGAGGCTGTCTTTTTTTGGGGGGGGGGGGGGGGGGGGTACAGTGACTTAGCTCAGCTGTTCCCTTCAATTTGGTCTTCTTTTCCCAAAAAGGGTGTCCATGCCCTTACCCCATCAGCCCTCCACTGTTCCCACATTCTGGTGGTGAGAGGGGGGCTGACAATGTTGATGAACGTTCGCCATTTGCTGTTTGTCATTCGTTTTCCCTGCAAAAAGCAGCTGGACTCTATTACCATCACGATTTATGTCCCTCCGCTCCCCAATGTAAACGCATGCAGTACCGCTCATCACACGTAACTCATTTGACTAATATGACTTAGAACCGCTAACGCACTGTAGCGAGACTAATGAATAATGTCTATGACTTATTGCTAGACAGTAATGGACTTGGCGAGGGAGAAGTGTGTTTGACTTGTTACTTCAAACAGAGTTGCCTTCGCCACACTACTGGTGTGTTGAGAAGTCACTGTAATGCCTCTAAAGTTTTGAGAATCTCTTCTCTTCCTTTGACTCGCAAACTTAGTTTGGTTTCTCGGGTAGTGCCTGATTCACGTCTTGAAACAATGACGTAATGGTTTTCTTATTGACTTAACCTCTCCTGTGTAGTTGGATCAGTGAATATTGTTAGAATGTTTACGTGTCCCTATAGAGTATCAACTAGATTTTTATGAGCACATTATCTAACCGTATAAATCTTCTCACTGGATAACATCTAGCCGACTGACGCAGTTGCTTAGATTAGAATAGTCACTAGAAAATCTATTTAACAGCTGTATTCATCCGGCCCAGCAGAGGGCAGCCATGCAACACAGAGGTGTCAAACCACAGATCACATTTCCCCACACATGTTCACTATCTCAGTCATTGGAGGCTGGTGGAAGGAGCTATAGGAGGACAGGCTCATTGTAATGGAATTAATGGAACAGTCAAACGTGGTTTCCATACGTTTGATCCCGTTCCATTTATTCCATTTTAGCCATTACAATGAGCCCGTCCTCCTATAGCTCCTCCAGCCAACCTCGGCTTCTCTCAGTCAATGGTGGAGCCTAAAGGCGAAACCAGAGAAAGACAGTGTGTGTCATATAGAGAGATAGCGATTCACACATTCAAATCCCAAACATATCTAAAAGACAGTCATAGTCAATAGAAATGGTATAGTTGTAGTCAAGCTTTAGTGTGTTCCCTCTCTTGATCCACTAAGTCAAGACCCAGTTGCCCATAGTGCTGCCTAGAGGGTGAGGGGCACTATTTTTAGGCGGATGTCAGCAGGCAAGTAATGAGTAATGGGAGGGACAGTGGGTAATGCCAAGGTGCTGAATTCATTCTCAGAGAATGGAGGGTGAAAAGAGGAGGAGGTGTGTGAGAGAGAGAGTGTGTGTGTGGTGTGGGTGTTTGTGTGTTCGTTATATTTACGAGGCTCTGATGGACATGGAGCAGGATAAAGGTTGCCTGTCGGTCAGAGTTAGGGCCTGCCACTCACCCTCCTGGGATAGCAGGGCTTGGTGGCATAGTGGCGGTGTAGATTTGGCAATGTCACTTTGATCTGTTGGTCTATTATCTCCTCGTCGGCGGACAGAGAGCTGCCCGGCCGGCCTGCTGATAGGTGTACTGGAGGTGTTGCCATATCAACCCTATTCTTAGATCGCATTCCTCTTCACAGGGTGGAGAAGTCCATAGGAGTTAGCCTTATAGAGCACGGTAATATTGGAATTAACAGAGCTATTTCAGTACTCTATGACTTTGTCATTTTATCTGGGTATGCTAAGATCAACCTTCGTTGTCTGTTATACTACCCATTACCTATCCAACTACTGTAAAAATCCTGATGCCTTTGGCAGTTATGTCTAAGTCTGCCTCACTTCCCGTTCACGACGTGTTACAACATGCGTCCGCTGTTGTTCTTGTCGTAAACCCCCTGCACCTTTTGACCCGTGGAATCTTGTAAACGGTGTGGAAGCGCAAACGTGTCATCTGCGCCTGCCGGATTTAACGAGGTAGACAGGTCAGTGAGGGGTCAAGCCATGCCTGCATCTGAACCATGAAAAACCAGAGAGAGACCAACTTCTGCTCAGCAACAACAACAGGACCCCTTTACACAGCTGCTATCTGATGGCAACGCATTAATGGCATGCCACAGAAAGGAAGGTACTCCAAATGAGACCATTTCTTTATCCCTGTAGGTGGTGTTCCACCTCCAAGCAGACCTGGCTTCAACTGCTCTGATGAGAGACAAGGGTTTCTATAACAGCTGCCCCAAATCCATCACACACACACACCAGAACCTATCACCTCCCTACAGTGCCTGTTGTTATGGAGTTGCTGTTTGAAGTTCCAGGGAAGTCTCAGAGCCCACGTCCCATGGGGAGTAGCTGACACTAGAAAGGTATCAGCTGGAGCAATGCTGGAGCATTGTCACAACTTCTTATGGCCTCTGACCAACCTTTGGAGTTAATTTTCACTCAGGCATTTCCTTGGGCCACTCCTTGATGAGGTCCCCCTGGGTTGATGTAGATTGGTGTGGGCCCTCCGGTCCTCTAGGTCTGTGACAACCGGCACACACATTGCAGTCCTCTGAAGAAATGAAATGTTAACTTTGGGTGCACGACATTGTGAATAAAAGCATGTTGGTGTTAAGTTAGAACAGACTGGTGTTGTTGAGAAGTGAAGCTTGAGCTTTATAGATACAGTACCAGTCAAATGTTTGGACACAGCTACTTATTCAAGGGTTTTTCTTTATTTGTACTATTGTCTACATTGTAGAATAATATTGAAGACATCAAAACTATGAAATAACACATATGGAATCATGTTGAAACCCAAAAAAGTGTTAAACAAATCAAAATGTATTTTATATTCTTCCAAGTAGCCAGCCTTTGCCTTGATGACAGCGTTGCACACTCTTGGCATTCTCTCAACCAGTTTCACGTGGAATGATTTTCCAACAGTCTTGAATGAGTTCCTACATATGCGGAGCACTTGTTGGCTGCTTTTCCTTCACTCTGAGGTCCAACTCATCCCAAGCCATCTCAATTGGATTGAGGATGGGCGACTGTGGAGGCCAGGTCATCTGATGCAGCTCTCGATCACTCTCCTTCTTGGCCAAATAGCCCTTACACTGCCTGGAGGTGTGTTGGGTCATTGTCCTGTTGAAAAACAAATGATAGTCCCACAAGCGCAAAACAGATGGGATGGCGTATCGCTGACTTCAGACAATGGGTGTGGCAGAACGGGCTCCAGCCCATGATGGCACCAGCAGTCCAGTCTGTGATGGGATTGTGTCGCTGGAGCCTCAAGAATCTCAATACCACGGGAACCCGAGGAAACTTAATCAGCATAAATTGGATTGCCTCGCTTTGGTTTCCTGATACTCGTAGGTTAATGGGAGTGGTGTTGTGAGTGACCCGGCCTATAGAGCATTCGTCCAGCGCTTTAACATCCATGGGAGTGGAGAGGGGCTGAGTGTGGATGCCCAGCTTGGACGCCAGGGTAGCATCCAAAGTACTCTCATCAGCTCCAGTCGATGAGAACCCAGAGAGATTTCGACTGGCTCCCCGACAACAACATGGCATGGAAAGGGACGCGAATAAGGGGAGAGGAAAAGTTCTCCCTATAGCCCACCAGAGTACTGCTGGAGTAGTTTACGAGCAGCCTCTCTCCCGCACAACGGAGAATCAAAAACCCTCCAAACTTCCGCCACAAACTCTTCCAGACTGAGGCAGACGCGGACTGTTACTCCCACACCGTTGTGCTCCAGGCGAATGCCCTCCCGGACATCAGCGTTATGATGTACGCTATCCTTGATCCGTCTGAGGGGAACGAAGAAGGCTGCAGCTCGAAAATGATGAAGCACTGGGAGAGAAAAGCCCGGCAGGTTCCTGAATCTCCAGCATAGCTGGAGGTAAGCAGGGTTCTCGGGACACTGGGTTAGGCTGGGAGACTACGGGTGTGACCCGCTGCCAAGTAGGGAATCTGCAGAATTGCTCCAGCAATGTATCGAATGCCTGGTCATGGCGTTCTGCCAGGGTATGGAGTCCCTCCATAGGACATTGCTGTAACTCCTCTTGTCTTCTAATGGTGGCTCCATGCAGGGAGACAGCATTGTGGAGCTGGTCTGAGTCTGCTGGATCAGTCTTGGCGAGTTTGTACTATCAGAACTCAGGATAAGACCCAGATGCAGACAGCTTAAAACATGGAAAATCATGCAGCTCATTAGCTCAGCAATACGTTGCAATAAGGCCCAAGACATTTTGGTGGACCAAATTCGACCCACCCTCGTAATCAATTAAGCAATGCAGGCCTATAAATACGTTTCCAATACATACAGTTCCATTTACAACCACAAAAAGCAATAGGCTACCAATAAAAGTAGAATGTAGGCTATTTCTATGACGAAACATACCCATATATAGCTATACCCATTTGGGTTCTTGCATTGACATTATACTGAATTCTTATATCACGCTATACCACAAACATTTAAGTTCAAATGCTGAGACCATTGAGTGCTTTTGACCAAGAAGTGAAGCATCTGCAGTAACCGAGTATTCCAGCCACTCTCTTCCTATGAACCAGTTGCTACTAAAACAACATTTTTTTAACAGAAAACCTGCAGCTAGGGTAGGATTCTATAGGCTAACCTGGGCTGGCTCCTCTGTTCCAAGATCGTCTGGAACAGTTGTAGGTGGAGCAGGCTGTGGAGCCATTATCTTGGCGGTACTAATGGAAGGCTAGCTGGAGCTCGGGAAGCATCATCACTGCTGGGCTTGGCGGCGGCCTCAGTGGTTTGATTTCTGATATCCATTGCGGCAGTGGCAGATTAGCTGGTTAGAGTGAAATAGGCTAATAACACTAACGGCTTTTACAGCTGGCTAAGAAGCTTACTAAACTCTGTAGTGGTGGGGCGTGAGGCAGAGTTGAGTGATGCAGCTTGAACTGTAAACTTGACCCAGTCTTTATAAATCTAAATCAAATGTTACAGGCGGAGGTGTATTCCACTATTCACATAGCCTACCCAGATGAGCAGCGTCATACCTAACCACCCCGTGTCTTTCCGTAGCCCCCCCCCCCTACACACAAACATACACACTCTCCATGACACTGATACAGCACAGATACAGATTTCGCACGCAATTGAGTGACAACTCAATCATTGGATTTTTTGTTGTTGCTATTTTTATATAGATACAGTAAATGTAAACTGAGGTGGCACAAGTTTCAACTGAGGGGGCTAAGCCCCCTTGTGGAGCCCGGCCCGATGTTGTCACTGACTCACTGCACCATATACCATGATATTCACGTCTCGGATTCGGCCGGTGACACAGCCTTGATTTGCTGGATCTGTTTGTCTCTTCATTTTGACGCTGACAGTGGACATGGTTTACGACATCCCCAGCCGTTAGGTCAGCACAGCCTCAGGCTTCAATTTTGCCAGCTTGCAGAGGTGTTGGTTATTTTCAGTTCGCAGGGATAGCTGGGTATCAACTATATTTCACTGCACATTAGTAGCAGGCTACTGTAACGACGACGCAGAAAGGAAGCAGCGTCTGGAAATGAAAACAGAACCAATACTACCTGATGACTCAAGTAGGTGAGGGCTAAATGAAGGGAGATTAATCAGGGTGTTGATGAAGTCCAGGTGTGCTTAGTGATGGGGAGCAGGTGTGCGCAATGTGGGTTGCCAGGACTGGTGGTTAGTCGACCCGGAGACGTCGAGCGCCGGAGGGAGGGAGCAGGACTAGGCTTGACATCTACGGTCATATAAATATAATTACCTCATATTGAGTGTACTCATGAGTGTGCTGTCAAAATGCTGTCTTACGGACTTTTCTCATTCTAGTAATCCCATTGCACCTTCAGTAGCAGAGTACAATCATTGCGATACTGTTAAGTGCACCCATAAGTGTAATGTTCTAGTCATTCTATTTCTATGGCTACAGTATTAATGTGCTGCTGTAGCACTACCTCTTGGATGCCTTCCAATAAAGGAAAGAATATGATGGCCAGATACATGTAAAGTAGAAAGGAGCTCCTCCATAGCACAAGCCTGTGTTATTATTGGCTAGCTAAATCAGGCCCTCGGTACAAGGGTTATAATTCAGTGGAGTAGTACAGGCGGACTCCCTGCACAGTTGTCTGGGTTGCACCTGTAGTGTCTTATTTTCCACTGGGTTATGCAAGGCAGCTCTGTAACACAATATTTTTATCTGGTACAAGTTGTTTTTCATATCACCACCACCACCCACCCAACTTTAGCGCTTAAATTGAAAAATAACCTGGTTTGAATGTTGACACCATATGATCCAGTAGTTTAAACATTTTTCGAATGGTTTGAAAAACCTTTCTGGGTGTGAACTTTCAATTACCCTCGGTTTTTAAACTAAATAAATTACATTTTCAAGACAATATGTTACTGTATAATTTCATCTTCCTACCTGTGGCCTGCTCAGTTCATGTTTCTAGACCAGCACTAAATCTTACCATTCTTAATTTATCCTCCATCGAAAAATGATTATATAAATGACTCCCACCTCTCGGATCATAGTAAGAGCAGCTGCTCTGGGACCCTGGAGAGTTTGAAGGAGTAGGGGAGTGGCCTCTGAGTTATCTCCTATTTGGTCTGATTAAAAAAATTATAATAATCTAATCACAGCGTGACACCCACTTCTGGTTTCCCACACTGCCCTGCTGCTCACCTTACTGGGTCAGGTTAAACTCCAGTCCTTGAGGGCCTGATTAGTGTCACACTTTTTCACCATCCCCAGCAAACACAGCTGATTAATCATATTGCATTCTAAACTGAAGATCATGATTAGGTGATTATTGGAGTCAGGTGTGTTAGCTGGGGCAGGGGCAAAACTGTGACACCAATCAGTCCCACGAGGACTGTAATTGCCCACCCCTGGGAGGCTAAACTTAGCAAAGGGACAGGAAGTGATCATAGTCGTGATAGAAGTGGTGTTCAAGGCTTGCAGTATATTTGACACAAGTTACTTTTCCAGTTGAGCAGCAAAGGAAATGTACTTCCTCAGAGTTGAGCACTTGAAAAGTGAGCAGGCATGCTGTTTCTCTCATATTCAACTCTGATGCCAGGTATTTCAACACAACTGGAAGTACCTTCTATCTCCTAAACCACATAAGATTGACCCCCTGGACCTTCCCACCTGAGCACACACAGGTTGAATCATCATTGTTTCAGTGTAATTTGTCTACGTATTGTGACATGGAATCAGTGTGGGAAATACATTGGATGAAAACAAAAGGTCTTCAAACGGTACTGTTTTCATCTCATTTCAACCAGTGTTGTAAACATTGAAATGAGGATAAGCTTAAACTTAAATACATTTACTTAACCTGACAAACAGGTTGTTCCATCAATCTAATTTCAACATAATCATCAGAACAATGTATACGTAGAAATTGCGTTGATTCCACATAGAAAAATAAACATTGTTTTCATTCTATATTCATTATACACTGCGTATACAAGACATTAAGAACACCTGCTCTTCCCATGACATAGACTGACCACGTGAAAGTTATGATCTCTTATCACTTGTTAAATCCACTTAAGTCAATGTAGATGAAGAGGAGGAGACAGGTTGAAGAAGGATTTTTAAGCCTTGAGACAGTGGAGACATGGATTGTTTAGGTGTGCCATTTAGAAGGTGAATGGGCAAGACCAAAGATTTAAGTGCCTTTTTAACAGGGTATGGTAGAAGGTGCCAGGTGCACCAGTTTGTGTCAAGAGTTGCAACGCTGCTGGGTTTTTCACGCTCAACAGTTTCCTGTGTGTATCAAGAATAGTCCACCACCCAAAGGATATCCAGACAACTTGACACAACTGTGGAAGGCATTGGAGTCAACTTGGGCCAGCATTCCTTTGGAACTCTTTCGACACCTTGTAGAGTCCATGCTCCAACAAACTGAGGCTGTTTTGAGGGCAAAATGGTAGGGTGCAACTCAACATTAGGAAGGTGTTCCTAATGTTTGGTATGCTCAGTGTATACTGGGTGGTTGAAATTATGCTGAATTTAATATTTAATTAGACATACAGTACAAGTCAAAAGTTTGGACCCACTTACTCATTTAAGGGTTTGTCGTTATTTTTACTTTTTTTTCTACATTGTAGATTAATAGTGAAGACAAACTATGAAATAATACACATGGAATCGTATAGTAACGTGTTTAAAAAGTAAAATGTTTAAAAAAAAATCGAAATATATTGATTTGTATACTCTTGGAATTCTCTCAACCAGCTTCACATGGAATGCTTTTCCAACAGTCTTGAAGGAGTTCCCACATATGCTGAGCACTTGTCTGCTTTTCCTTCACCCTGCGGTCCAACTCATCCCAAACCATCTCAATTGGGTTGAGGTATGTTACATCTGCCCCTGCCACGCCCTCTACTTCTCATCCTGTGTCTCCCTAACCTTCTGCCACTCCCCCATTGCTCTCTCCATTCCTCTCTATGTGTGGGTGTATCTGATTGTGTGAGTGGAGACAGGTGTGCTGGAGTCAGAGCAGATCCCCACCAGCTGCAACCTGTTCCATAATCAAGACCTCTACAAATACTCAGCCCTGCCACTTCCACACTGCCAGATTGTAGTCTCTGCTCATTCCGTCTGCTCTGACTCTGGTCCCTGTTGTCAGTCCCTCGTCTCGTCAGTCCTGCTTCCCTGGACCCCCCAACTCTGGGTCTTCCTTTCCTGTGGCGGTCTTCATGAGAGCCAGTTTCATCATAGGGCTTGATGGTTTTTGCGACAACGTGAAGTTCTTGACATTTTCCGGATTGACTGACCTTCATGTCTTAAAGTAATGATAGACTGTCGTTTCTCTTTGCTTATTTGAACTGTTCTTCCATAATATTGACTTGTTCTTTTTCCAAATAGGGCTATCTTCTGTATACCAACCCTACCTTGTCACAACACAACTTATTGGCTCAAATGCATAATGAAGGAAATAAATTCCACAAATTAACTTTTAACAAGGCACACCTGTTATTTGAAATGCATTCCAGGTGAAGCTGGTTGAGAGAATGCCAAGAGCGTGCAAAGCTGTCATCAAGGCAAATGGTGGCTACTTTGAAGAATCTCAAATATAAAATATATTTGGATTTGTTTAAAACTTTTTGCTTACTACATGATGTGTTATTTCATAGTTTTGATGTCTTCACTATTATTCTACAATGTAGAAAATAGTACAAATAAAGAAAAACCCTTGAATGAGTAGGTGTGTCCAAACTTTTGACTGGGACTGTATGTTATTTGACTTAGTCTATGACGTCGAAACAATAACATTGATTCAAACATACCATTTTCCTATTTAAAACCATTTGTTTCCTTTTGTTTAGAATTTGACTATAATTATTTGTTCTCTTTTTAGGCCTTATCAATAATGAATTTAATCTTGCCTATTGACAATGTTTGGCATGTCTATGCTCCGCCATAACGCAATTTACACTAGGCCTAGCCCCTATATCAGTGTGAATGAGATTGAGGCCATGCAATTATTTAGAACAATGTGGACTGCAAATGGGTTCAAGTTAGCCTATTTAGCAAAGATGGGATAGGTCTATAGTTTGTTATTTCGTTTCTGTAAGCCATTTAACAAACTACAATGGACTAACATTGGAATTGATTCCAAGGCAATACATAAAAAACTGTAAATACACAACCTGAAGCAACTACATATTTCGCCTTGGAGCACGTTCTGATTGGCCAGTGAGGGACCTTGAACTTATAGCACTATTGCCTGCGCTTAGATTGACCATTGCGTTAGGTTTGTTAAAATATGAAATGGTATTAAAATGTGTTATCTGTCCATTCTCTCAGCATTGTGTCGATATTTCCTAGTCCTTCCATGTATTAAAGAGAGATATTGTTTCAAAATAATGTCATCCTTAGTCAATCATTTTACTTTGGCTATAATGATGAGTTAAATTGTTTCACCAACCAGATCTGTACACTTGTAAGATACAATGCAGTGTAGGCTGTCATTGTAAATAAGAATTGGTTCTTAACTGACTTGCCTAGTTATGTAAATGTTAAATAAAATAAATAAAAATTAAATGCCTGCTTGCCTGACTACCTCCGGATGTGGTCAGAAAGATCTGATTACAATTAGTTCACAATGTGTATTTTGATTGTCTACACCTGTCAAAAAATGTGGACACAATCAGAATGTTGACAAGATCAGGACAAAGGACGCATGTTAGCACCAGGCTTTGTCATCTGGGTTCAGGAAGTGAGGATGTTGGGCTATGGTTAATGTGGGGTGATTATTGATATTTTTGTCTTTAATCTTCACTGATTGAGACTGCAATGTCCTTCAAACACTCCGGCTGTGTCATCCCCAAGGCTTACATGAAAGGTTCCGCATCAGTGTGTGTGTGCGTGTCCACGTGAGTGTGTGTTTTCTACTGTTTTCTACTAAAATACATACTGCATATCTCCCGTCAATCACAGAGACACACTTCCTCCTGGTAAGGGTCAGTGTCCTTTGTCTGTACCCCTAATGTAAAAACCTTGCTCATAATAAATTAACCTCTGATTATAAATCATCTTGTTTCTATAAACAAGTTTCCACATCGGTAAAAGCAGTGATCAAAGTGTCTATTACCCTGACTGACTTGTATACAGTGCATCTTATTTGCTGAGTAACCTATGGGGCAGGAGAAAATGTTTGCTAATCCTGATCGCATTTGGTAAAAACAATGATGAAGTGTTGAAAGATGCATAGTACTGATTTACCATATGGACCAGAATGAGAACAAAAACAGTTATCATCCCACTCAACTTTAAACTGAAGTAGTCTTTGATTGGTGTTTAAAACCAATAAACAATTAAATCCACAAAATGACTGGTGGTACGCACACAAAGGAATGAGACAACGTTTTTTTTAATGCATTTCTTTCATGCTTATTATAGCAGGCAGGGGTAATTTTAGTGCTAAAATAAAGGCATAGAAAATGTAGCTATGGCATAGTAATCTATGACGATGATGACTGCAAATGGCACATGTAAATGTAAGTGTAAGTGTGCCATTTGCAGTCGTCATCATCATAGGTGAACTTTTTTCATTTTATTTCCCAAACAGCTTTATTGTGCACAGTGTACATCATTTACGGGTCAGCTTCATAATATATTCAAAGTGGTCAAACTCATCGTCATACACTCTCAATGAGTTATGACAGGGCATGCAACCTGGATTGAAATGTTACAAAAATGTAAATTTAACAAAACAAGAAGAGAAACTAAACAGGGCAGCCGAACGTTGTGATCTGGTTAATGAACTCATCGATGCCCAGACAGACTATTCTGTAGTCTCTGGACGTGCACTCTTGTTGTGAGGGCCAGTACTCTATCCATGTCTGTTCTCCTAGGACATACTTGTACTGCAACAGTCCATTTTCCTCCACTCTGTGCAGGTCTTCAGACTTCCCCATAATCATGTATGTTTTCCCCTGCTTTAGACCCAGAGCCTCTCTACAGTAAGATAGTCCCATGAAGTCACGATTCCTTCCCGCTATTACCTCATCAGTACCTGGCTTGACGACGTCATCGATCTTCATGGTGTATGTATCTGCGTGTGTCGTCAGCTTAGAGTCCACCACCGTAGCTTTGTAAACATAATCCAGTCCTGCACCGCAGGCTTTGTCTATGCGGTTGACATCAGGCTCATCTTTCTTCTGCATACTGCAGCTCTCTTCAGCACACGTGCACACGTCTCCAAGACACAGTCTGCTCAGAGTTCCACCCTCCCTCTGTGGGTGGTAGAACTTGACACAGTGCTTTTGGTTGTAGTATTCGTATACAGAGATGGCAGCAGGCTGTAGAACTCCTACTTCCTGTACTCTGTGAATCTTAAAGGATATTCTGTCTGCTAACTTATGGGACACCTTGTCCAGATAGAGGATGAGAGATCCTCTTTCAGACAGAACTTTGTCCATCTCAAACTTCTCTATGTAGCGCTCCCTCCCCTTGGACAACATTTTCAGATCACCTATGTCTACGATGAAGCCGGTCAGCAAGCCGATGTCCAGGATAGACATGGTCGCATCTCTCTCTGAGTTACGATACAACACCTCAACAGTGAGCATAAACGACTCCATGGCATCCTCGTGGCTTGTTTTGTCCATCTTAGTGAGGGTGACAGAGAGGTCAAAGCTTTCACAGTCACTGGCCTTCTCTTCTGGCAGGGCATAGTACAGTGTCACCACCGACAAGGTCGCCTCACCATTTCCTGAGGCTTTTACTGTCAAGTCCTTGTCTATGGAGTTGACCTTGTCTGTACGAGTGTGGAACTGGTTCTTGTTGTTGATGGACCACTTGGTGACGGATGCCCTGCCGGCCACCTCTAGGTTGATGTTCAAGTCAATGTCTTTCAGGTCCTTCACGTTGCTCCAATACTCAGCCACAGCCTGGAACACCATGATGGTGGACTGTGTGGATCCGTATCCCCCTCCCACTTTCTTCTGATTGTTAAGCCACCTGACTATTGGGCCGGCCTCTTCGAAGGCCTTCACCTTGACCAGGGCAAGCAGGGCATACGAAGTGGCCTCCAGCGTGTACTGGTGACCACCTGGGACTGGCCAGTGGTCCAGCTGTGGAGAGGCGAACTTCAGTAGGGTCTCCTTTTTGAGTTTCCCTGCATTGGCCAGAGCATAGGAAGTCATAGCTACAGCATAGGGGTTCGTGAGGTGGGGAAGACGCTTCTCGAGGTACACTACTGCCTTATCCATACTGCCTGGTAGGCTGTTGACAGACTTCTCACACAGTGAGCTTGCTTCCTGCATGGCGATGAGAACAAAGGCTGTCATGGATGCATCACTGTCCGAACCCCTCACGTTACCCGTCATCTCTGAGTGGTAGACAGGAGCAAACTCATTGAAGATGCCGTCTGGCTGTTGTGTGTTCAAGATCAGCCACTTGACAGCACTACATAGCACATTTTCCTGAACACTGATCAATGTACTGGACATGGCAAACACCTTGACTACATACGCTGTCAGCCAGGTGCTGCTCTTTGTGTGGATCCAGGCAGCGTAGGAGCCATCTTCTTTACGGTAGGCCAGCTCACGTTGGTAACCAATGGTGATGTACTTGATGGCTGTGTTCCTTCTGTCCAGGCCAATATCCTCCCACTTTTTGGTGTTGTCCAAGTAGTGTGTAGCAATGACAGGCAGGGTCATGTAGATCATGTTCTGTTCCCCACATCCGACTGGCTGAACTATCAGATTGCCCAGAGAGTCTCCACTGATGGCCTGCTCCACCAGCACACTGGTCTGCTCTCCACCTGTCACACTGATCAGTGTGTCAGCATCAGAGTTTGGCACCTGGTTCCGGGGCACTCCACTGGGTATGTGTGCCGTCTGCTCACCACCATGTTTAACCGGGTTCAGGAGTACGTTGTTTTCCTTCTTGACCAGCACTCCCTCAGCCACAACGCGCAGGTCCCTCTTCACACCGTCATTGCTGCCAGAGTTTTTCACTGATGCCTTGACCTCAATGGAGTGCAGGCCCAGCTTCATAGGGATGATTACATAGGGGACAACCCGGGTGGACATGGCGTCCATGTTCACTTCCTGCCTGTACTTACCCTTCTTGCTTGCCGAGCTGCACACCTCGCCATTCTCCATCAGCTCAACACGCACAGTGATGGGGTCTTCGCTGTAGTTGTGGAGGATTGCTTTGACCTCCAGCTGTTCGTTGCGGACAGCTGAGTAGGGCAGCTTTAGGTCAATAAAGAAATCCTTTAGAACTATCATCTCAAACGGATCTGCCACACAGATGCTATGAGTTTTAGACAGGCTGATGGCTGTTATCTGCCAGGTTGTGATGGAATCTTTCAGGAAGTTGTTCTTTATTATAGACGTGGTCTCGCAGTGCTTATCTTGGGCGTTGCATTCAGGAAGATTGGCGTCTTCCCACATCCAGCTCTCAGGGAACTGACTACGAGACACAATGTCTTCAGACCGCATGAAAGCATCATCATCCTCCTCTTCACTGCGTGAGAGCAGCAGTGCATCCTGTTTGAATTCATCCTTTTTTGTGGCCATCTCATTGCAGCAGACGAGGAAGGCTTTGATGCAGACTTCCCCATCTATGATGTACTGGGCCCGTCTGTCACAGGTGTACCCCATGGTGTTGTCCCTCATCCCGTCCACACAACACTCCTTGGCCAGACCATTGTACTTACTGGCCATAGTAGTGATGACGTCACTGATGGTCACTGCTCGTCTCCGCCTGGAACTAACAGGACAGCTGGGGTCTGTTCTGATCCCAGTCCCTTTAGCGGTGTTGGTCTCGAATACCAGACCAGCATCATAGAACACCCCCATATTGTCTGCTCCCCCTCCAGCTGTACATCCTGTATCATGCTTCTCTATGGTGTCCCAGATCTTGGTCTGTGTGAGACGGTGTTTGTTGTTGAGAACGTAGACTCCCTTGTCTACAGCCACCAGTCCTACTTTAGCTCCCGGGTCTCCAGTGATGGTCAGACTGAAAGCCTTACGAGGCTCATAGGATGTCTTGGGCCTGGTCGACGTCACTTTCAGCGAGCCCATGCAAGAGACCTTGACGTCAACCCAGACAGAGTCTGCCACCAGGTCATCTGTTCCCACATGGTAGTACGCTATGATGCGGAACGACGGAAGCATTTCCTTGGAGACGGGCACTGACAGTGTCACCAGCGCATTGCCCTGTCTTCTGAATCTGCCCACTTTCACCAGCTGACCTCTACTCAGGAACATGTATGTAAGGTCATGGTTTTGGATGGTGAGGGGTCCCAGGTTCAGATTGATCTTAATGGGGTCTCCTATTTTCAGCTCATTAGAGTCAACCCCAACATGGAGGAAGTTCCCGGTGGAAGTCCTGTAAGGGAGAGCCTTCATGGTGGCCTCCGCCTGTCTGGTTTGGAGGATACCCGGGACCTTGGTCTTCACAGTGATTGGCAGCTCTTTGGCCGATGCCATGGTGTTAAGTGTAACTTTGGCAAAGCCATTAGCCCTGGTCACCCCTTTAGCATTATCTGGAGCCACCTCAATCTCCACTCCATTGGCTGGAGAGTTGTCGGGATTCGTAATGTAAACCGAAACATCAAAGGGCATGCCAGGTTTGAAGTATTTGGGAGTTCTCTTGAAGAGGATGGTGAATGGCGATGTGACGATCTGGATCCCTCTCTTCTCTGCCTCTACCATCTCACCCCCACCCTCTGTTAACACGCTGACTGATACAAAGATGGATTGTCTGACCAGATTATGGATGTTTTCGAAAGTCTGTGTGATGTGTTCCTTTTTCAGACAAGCCACTCCTTTACCTTCTCTGATCTCTACTCTCTGCAGAGAGGCGGGGAAGCTCTTTTTTTCATTCTCTGTTGTGATGACACCAAACACCACATAGCCTGTCCCTGTCACTTCCTTATTATATAGATACCTGGCAGTGATGTCAACGGTCAAGTCTTTGTCGTCGATGTAGAAGAAGGCTTTACCTGGGGTCAGACTAACTTCGAAGCTGGGCAGAACATACTCCTTGACTTCAAAGTCAGAGGAGAAGGTCATCTGAGGAGTGCTCTGGAACCTCGTGACCACATGCCATGTCCCGAAACTGACGATCGCAGGGAGAATGAACTGTCCAGATTTTACTCCCTTATCTGGGTTGACGATCTCCCTGAAGATGGTGATGTTTTCAGGAGTCATGATCTCCACAGAGACTGCAATCTCTTTTTTCTCTGCAACTTCTTTGTCCTCAAATATCTCCCTGGTCAGAGGCTCCAGGCCAGGAGTCATAGAGAACACTCTGTAGTAGACAGGGCTGCCCGGTGTGTAAATGGTCTTGTCAGTCTGGATGAAGATGTATCCAGACTGGAAGGAGACCAGGACAACCTTCTCCAGGAGGCGGTCAGGGAACTGGGCCTGCAGGACCACATACTGCTTCTGCTTGGGGTCATCCACAAAGTGGTCCCCCTCTGGGATGACCAGTTGTGTCATAGCCTGGAAGTTGTTTGCTTGATCCAGAACCACTGATTTAGAGACCAGCTCTTTGCTCTGCATAGGGTGGTTTTTCACCATGATCTTAACATTCAGGGGACCTCCTGTATGGTCTTGAGACTCCACAAAGATGTTCTCATTACTGCCCACACGAAGCAGGTTAGGAGCTGACAACACTTGTAGAGCAGCTCCATCAGATAAGGTAGGTAAGGAGAGGGCTACAACCAGAGCGGCCTGACACAGCAAGTTGCCGACCCACATCTCCACCACTGATTTTGGGTCTGTGATAGTGCCTTCACTCTCCAACCCTGACTTTTATCCTGTCTAGGGTTAGCACATTCTGTGGGAGGAGTTCCAGTGGTGACTCCCCCAGGGGGTGTGTTACTTCCCAGCTGTAGAGTTGGGAAACCAGCGGTCCTGATAATGCTAGTTGGAAAGTTCACTGTTAAGCAAAACAAACAGCACAAAATCTATCAGAGCGATACACAGGCTGGAAATGTACTGGACCTGTGGAACCTCTGTGATTTATGTTAAACCACTGAAACAAACAACTTAATAAAACAAAATTACAAAAAAAAAAGTTATATTATTAATCAGCAAATGGACTTAGAAGTGCTATTATCAAATCCGAAGCTAACTAACTCCATTAGCTCAGATCTGGTCTCAAGACAAGTCAGCAGGTCATGTATGATACAGTCACTGTCGAAACAACAGAAACGTCATGAATGCCAAGGAGAGCTAAGTGCATCTCATAATGAGTGTCAACACAACATCAACACCCACATTACAATAGACAGCTCAGTGCATCTCATAATGAGTCAGTGTGAGTCAACACCCCCATTACAATAGACAGCTCAGTGCATCTCATAATGAGTCAGTGTGTGTCAACACAACATCAACACCCCCATTACAATAGACAGCTCAGTGCATCTCATAATGTGTCGGTGTGAGTCAACACAACATCAACACCCCCATTACAATAGACAGCTCAGTGCATCTCATAATGAGTCGGTGTGAGTCAACACAACATCAACACCCCCATTACAATAGACAGCTCAGTGCATCTCATAATGAGTCAGTGTGAGTCAACACCCCCATTACAATAGACAGCTCAGTGCATCTCATAATGAGTCGTGTGAGTCAGCACAACATCAACACCCCCATTACAATAGACAGCTCAGTGCATCTCATAATGAGTCGGTGTGTGTCAACACAACATCAACACCCCCATTACAATAGACAGCTCAGTGCATCTCATAATGAGTCGTGTGAGTCAGCACAACATCAACACCCCCATTACAATAGACAGCTCAGTGCATCTCACTGTGCGCACACCCATGCGCACACACGCACACACACACACCCTCAGTCAGTCAGTAGTATATTGTAATCAACTAACGCTGAACAAATAGCTGAAAACAAGCTGAAATAATGTACCTATTTACTGATCACCAACTGTCCCTTATTACCAAACTGCCATGTTTACTCCATTATCTGCACAGTCAAGTGCTTGCATAATTTTGTAAGGCCTACATAGCACAAGACCTATTGATAAACATCCACCTGGAAAACTTGGGAATTTTGGAGAAATTACCCCAAAAAATGGCAACCTTAGGTAGATCCTATATTTAGGTCAGCCTGTGTTTGTTAATAGGCCAAACTGAGATACCTATTCCTGTCAATGACGAAATGAACCGTAACCACACACACTGTGTCAACGTCACCTTTTCACCGCTGGGACTAGCAGGGTTTTGTCTAATGTAATAATTAAGCAGTCCTGTACAGGGACCATTCGATTGTGATAAGGACAGGGATGGGGTGGGCGGGTGGATTATATGTCTGATGTGTGGGGGTTACTCACCAAGGCTACTATAATTAACTACCGTGCCTTCAGAAAGTATACATACCCCTTGACTTATTCCATATTTTGTTGCGTTACAGCCTAAATGAAAAAAATACAATTCTCACCCATCTAAACACAATACCCCATAATGACATGGTGAAAACATGTTTTTAGACATTTTTGCAAATAGAAGGGTTGTTAGTAGCCTGAAACTCATTGTTTCACGAAGCATACCCATTTAAATGGCAGTCTATTTTAGTTGGACTCCATGTTTGCCAAAGTTACAGCCTTCAGAAGGCCTGTTTCTAATCAAGAACCAAAAACATGAAGGGCTTATGTTAGCCACAGTTCTATCTTGAGGTGATCTCTCGTTAACCTCAAAGTCTAAGCCGTTGGGGGGGCCTTTACTACTATAGCTCATAGAAACTAATTGAATAACACATTTATAAATGGCAAAAAAGACAGTAAAACATTGTATCATAAGGAATAAGGTTTTGAAGTGTCTGTCTCTATGGAAAGATGAGACTCTCACAAACAAGACGGTGGTCTCTGTTTTGCTCTGCGACAAGTATCACGGGACTCGTCTGAAGGTGACCGGTACCAGTTTAAAAAATGTATGGAAGTATAGAGTTGGTTCTGTGCCGACCCCAAAAATGGGGTTAAATATGTATTAAAAAAAGCTTTCTTAGATAGCTTTAAATTTTAGGACCCCTTTAGATATAATTTATTTTTTAAATGAATTATTTGATAAAATATTGAATTGGACCTTTACTACTATAGCCCATTTCTTAAAACTCTAGGAGAGATGTATTCAACCCCTTTTATTGGGTAGGCACAAATCTACCTCCATACTTCCATTCATTTTTTAAACTGGTACCGCAAAATTCATTGTGTTCATGAGAGTCTCATCTTTCCTGAGAGTGATCATATTAGTTTGTAGGCCAAATGTATACAGACATTTTGTGAGAAAAAAAACCGATCGCCATCTTCCACCGTAGATGGGTAAGGCCGCCATAGGATTGAGA
This sequence comes from Oncorhynchus kisutch, assembly GCF_002021735.2. NCBI lineage: Eukaryota > Metazoa > Chordata > Actinopteri > Salmoniformes > Salmonidae > Oncorhynchus > Oncorhynchus kisutch. The sequence goes on from NC_034175.2 coordinate 23,653,521, forward strand.
TGCATTTGATGCAGATATCTCTAGTATAAACTGACAGATTTTGATTTTGATTTCTTTATTATGTTGGGTTCATTAATTGATGCTTGGTTTCATTAGTATGTGACCAAATCCACATAGAAGTGTGAGTTATAGATCTGTCATTCTCATTGAAAGCAATTCTAAGAAGCAGTAGATCTGTTCAATGTGCGCTATTTTTATGCTTCCTGTGCTTAAGTTTTGTTTCTTACTTTTGGTTTTGAACACCAGCTTAAAACAGCTGAAAATACAACATGTTTGGTTATGGAAAATATATTTAGATGGTGCATTGATTCTCTACGCTGTACTTGCTTGTTTTGTTACAAACTCAAATTAGGCAAATTAGGCATTTTAGCAACCAGCAAATGGAGGAACGATTTCTGCATAGTGCATCTTTAAACCATCAATATGTGTTAAGATCAACAACACAGATGTTCTCTATTGCTTCCAAAATGTCCTGCTCCCTTAACCCTCTTGAGTCAATTTCTGTGGCCCTGTGGAAAACTAAATGGCATGATAAAACAATCCCAATCAAAATCTTTCTGTTAAAGCTAGAGATAACTGTGGTGGAAGGTGGCCGAGCTACAGTACAGCGGTATTTGTCAGTCCATGAGACAATACAAATTATATTCCTCCTCTTTTACCCGGGTAAATACTGATAGTCTTTTCTTATTATCTGCTAAGTCATTACAGTTATAACTGGCTATACTACTTCACCATTTACCATAATGAGATACAAGTTTCAACTCTATTTATCAAATTGTAAGTTTAGAAACGTACCATTAAAAAGTACCACAATGATTGTCCATATAGCTGTGTCATGTTATTTGCACTGCTGCTGAATAAACCTCCAATTGTTCTCCACTATTCCGCCCGCTAAAACCTCCCCCCATCCCAAGTTGGATTGTCGTTCCAGTGACCGGCAGATCACCCCTGTCCACCAGTATCCTAGGGCTTTTAAAAAGAGAAGTGCCACCCACAGAACAGAAGCTGTCCGGGTGGCTGTTCTCAGACGATCCCACAGGTGAAGAAGCTGGATGTGGGGATCCTAGGCTGGCATGGTTACACATGGTCTGCGTTTTGTGAGGACGGTTGGGCATACTGCTATATTCTCTAAAACAACATTGGATAAAGGCGGCTTATGGTAGAGAAATTAATATTAAATGATCTGGCAACAGCTCTGGTGGACATTCCTACAGTCAGTATACCAATTGCACACTCCCTCAAAACTTGAGACATCTGTGGTATTGTGTTGTGTGACAAAACTGCACATTTTAGAGATGCCTTTTATTTACCCAGCACAAGGTGCACCTGTATAATGATCATGCTGTTTAATCAGCATGCTTTTTTAATCAGCTTCTTGATATGCAGCACCTGTCAGGTGGATGGATCATCTAGCCAAAGGAAAAATGTTCACTCACAGGGATGTAAACAAATTTATGCACAACAATTGAGAGAAATAAACTTTTGTACGTATGAAACATTACTGGGATCTTTTATTTCAGCTCATGAAACATGGGACCAACACTTTACGTGTTGCGTATATATTTTTGTTCAGTATATAATGAAAAATAATGCATATCTTAATTTATTTCCACATTTAATGAGTAATATGTGTAAATATATAGGCAGTTCATGCAAAGGATTGTTACCTATAACCAGGATTGGCATTACAAAATATACATTATTTATTATTATTTTGGAAAAAACTATTATTGTGATTCATCCTCTATTGTCCCTAACATAATTACCCCATAGCAACAGATGTGGAATACACACATTTGTATTTTAATTTCATGTAATGGACATACACAAAATAGTCCAAATTGGTGAAGTGAAAAAAAAAAAAATCCCTGTGTCAAATTAATAAAAATTTAAAAAATAAACGAAGTCACATCATTCATTAAATAAAGTCCATCTGTGTGCAATCTAAGTGTCACATGATCTGTCACATAATCTCAGTATATATTCACCTGTTCTGAAAGGCCCTAGAGTCTGCAACACCACAAAGCAAGGGGCACCACCAAGCAAGCGGCACCCTGAAGACCAAGGAGCTCTCCAAACAGGTCAGGGACAAAGTTGTGGAGAAGTACAGATCAGGCTTGGGTTCTAAAAAAATATCAGAAACTTTGAACATCCCACGGAGCACCATTAAATCCATTATTAAAAAATGGAAAGAATATGGCACCACAACAAACCTGCCAAGAGGGGGCCGCCCACCAAATCTCACAGACCAGGCAAGGAGAGTATTAATCAGAGAGGCAACAAAGAGACAAAAGATAACCCCGAAGGAGCTGCAAAGCTCCACAGTGGAGATTGGAGTATCTGTCCATAGGACCACTTTAAGCTGTACACTCCACAGAGCTGGGCTTTACGGAAGAGTGACTAGAAAAAAAGCCATTGCTTAAAGAAAATAAAAGCAAATATGTTTGGTGTTGAACAAAAGGCATGTGGGAGACTCCCCAAACATATGGAAGAAGATTCTCTGGTCAGATGAGACTAAAATTGAGCTTTTTGGCCATCAAGGAAAACGCTATGTCTGGCGCAAACCCAACACCTCTCATCACTCTGAGAACACCACAGTGAAGCATGGTGGTGGCAGCATCATGCTGTGGGGATGTTTTTCATCGGCAGGGACTGGGAAACTGGTCAGAATTTAAGGAAAAATGGATGGCGCTAAATACAGGGAAATTCTTGAGGGAAACCTGCTTCAGACTTCCAGAGATTTGAGACTTGGACAGAGGTTGACCTTCCAGCAGAACAATGACCCTAAGCATACTGCTAAAGCCACACTCGAGTGGTTTAAGGGGAAACATTTAAATGTCTTGGAATGACCTAGTCAAAGCCCAGACCTCAATCCAATTGAGAATCTGTGGAATGACGTAAAGATTGCTGTACACTAGCAGGAACTCATCCAACTTGAAGGAGCTGGAGCAGTTTTGCCTTGAAGAATGGGCAAAAATCCCAGTGGCTAGATGTGCCAAGCTTATGGAGACATACCCCAAGAGACTTGCAGCTGTAATTGCTGCAACAGGTGGCTCTACAAAGTATTGACTTTTGGGGGGTGAATGGTTATGCACACTCAAGTTTTATTTCTTGTTCGTTTCACAATAAAAAATATTTTGCATCTTCAAAGTGGTAGGCATGTTGTGTAAATCAAATGATATACCCCCCCCCCCCCCCCCCAAAAAAATATATATTTTAATTCCAGGTTGTAAGGCAACAAAATAGGAAAAATGTTAAGGGGGGTGAATACTTTCGCAAGGCACTGTATGGATGGGCCCAAAGTAGGGCCCAAAGCCTGCTATCGTTAGCCCTACTAGCCAGCTAACGTTAGACCTACCAGCCTGCTAACATTACGTTAGCACTAAGTTAGTCGGCCAGTTGCTATCAACAACAAGCTTAAAGTAAACCAAAGTTTTGGAAACACATAACGCCATCTAACCAGAGAACTAATCTAGCACAGGCAGGAACACACATAACACAACAAAAAAAAACAGCAGATATAAAGTAGAGAGAGCGGAGACTGAGAGATTGACGGCTGAGTTAGCTACCACTGTCAAAAAAGAGCCATGAAGAGGCCTTCAGACGGAGAAGCCGTTTCACCGGTCAGAGAGAGTCGGTGAAACAGTTCACTTGCGTCAACACTTGGTTTGTAATGTTATTAAATGCTTGCATGGCTAGTAGCTAACGCCAGCTGAAACAAATGCACCCTACCTTTTAAGAAATGCAGCGCTAACATACAGCTGAGTGTTAAATTCTGCCTTTTCATTGCAATGGGCCCAAAGTAGCCTTCTATCTAGGTCAATGACGAGAAGAACAACAAACACACACGCTATGCCACCATCACCTTTTCACCTCTGGCACTGGCAGGGCCTGGTCTACTGTAATCATTAAACCATCCTGGACAGGGACCATAGGACAGGGACAGGGACAGATTATGGAGTTTAAAAGATTATCGAAAAACCTCCTCTGCAACTACTGGTATCGCTACATCACATCTTTAACTGTTTATATCACCCACTGACTTTGGTAAATTGTTCATTGCAAAGAGTCATCCTAGGTTTAATGTAATTCCTGTTTCAAAATAAAAAAAAATCAAATGTTATTGGTCACATACACGTGCTTAGCAGATGTTGTTGCGGGTGTAGCTAAATGCTTGTGCTTCTAGCTCAGACAGTGCAACTGAAATGGTCCACCCACACAGACAGCATGGTGAAGAAGGCGTAACAGCGGGCTGTATCACCGCCTGGTACAGCAACTGAGCCGCCCACAACCTTAAGGCTCTCCAGAGGGTAGTGAGGTCTGCACAACGCATCACCGGGGGTAAACTACCTGCTCTCCAGGACACCTACACCACCCGATGTCACAGGAAGGCCAAAAAGATCATCAAGGACAACAACCACTCGAGCAGCTGCCTGTTCACCAATGTTTTGGAAACACATAACGCCATCTAAGCAGTTAAAAAATAATCTTACCGGAATATGCAGTTATTTTAGCCAGCCAGCTAAAGTTTGTTATTTTAGCATAGCTAAGTAGTAAGTCACATGAAGGCTAAAAGGACAACAACCACTCGAGCAACTGCCTGTTCACCCTGCTATCATCCAGAAGGCGAGGTCAGTACAGGTGCATCAAAGCTGGGACTGCGAGACTGAACAACAGCTTCTATCTCAAGGCCATAAGACTGTTAAACAGCCATCACTAACATTGAGTGGCTGCTGCCAACGTACTGACTCAAACTCTCTAGCCACTTAAATAATTCTAAATTGGATGTATTAAGTGTATCACGAGTCACTTTAAACAATGCCACTTTATATAATGTTTACATACCCTACATTAGTCATCTCATATGTATATACTGTACTCTATACCATCTACTGCATCTTGCCTATGCCGTTCGGCCATCGCTCATCCATATATTTATATGTACATATTCTTAGTCATTCCTTTACACTTGTGTGTATAAGGTAGTTGTTGTGAAATTGTTAGATTACTTGTTAGATATTACTGCACGGTCGGAACTAGAAGCACAAGCATTTCGCTACACTCGCATTAACATCTGCTAACCATGTGTTTGTGACCAATAAAATTGGATTGATTTGATTTGACAAGCCACATTTCTTCAGCCTCCTTTCTGTGTGAGTGGACCATTTCAGTTTGTCAGTGATGTGTACACCAAGGAACTTGAAGCTTTGCATCTTCTACACTGCGGTCCCTTCGATGTGTATAGGGGGGTGCGCCCTCTGCTGTTTCCTGAAGTCAACAATCATCTCCTTTGTTTTCTTGATGTTGAGTGAGAGGTTATTTTCCTGGTACCACTCTCCCAGAGCCCTCACCTCCTCCATGTAGGCTGTCTCATCATTGTTGGTAATCAAGCCTACTACTGTTTTGTCATCTGCAAACTTGATGATTGAGCTGGAGGTGTGCTTGGCCACGCAGCCACAATCTTGTGGGACGCCAGTGTTGAGGATCAGCGAAGTAGAAGTGTTGTTTCCTACCTTCACCACCTTGGGGCAGGCCGTCAGGAAGTCCAGGACGCAGTTGCACAGGGTGGGGTTCAGTCCTAGGGCTTACATTTTAATGATGAGCTTGGAGGTTACTATGGTGTTGAATGCTGAACTATAGTTAATGAACAGCATTCTTACATGTGTATTCCTCTTGTCTAGATGGGATAGGGCAGTGTGAAGTGTGATGGCGATTGCATCATATGTGGATCTATTGGGGCAGTAAGCAAATTGAAGTGGGTCTAGGGTGACAGGTAAGGTAGAAGTGATATAATCCTTGACTAGTCTCTCAAAGCATTTCATGAGTGCTACGGGGCAGTAGTCATTTAGTTCAGTTAACTTTGTTTTCTTGGGTACAGGAACAGTGGTGTCCATCTTGAAGCATGTGGGGACAGCAGACTGGGATAGGGAGAGATTGAATATGTCTGTAAACACGCCAGCCAGCTGTTCTGAGCATGCTCTGAGGAAGCAGCTAGGAATGCCATCTGGGTTGGCAGCCTTGCGAGGGTTAACACGCTTAAATGTATTACTCGCATCGGCCAAGGAGAAGGAGAGCCCACAGTCCTTGGTAGAGGGCCGCGTCGGTGGCACTGTGCTATCCTCAAAGCGTGCAAAGAAAGTGTTTAGCTTGTCTGGAAGCAAGACGTCGGTGTCTGCGATGTGGCTGGTTTTCTCTTTGTTGTCTGTGATTGTCGGTAGACCCTGCCACAAACGTTTAGTGTCTGAGCCGTTGAATTGTGACTCCACTTTGTCTCTATACAGACGTTTTGCCTGTTTGATTGCCTTGCTGAGGGAATAACTACACTGTTTGTATTCAGCCATATTCCCAGTCACCTTACATGGTTAAATGCTGTGGTTCGCACTTTCTGTTTTGCGCGAATGCTACTATCTATCCACGGTTTCCTGTTAGGGTAGGTTTTAATTGTCACAGCGGGTACAACATCTCCTATACACTTCCTGATAAACTCAGTCACCAAATCAGTGTATTTGTCTGTTCGTCCATTCAGTTTAATGTTTCATTGGTTGTTGTTGTCCAATGTGGATGCATTTCCATAGGAATACATTTCCATAAAAACAGAAACAAAAGAGGGACATTCAGGGTAAAAAATCAGAAAGACTCCTCCCCTGGCCTGTAATTTTCTCCACCGGTCCATGGAAAAGTCTTTCTCCTCTCTCTCTCCTTCGTAATTTACGGTCTGCACCGTCTCCCAAAGGGAAGTGAGACACAGATGGTTCTAGCTCTTAAAAATGGATAGTGCCCCTTGCATTCCTCTCTCTCTCTCTCTCTCTCTCTCTCTCTCTCCCTCTCTTTCTCTCTCTCTGACGTGTGATTGGAAAGGGAGTCATCTCACCAAAGAGACATGGGCTGGCTGTCTGCTGGTCTGGGTATTTGGTGTGACATGGCCGTCCTTACATATGGCCTTCGTAAAGAAAAATATTTATTGTCACTGACTGCCACATTGTCCTTCTTTGGCCAAATCTGATTCTGAGAGAAAATACATTATTACATAAGCAACATTTGCACATGATTGGACATGAAAGTGTCTCTAGATTGCAGACCGGTCGATTTCTTTCAATTAGATTCCTTTGCATTTGATCTTCTTAATGTACAGTATGTTAATACCATTTTAAGAGGTTATTAAGAGTGAATGGGATTAGTGTGGCAGAAATGTGCAGTGAGAACTCTCTAAAGCATATAGTATATCATGTTTCATATCAGTAACCAGAGTGTTATATTGCACAACCTCAATGAGCTGCACTACTGTATCTGATTCTGGGGCATCCGGCTTCACAGATTGGCCTCTCTAATTTGCCTCTCTGATTGGCCTTTCTGATTGGCCTCTGATGCAACATCAATTTTTTGTAACGCTACATGGCTACAACATAACTGGAAAAATATACAGTGCATGTTTCTATTGCAGATTATAATTTAGTTGTTGGATTTTAAATGATAAATGTATGGACACTTTATGGCTTTCATCTTCTCCTGTATCTTAATTTGCTTTGCCAACTGGAATAAATGACTGGCAGATACACTGTATGTCTGCAGCAGGTCAGGGTAATAATACTATAAGTAGTATGAATTTGAATTTAGAATTAACCTCACTCCTTAAAGTAAAAATTACAGCACCCTTGTTCCCTCACATTTATGTCACGGGTGTCGTATAAAGTGGACCAAAGTGCAGCGTGGTGGGTACATATTCCTTTTATTTATAGAAAATGTAGCCAGCAAACCAAGGACGGCTTAACTTGATGCTTAACTTTGGCTATAATGCCTCTACCCACACTGAAAGGAGGGGAAAAAGGGCTACCTAAGTATGATTCCCAATCAGAGACAACGATAGACAGCTGTCCCTGATTGAGAACCATACCCGGCCAAAACATAGAAATAAAGAAACATTGAAAACAAAACATAGAATGCCCACCCCACATCACACCCTGACCAAACCAAAATAGAGACATAAAATGTCTCTCTCAGGTCAGCGCGTGACAATTGAACCCAAATGGACTTAAAATGTAGCAAACTCTAACATTACCGTATATGAACACATCCCACATCACCTAGACACAGTGCAGAGTGGAATTTTCACATGCAAACACACATGGTGTCTTATGCTGGTTCCCCCCAGTTCTCCCATCTATCTCTCATTAGGGTCCAGCTGCTGAGTGTCCTTATCAGGTAAACCTTTGGCACTAAACGTCTAAACACTGGTTGCGGTTTGAATGGAGTGCATTCGTTCACTCCATCTCATAGATTTAAATGCATGCGATTGGTGTAGGAAATATGGTGGAAACTCATTCCAATGCTTTTAAATCTATGAGGTGGAGTCCAAATCCAATGGTAGAGAATTGAACCACCAAAGTGCCTCAGATAACCTCATGGCAACCTAGTAAAGCTTGTCAATGGATCCCATCCATATCTAGACAGTACCCCTTGGTCCATTTTACTCCCCCAAGTTGGAGGGCCCCACTTAATTAAAAATAAACCATTTCAGGGCAGGCTGTACACTCCCAGAGGTGGCGAGTCCTGGGGACAGAAGTCAAGTTTCCCCACAGGGCTAAGAACTGAAGGTGTTCTTCTTTCGGATACACTAGTAAGTATACATTGGGAAAAGTATACATTGGATGAAGCTTGTGTTTTCATAGAAATGCCATTAGTAGTCAGCAACCCCCCATATTTCAGCTATTTCCCCCCTACTTCTCTCAGCACCACCCTCCATTTTATTTTCTCAGTTTGTTGTGTCTGGCTCAGTAATATCACAGATGTACTTACAGGTTCAAAATATTCCAACTGACTTCTTTTGTACACCCACATTGGAAGCAATACAGGGACCCTAATACGGATGCTGTACACTGCCTAGAAGTTGTGAGCAGAACATTTGCATCACAAATAGGCTCCAGACTCCTATGGTTTAAAGTGGAGCTGTTCTACTGCAAAATTTTGCCAAGCTAATAAATAGCTGCCGATGGTTGGCGTGAATAAAGCAGTTTGGTTGGCATTGGATATTGTGGACCCTCTTGCTGCCTGGCTGTCTGGACTTGATTTAATTCAATTTAATCGTCTAGAAGCCTCTTGTGCTGCCAAGCTGGGTGATAAGCATGGAAGGATGGGATACAAATACACACATTCATACTCACATGCACACACACATACACGCTGCGTCATGCATTCACATATGAACAGACATACACACACATACACACCAGTGGAGGCTGGTGGGAGGCGCTATCGGAGGACATACTCATTGTATTAGCTGGAATGGAATAAAAGGAACGATATCAAACATATGGAAACCACGTTTGACTTCATTCCAGCTTGGATTCCATTTCAGCCATTACAATGAGCCCATCCTCCTATAGCTCCGCGCACCAGCCTCCACTGATACACACATAAAACACACACATTCACACATGTGGCCTTTGGCATGTCCTATTGGTCTTGATGTTAGGAAGATCATCTGTAAATATAGTAAAGGAGGGTTGTAAGCAGATAGGACACACTGTTCAGGAGAAGCGGGGCAGTTCATATCAGACATACAGAGGAGCAGTACAATGTGTTCCCAAGTGGATCTGGTTCCCCTTATGTAGCAAACACCAACTGAATAACAAAAGAGATCAATCTGGAGAAAACAGATGGGGTTTGATTATAGGTTATGAGAGTGTTGTTGTCTCGGCTGTGTCGCATTCTGCTTGAGTGTGTTGGAGACTTGAACAGTTTAGCCATACTGTCATTGTAAATAAGAATTTGTTCTTTCACACCACATGTCACTGTCCACCTAACCTACAATCATGGAAAGACATAGCACACAAACCGTCTACCCTTTTGGGTCACAGTATTCCACTCTCCCCATCCCTCTGCCTTCTTGGAAACGTCTCACTTCTTGATCTACCACCCAAACATCATCGATGCTTTTTGATCGACTTAAATGGATACTTCCGGATTTTGGCCTTTTATCTACTTCCCCAGAGTTTTACGTCTCTGTGTCCAGTATGAAGTTAGAGGTAGTTTTGCGATCCAATGCTAACTACCATTAGCATAAAACGGGAAGTCTATGGGTATCTACTAGTATGCTAGCATATACCCATAGACCTCCAGTCATTGTGCTAATGCTAGTTAGCAATTGCGCTAGCTGTAGTTAGCATCTTCCTTCAAACTGCACACAGAGACATAAAAATGGTATCCACGAGTTCATCTGACTCTAGGGAATTAGATAAAAGGCCTCATTGCCAAAATTCTGAAGTATCCCTTTAACTTAAAAAAAAGTATTTAACCAACTCCCCTGGCTAAATAAAGGTGGAATAAATTATAGAAGGAGAAAAAAGTGCTCTGTAATAGACAACTTGTAATGTATACTGGTGAGAATATCTTGTGGCAATAGACTTTACTGCACGTAAAAAGGTCAACAAGGACCACAGTACTGGAAGTCTTAAGGCCATTTGTCATTCTAAAGGACCAGGCTCAGCAGGGCAAAACTAAGAGCAGGCCATTTCAGGCCATTGCCACTCACATGACACCTTGTAGCAAAATCAATAAAACCTGCTTAAGTTTAAGTTCATGGACCTTGTTCTGTCCAGGAGCCTATTTAAATGACCATGGGAGAATGCTCCTTCCTCTGCACAAAATATATTTGTTCTGTTCTGTCATCTGTTTGTCTTTTCCATAAAAAGATAGGGAGAAAAGAACTGGGAAGAGAGAACGACCGGATTTCTAGACATGTGTTCCTCATCTGGTGTGAGAGGCACCAAATCAGTATTCTATAGGGAGAGGCAATCTCCACAGGCATTGGGACTCAGGAAGTCAGACTGGAGAGAATGGATGAGAACCGGCCCGTAATCTACAAGTCCACCTACTGTATCTCCAGGACAGTCACATAATACAGATGTAGGATCTTAATTTGAGCCAGTTAGCAACAGCAGGAAAATAATCCTGCAGCCGCTGGAAATGTGAATTATTATGTGGATTATAATTAATGGAAATTTTTATAGGGGTTCAAGTTTCAAGTCTGAAATTTCAAAGTGGAAATTACACACTTTGGAAGTCTTTTTAAACGTCAATTACAATTCAAGCTTTACATTTCCTGCATCGCATGAAAGTTCTCCTGCAAAGGGTGATCAAATGAATATCCTACATCTGTCATACAACATACCCATGCAAAGCCAAAGATCTTTGCACATGATGGTAGTAAAACTCTCCATATCACCAGTGTAAGGAATCAGCCTGCCTAAAGATGATTGTGAAACCAGAGAGATGTCCAACTTGCACAACATCTTGTCTTTTAGTAGGATCAAGGGACTGGGGTAACATTAGTCTAACATTATGCAAACTGGAGGAAGAGCAGATTCATGTAGTGTTGTGTTCTTCAACATCTTCGTTGCCAGATCTTTCAGTCCTACTCAGATGGTTAAGCTAGCAATATGACTCAGCTGTGGAGTGCAGATGTTGTTAGTGGGTAGTTGCATGTGTGGGATGTTGCTGACAAAGAGTACTGTGTGTGGTTCAGTGCATGATTGTGTGTGGTAGTCTATAAAGAACCAAGGCTTGGCTGTGTGGTTGAATTAATATAATATACAATGGCCATGATGACTCAAAGGTATGGGATGTAGATATGGGATTGAAAAGGAAAGCAGTGTGTGTGTGTGTGTGTGTGTGTGTGTGTGTGTGTGTGTGTGTGTGTGTGTGTGTGTGTGTTCGCCAGCATATGAGTATGTGATAGAGACAAATTAAAAGAGATAAAATACTGTATATCTGGCCTTAGATTGAAGCAGATGTAGAGTATACTATTACATCGTTCAGAACTTAAAAGCCACTTATGAGAGGGAAGATTTTAAGAGTGCCTGGCGAGTTTACAACGGTGTCACATCGGCACAGCTACTTTATGAAGGCCAAGAGTCTTTGAGCCCTCTGTCTCGTTGATAGAAAACTTGCCCTCTCAATCTGGCTCCTGGATGGTCGCCCATCTAAGGATTGGAGCTGTCAAAACGATGTTTTTAAGTGTGTGGAAGTGAGTTTACATGCAAATGTATACAGTGAGGGTAAACTTGAATATGTGTGTCTGTAATGTGTGTCTGTGTGTCTGTGTGTCTGCCTATCTGTCTCTGTCTGTGTGTGCATTCGCACTTACTTGCATGTGCACGCATTTGGGTGTGGGTATGCACGTACGTGTAGGGGTAGTGAGTGTGTGTGCATGTGAACATTTCTGTCTGCACTATACAGAATGTGTGTCACGGAGAGTGCATTTACAGTACATGTGTCTACACCATGGAGCAGAGGTGAGGAAAGGGGGTAATGCTGCTTAACTTAACTTTGGACTGCGCCCAAGAGCCACAAGAGTAGAGCTCATGGACCCAGCATCACAGACTCCTAGTGGCAGTGAAACTGTGCACAGAACAGAGCCAAGCAGAGCAGAACAGTGGGTCTATTCAAACCAAGCATTTCTCCTGGCAGTATTCGGAAATTGTATAAAATGAGACCACCATTTTTTTTCCACAGTCAAAAAACATCAAGCGAAAATGAGAAAAAAATGGAAAAAGAAAGTATTTTCCTTTCCAAAACAGCAGCACAGCAGTGGTTATTGTGTCTTACAGTTCAGTTTCGCCTCACGGCAATGGCGTAGCTATGGGGACAAGAGAGAGAGAAAAATATTGGTCTCTTTTTCGGTTGTACGCAAATAGCTCCGTGAGCCTTATTCGCTTCTCGTTGGGTTGTTTCATTTCAGAAGTGCAGGAAACATGAACTGTTTTAATCTGGGTAGCGGAGTGGAAGAATAAATCCCTTCCTATGAGTCTGATTCCCCTTTGACTCCCATCCCTCTGCTCCATCCCTCCCTCCCTATCGCTGGCCATGTGTAGAGAAACAGCGGTTGTTTGGTACAACCGCACTGGTACACACTGTAGCTAAGACTCTGAACTGAACATTTTGAATGCACTCATCAAACCCTGAACGCCAAGGCTCTATGTCCTCCACAGCACCAACTGCCAAACGAGGTGATAATTGGACCGGACCACTTTGACGGACAGATGGGGGGGCGGGGGATGTTAATAACACAAAATCTGATGGGAATGGCTACCTTATTAGGTTTTTAGTACAGGCTCTATTCTGAGCTGCAGGCCTGTGGGAAATAATTATATGATTATCTTTAGTTAAGTAACCAAATGTGGTGCGGAATCAAAGCCAGATGGGTTGCTTTGGCTCTCGCGGCCCAGGGTCGGACGACCTCCAGGATTAAAAGAATAGATCACCAAAGTGAATACTTTTGGTTCCTTCTCCAAATTTCTTGCATAACTGAATGGGATTTAGTGGAAGCAGCGATGGTGATGCATCAATGTGAGATATGGTGTAGACTGGAGGGTATGTAAGCGGCATGGCCTCTTCTGAGTATGAATACTACTCTGAAAAGACTTTCAACAGATGGCCCACAGCTAGATTTCATTTCAGAACAGTTGTGTGTGCGGTGGTTCAGCTGTCTAAAGCAGTGGTTCGCAAACTTTAGGAACTCAGTCCGGCTTTCGACTTACTATTCAAAGTTGTAATAGTATAATTTTTTGAGATATTTTTTTGTCCATCAATTGTGTTGTAATGTTTGAGTCACATACATACGTGTAAGACATGGCATTGCAAGAATGAGCTTTAAAACAGCAACAATTTCTCTGCACCCATTGACAAAATGTGTAGATTTGCAAGAAATAAGCTTTAAACCTGCAAATCTTTCTGGAAGGGGTGCCTGAGTTTTTGGGAATCCCTGGTCTAGAGGATTAGGAATTTGTTCATGGAAGTTAAGATGGTTGGCTGATGAAAACTGACAGAAAGTCCCATAGAAGTAAGTAGCCACCAGTGAGGTCTAGGATCAGCTTACACTCCCACAATTCTAACCTTCACCATTAGGGCGAGAAAATGCAAAACTGACCTCACGTCAGGTGTTAGGAGTGTATCTGCTGATCCTATTCATAATGTTTGTCTTAAGTAACCAAATGTGGTGCGGAATCAAAGCCAGATGGGTTGCTTTGGCTCTCGCGGCACAGGGTCGGACGACCTCCAGGATTAGAGGTAGCTGCTCCATATCGACAGCTACCTAGACAGGAACTGGCTTTGCGTCCGGTGATTGTTCATGAGAATTCCTAACCAAAGCGAATTTCTCTTTCACTTTACGTTCCCCTACCCTGCTGTCCTTAAAGACCCTTGTGCACCTGAAAAGATATACAGTGTTTTTCTAATCAATTCCAGACTAGAATGCTATCTCTATCAGCTATACTGGTCAAGAGCTTGTAGTGCCATCAACAATCACAAAATCGATGTAATTGTTTTTTGCCAAAATTTAAAGCAATCTGCAGTTGCAACATTAACAAAGCAGTTACTCCACCACTGGGATGGGGCTGGAGAAATGTAACCACTCTGCCACTGATTCAGTAAATAGCTGAGGGACGGGGCTGGAGAAATGTAACCACTCTGCCACTGATTCAGTAAATAGCTGAGGGATGGGGCTGGAGAAATGTAACCACTCTGCCACTGATTCAGTAAATAGCTGAGGGACGGGGCTGGAGAAATGTAACCACTCTGCCACTGATTCAGTAAATAGCTGAGGGATGGGGCTGGAGAAATGTAACCACTCTGCCACTGATTCAGTAAATAGCTGAGGGATGGGGCTGGAGAAATGTAACCACTCTGCCACTGATTCAGTAAATAGCTGAGGGACGGGGCTGGAGAAATGTAACCACTCTGCCACTGATTCAGTAAATAGCTGAGGGATGGGGCTGGAGAAATGTAACCACTCTGCCACTGATTCAGTAAATAGCTGAGGGACGGGGCTGGAGAAATGTAACCACTCTGCCACTGATTCAGTAAATAGCTGAGGGATGGGGCTGGAGAAATGTAACCACTCTGCCACTGATTCAGTAAATAGCTGAGGGATGGGGCTGGAGAAATGTAACCACTCTGCCACTGATTCAGTAAATAGCTGAGGGATGGGGCTGGAGAAATGTAACCACTCTGCCACTGATTCAGTAAATAGCTGAGGGATGGGGCTGGAGAAATGTAACCACTCTGCCACTGATTCAGTAAATAGCTGAGGGATGGGGCTGGAGAAATGTAACCACTCTGCCACTGATTCAGTAAATAGCTGAGGGATGGGGCTGGAGAAATGTAACCACTCTGCCACTGATTCAGTAAATAGCTGAGGGATGGGGCTGGAGAAATGTAACCACTCTGCCACTGATTCAGTAAATAGCTGAGGGATGGGGCTGGAGAAATGTAACCACTCTGCCACTGATTCAGTAAATAGCTGAGGGATGGGGCTGGAGAAATGTAACCACTCTGCCACTGATTCAGTAAATAGCTGAGGGATGGGGCTGGAGAAATGTAACCACTCTGCCACTGATTCAGTAAATAGCTGAGGGATGGGGCTGGAGAAATGTAACCACTCTGCCACTGATTCAGTAAATAGCTGAGGGATGGGGCTGGAGAAATGTAACCACTCTGCCACTGATTCAGTAAATAGCTGAGGGACGGGGCTGGAGAAATGTAACCACTCTGCCACTGATTCAGTAAATAGCTGAGGGATGGGGCTGGAGAAATGTAACCACTCTGCCACTGATTCAGTAAATAGCTGAGGGACGGGGCTGGAGAAATGTAACCACTCTGCCACTGATTCAGTAAATAGCTGAGGGATGGGGCTGGAGAAATGTAACCACTCCACCACTCATCTGGTAAATAGCTGAGGGATGGGGCTGGAGAAATGTAACCACTCTGCCACTGATTCAGTAAATAGCTGAGGGATGGGGCTGGAGAAATGTAACCACTCCACCACTCATCTGGTAAATAGCTGAGGGATGGGGCTGGAGAAATGTAACCACTCCACCACTCATCTGGTAAATAGCTGAGGGATGGGGCTGGAGAAATGTAACCACTCCACCACTCATCTGGTAAATAGCTGAGGGATGGGGCTGGAGAAATGTAACCACTCCACCACTCATCTGGTAAATAGCTGAGGGATGGGGCTGGAGAAATGTAACCACTCTGCCACTGATTCAGTAAACAGCTGAGGGATGGGGCTGGAGAAATGTAACCACTCTGCCACTGATTCAGTAAATAGCGGAGGGATGGGGCTGGAGAAATGTAACCACTCTCAAATTCATAGACAGAGCTATGGATGCAAGGACTGACCATCCATAAGATCAAAATTATAGTTTAAACTATATTTTTAGGCTATGCAGGGTTTGTTAATGATTCGTTTGTTTACAAGCTTATATTTTGCATTCTGGTGGGGTAAGACAGTTGAACTAAGCTCCTGAGGCATTTATAAGTTATATTCTTCCATAATCAATTTGTATGCTATATCTTGAATATTGTAACGATTTTTGTCTTCATCGGATGAGGAGTAGGAAGGATCGGACCAAAACGCAGCGTGGTAAGTGTCCATGATTATTTAATAGAACAGAACACTGAATGACAAAAACAACAAAGAGACCGAAATGAAACCAAAACAGTTCTGTCTGGCGCAGACACAAAAACAGAAAACAATTACCCACAAACACCAGGTGGGAAAAGGCTACCTAAGTATGGTTCTTAATCAGAGACAACGATAGACAGCTGCCTCTGATTGGGAACCCTACCAGGCCAAACGCATAGAAAAGAAAACATAGAAAAACAACATTGAATGCCCACCCCAACTCACGCCTTGACCAAACCAAAATAGAGTCATAAAAAGGATCTCTAAGGTCAGGGCGTGACAAATATCTTGAAATGAATGTAGAAATAGCAGATGTAAATGTGCGTTTTTGTACTTTCAGAGTGTATGAATCACTGCTGCTCCCTGCTGATTCTTTTCTGTCTTTCCTGTCCCACTCAGCAATATGAGGTTTATTAATGCTATAGTTTTGCTGCTTGACAATTACAAACCACAACCATCCTGTTTATTTTCTCTTCACCAGCCAACAGAAGTGGCTTGTGTGTGAGTGTGCTGAAGTATTTTTTGAGTGTGTTTAATGCGAGTGTATAGTACACATTATTCTGATAAACTACATGGTGTTGTGTTGAATTTTAATCCTCTGCGTGCAATACTAGAAGGATCACAAACACAATGTACTTTTGCAGCCAATTTCTATTAAAAGTTTTTTTGCAGGCTAACTGTAGGCAAAATGCCTGTATTTCAGATGTAAACAAATTCACACTTACACAATAGCTTTTTGACTTACAGATTTCAATTACCCCATTAAACAACGGAGCACATTTTGATTCAGTCATCAAGTCACAGCAAGTTGCATTCAAAATGAAATGGGAACACAATTGGTCTACCTAGTCCAACATCCTCATTCATAACAGATCTTCTATTTTTTTCATACCAACTGAAAGCACTTTGGAAAATGTTCTGCAGTGTCATGATCTTTTTGCCTTACACTCTTCCTCTCTCAAATAGGCATCTGTATTTTGTTAATACCCTGTAGTTCAGTTAGGAAAATGTGACCTATCAAATGCTGAAGAAGTCTTCAGGGGGTGCCCCTAGGTTGCCTCAGGCAAGAAAGAGATAGGGAGAGTAATGTCTCACTTCAAGGACGACAGTTTCCACTTAGTGCCATGGAGAGGCCTGGGGCAACTACTGTAAACAACTCCAGTCAGCTGAAACTAATGTCTCCTTGGTTACAGTTGCAGGTCGAGCGCCACTCCAGCAACGTAAACTACAGGACCACACAGTAGTGTCCATTGATCTATTCAAATATCTTTATAGAGTGTGAATTGAAGAGGTGTCACTTTTACAACATTTTATAAGACCTAACATTAGGATGGAAAATAGACTTTGGATTATTAGAGGAAAATCAACATTTTACTGCATATCACTGTGAACTGAGGTTTATAATAGTTGAAGGAAGATTCATCTTTCATCAAATTTTTTAGGATGATTTTTCTTCCTCCAATTTCTTATCATGTTGACTCGAGACCCAGAAATGTGACCTCCTCCCTCCTCATTGAGGTTGTGGTCTCTGGCTTTGGCCTCTTTCATCCACCATTTTTCTGCTCTCCAATTGGACTAATTTAGCACTGATCAGATTCAGAATGATTTGGTTTGGTTAGAATAGGCTCAGAGCCCTACACATCGGGGGTCTACACAACAACGAACCATCAATCAGGCAAAGTGTCAGTACAGGACTAAGATCGAATGGTACTACCATAGCTCCAACACTCGTCAGATGTGGCAGGGCTTGCAAACTATTACAGACTACAAAGGGAAGATTTGGCATAGGTCCTCAGATCCTCAAAAGGTTTTACAGCTGCACCATCAAGAGCATCCTGACGGGTTGCATCACTCGGCCTCCGACCTCAAGGCACTACAGATGGTAGTGCGTACGGCCCAGTGCATCACCGGTGCCAAGCTTCCTGCCATCCAGGACCTCTATACCAGGTGGTGTCAGAGGAAGGCCCTAAAAATTGTCAAAGACTCCAGCCACCCTTCCACCCTTCACCATTCATGGACTGTTCTCTCTGCTACCACACAGCAAGTGGTACTGGAGTGCCAAGTCTAGGTCCAAGAGGCTTCTAAACAGCTTCTACCCCCAAGCCATACTAGTCTTCAACAGATAATCAAATGGCTACCCAGACTATTTGCACCCCCCCCCCTTTCTATGCTGCTGCTATTCTCTGTTATTATCTGACTATTATCTGCATAGTCATTTTAATACCTCTACCTACATGTACATATTACCTCAATTACCTCGACACTGGTGCCCCCACACATTGTGTCACGATCGCTGTTGGAAGGATGGTCGGACCAAGATGCAGCGTAGGTTAATATATTTTTATTTATGATAACCGGCACAAAACAAGAAAGAGTAACAAACGAAACGTACAGCTTTGTAGGGCTAAAAAGCAACCATTCAAAATCAAGATCCCACAAACAACAGGTGGGAAAAGGCTGCCTAAATATGATCCCCAATCAGAGACAACGATAGACAGCTGCCTCTGATTGGGAACAATACCAGGCCAACATAGAAAAGAAAAAACTAGACTACCCCACCCTAGTCACACCCTGACCTAACCAAAACTAGAGAAATAAAAGGTTATTTAAGGTCAGGGCGTGACAGTACCCCCCCCCCCCCCCCCAAAATCTGACTCAATGGGGGAGGGTCCGGGTGGGCATCTAGCCTCGGTGGCGGCTCCGTTGCGGGACGTAGACCGCGCTCCGCTCACGGATCTGCCAGCTTCGGTAGTGCCTCTGGTGCGGGGATCGTCGCCGGAGGAACCGGACCGTGGATTGCCGCCGGGGATTCCGGATCGTGGATCGTCACCGGGGACTCCGGACCGTAGATCGTTGACGGGGACTCCGGACCATAGATCGTCACCGGGGACTCCGGAATGTAGATCGTCGCCGGGCCATGGATCATCACTGGAGGCTTCGGGCCATGTATCATCACTGGAGGCTTCGGGTCATAGATCATCACTGGAGGCTTCGGGACATCGATCATCACTGGAGGCTCGGGCCGCAGACTGTCGCTGGAGGCTCTGGACTGCAGACCGTTGCTGGAGGCCTGGTGCATGGAGCTGGCACAGGACGTACCGGGCTGGGGAGACGCACAGGAGGCCTGGAGCATGGAGCCGACACAGGGCGTACTGGGCTGGGGAGATGCACTGGAGGCCGGTTGCATGGAGTCGGCACAGGACGTACCGGGCTGGGGAGATGCACAGGAGGCCTGGAGCATGGAGCCGGCAAAGGACGTACCGGGCTGGGGAGACGCACAGGAGGCCTGGTGCATGGAGCTGGCACAGGACGTACATGGCTGGGGAGACGCACAGGAGGCCTGGAGCATGGAGCCGACACAGGGCGTACTGGGCTGGGGAGATGCACTGGAGGCCGGTTGCATGGAGCCGGCACAGGACGTACCGGGCTGGGGAGACGCACAGGAGGCCTGGAGCGTGGAGCCGGCAAAGGACGTACCGGGCTGGGGAGACGCACAGGAGGCCTGGTGCATGGAGCTGGCACAGGACGTACATGGCTGGGGAGACGCACAGGAGGACTGGAGCATGGAGCCGACACAGGGCGTACTGGGCTGGGGAGATGCACTGGAGGCCGGTTGCATGGAGCCGGCACAGGACGTACCGGGCTGGGGAGACGCACAGGAGGACTGGAGCATGTAGCTGGCACAACGTGTCCTGGACAGATGACAACCTTCGTATGGCAAGTGCGGGGAGCTGGCACAGGACGTACCGGGTTGTGGAGGCGCACTGGAGACACGGTGCTTAGAACCGGCACACATTGTACCGGAATGATAACACGCTCCTCAAAGCGAGTGTGGAGAGATGGCACAGGACGTGCAGGGCTGGGGAGGCGTACTGGAGACCTGGTGCATGGAGCCGGTACAGTCTTCACCAGATGGCTAGCACGCTCCTCAGGCCGAGTATGGAGAGCTGACTCAGGTGGCATTAAACTGAGGACACGCTCCTTAGGGCGAATGTCGTGCCTCACTGGTTGGAGCACTGGTTGGTCGGGCCAATTGAGGTAGTATGTACATATGTACATGAATGTATAGTTAAAGTGACAATGCATATATGATAAACAGAGAGTAGCAGCATTGTAAAAGAGGGGTTTGGGGGGGCACACAATGCAAATAGTCCAGGAAGCCAATTGATTACCTGTTCAGGAGTCTTATGGCTTGTGGGTAAAAACTGTTGAGAAGCCTTTTTGTCCTAGACTTGGCACTCCGGTACCACTTGTCATGCGGTATTAGAGAGAAAAGTCAATGACTGGGGTGGCTGGGGTCTTTGACTATTCTTATGGCCTTCCTCTGACACCGCCTGGTATAGAGGTCCTGGGTGGCAGTCAGCTTAGCCCCAGTCATGTAATGGGCCGTACGCACTACCCTCTGTAGTGCCTTGCTGTCGGAGGTCGAGCAATTGCCGTTCCAGGCAGGGATGCAACCATGCTCTCGATGTTGGAACTGTAGAACCTTTTGAGGATCTCAGGACCCATGCCAAATCTTTTTAGTTTCCTGAGGAGGAATAGGCTTTGTCGTGCCATCTTCACGCCTGTCTTAGTGTGTTTGGACCGTTCTAGTATGTTGGTGATGTCGACACCAAGGAAATTGAAGCTCTCAATCTGCTCCACTACAGCCCCGTCGATGAGAATGGGGGTGTGCACAGTCCTCCTTTTCCTGTAGTCCACATTCATCTCCTTAGTCTTGGTTACATTGAGGGACAGGTTGTTATTCTGGCGCCACCTGGCCAGTTCTCTGACCTCCTTCCTATAGGCTGTCTCGTCGCTGTCTGTGATCAGGCCTACCACTGTTGTGTCGTCTGCAAACTTAATGATGGTGTTGGAGTCGTGCCTGGCCATGCAGTCATGGGTGAACAGGGAGTACAGGAGGGGACTGAGCACGTACCCCTGGGGGGCTCCAGTGTTGAGGATCAGCGTGGCAGATGTGTTGCTACCTACCCTCACCACCTGGGGGCGGCCCGTCAGGAAGTCCAGGATCCAGTTGCAGAGGGAGGTGTTTTATCCCAGGATCCAAGGCTTAGTGATGAGCTTTGTGGGTACTATGGTGTTGAACGCTGAGCTGTAGTCAATGAATAGCATTCTCACATAAGTGTTAATTTTGTCCAGGTGGGAAAGGGCAGTGTGGAGTGCAATAAAGATTGCATCATCTGTGGATCTGTTTGGGCGGTATGCAAATTGGAGTGGGTCTTCGGTTTCTGGGATAATGGTGTTGATGTGAGCCATTACCAGCCTTTTAAAGCACTCCATGGATACAGATGTGAGTGCTACAGGTCGGTAGTCATTTAGGCAGGTTGCCTTTGTGTTATTGGGTACAGGGACTATGGTGGTCTGCTTGAAACATGTTGGTATTACAGACTCAATCAGCATTTTACGTAAGGTCTCCTACACCTGTTGTATTTGGCGCATGTGACAAATAACATTTGATTTGATTTATCAGCCACTGTGAGGCCCAAGAGAGCCATTGGGTGCCTTAACAGAGAAAACCATAGATATACAAATATTGTTTATCCATCATTGGAGGAAATATGGCATGACTTCAATGTTGAACTTGACATATTCCAAAAGCCATTGTGTTCTTCCCACATGTTTGACCACCGGCTAAAGCCTAAATGGATCCACACCAGCAGATACTGGAATGGTCTGGCCATCCTCCAGATGCTATTTCCAGTGCCGTGACTGACGCCAATGTTTAATTTCTGTGCATGCCCACCTCTAAATCCCATCCCGTGACCTGCAAGAATGGGACCGGGAGCGCGGCATAATCGGAACCAAACATCTTTTACATTTTGTTGTTTCTCTGTCTCTCTTTCTCTCTTTGAAAATGAGATTCAGCCCTGGAGCATTCTAGAAGGGACTCACATTGTGGTATCCGAAGAGCATTCCTCTCTGACCCTATGTCTCCTGGAGGGAGTGGCCATTTTGTTTTCCTCCAAAAGCCACACACTTTCGAGAGAGGAAAACCACTGAAGCAAGGTTTTGGATATCATAAAAGCTATTTCTCAATGCGGTAGGCATATATCAACCAGCTGAATCGGATTTTTTGTTTTTGGAATATTTATTTCTCGGTGCTTTGGTTGTTTGCTTGTGAGCTTTGCTATTTTATTTGATCCTTTATTCTGTTTGTCTCCTGTTGTTAAGTGGTTAAGCGGTGTGATAGAACCCAGTGGGCAGCTGTATCGTTTTCATGAGACAAAGTTTCTTTACGGCTTTCTCCCCAGTTAACAACAAACGTTCCCACAACTTTAGAGAACGTTCCCTTAAGATTCTCATTAGGTCATTAACTAACGTTTTCATAGGAATGTTCCTGTGATGTGTAGGGCATGTCTCCAAGAGACCGTTCACTAATTTCAAATATAATTTACCCAGAGCGTGGTTACCATGTTCTCTGAATATAAGATATTAATGTTCTAGACATGTTTCATGGGAACATGGCAAAAACATTAATCTGTCCAGTTTTCCGTGGGTTAGGAGAATATTCCATCAACGTCCCACCAAACATACAAGGAACAGAAAATGTTCAAGACATGTTTCATTGGAACGTTGCAAGAACATTTATGTGTAAAAAAAACTTTACACATCAAGTCTTGTTACTGTTGCCAAGCCAATAAAGGCCCTGATTGGTGAACCATTGATAGCTCTTTGTCTGTTGGCAAGATTAGAAATACTCACACACACAGTGATTTCAACTTACTTTACATATTTGACACACCTTGATTACATTGTGCATGTTAATTTATTCAGTAATTATTATTCAACATGTCTCCCCCTGGGATTTGAACTCACAACTTCTTAGTTCACAGTACTCCAATCTTCCTGCTACGTGACTGTGACCATGTCCATGTCCATGTTCGGCATTAGTTAATCTGACTATTCTCTCATCATTGATTTTATTGACTCATTGTAATGTAAGGGCTATGTTAAGGGCTATCTGTATAGTTGTCTAATGTTGGAAGTGACTCTTATCAACACTCTATGCAAGAGGTTTAATTGTCTTCTCAGGAATTCTCTCTGTGCTATCTCTGGTTGTGATAACATCCCGTAGGTCTGATGTCTGATTGGAAGTTAACAGTAATGCAACAGCTCAGATCTAGAATCTAAACCTGGTCAAATGGATATAAAAGGGTTGATTGTCTCTCACTCTCTTATTGTTCCTGACCTGCTGTGGTCACTCTCTCTCTTTCGCGTTCTTTCTCTCTCTCCCCCAAACGCTTTGGGTGCCATGGATTCTTTTTCTCTCTTTCCATCTCTGATCATGCATAAAATAATGCCCTGTTATGCGCGTTAATGCTTTGTAACCTAAGCTTTATGTATTGTATGTGAATACATACCTTTTATAATATTAATTAAATACACCTGCATTTAGAATTCCATTCTCAGACATTTCTTGACCTTCCAATTCCTGTAATTCAACCATAGTCTCTTGCATATTGCTAAATCATCTTGATGGAGTCAGCTAAAGATGCTGGTGGCCTTGATGTGGTGGCCTGGGTTCAGTACCTGCTAGGGGAGTCACCCTACTCACATTCATAGCAATATACACTGAGTGTTCAAAACATTAGGAACACTTTCATAATATTGAGTTTGCCCTCAGAACAGCCTCAACTTGTCGGGGAATGAACTGTGCAAGGAAGCCTTCCACAGGGATGCTGGCCCATGTTGACTTCAATACTTCCCACAGTTGTATCAACTTGGCTGGATGTCCTTTGTGGTGGTGGACCATTCTTCATATGGGAAACTGTTCAGCGTGAAAACCCAGCAACGTTGCTGTTTTTGACACATTCAAACTGGTGCGCCTGGCACCTACTACCATACCCCGTTCAAAGGCACTTAAATCTTTTGTCTTGCCCATTCACCCTCTGAATGGCACACACACACTGACTATACCAACTATTAGGAACACCTTCCTAATACCAAGTTGCACAGCCCCCTTTAGCCCTCAGAACAACCTTAATTCATCGGGGCATGGACTCGACATGGTGTTGAAAGTTGGGTGGTGGACCGTTCTTGATACACAGGGGGCACCGATGAGCATGAAAAACCCAGTCTCAATTGTCTCAAGGCTTAAAATTCTTTAACCTGTCTCCTCCACTTCAACTACACTGATTGAAGTGGATGTAACAAGTGACATCAATAAGGGATTGTACCTTTCACAGGTGTTCCCAGTGCTTTGAACACTGAGAGTATGTGAATTATTGCCATTTTTAATTACACTTGGAAATATTATTGATGCTTCTGTTAATTGTCACAAATGTGTATAGATTTCTACTCTTTCTTGGATTTGGGAATTAGCTTTTGGCAACTAGCTTTGTGCCTTTGTGCACAACCTCCAGATGCCTTTTAATGTTTGATGTGGTGTTTCTGGACAAACAGATCAATGCTGCCTTTCCAGAGTTGGCATTTGACTAAAACGTTCTCTTTCTACTCGATTAACTCGAAATAATGGGACTATATCCACAAGGAAAAAGTTAATCAGCCATATTTCTTACATTTTCGGATTTATGATTGGAAATTAGGAAGCCTACAGCATGAAATCTGTTAGCACAAGACAAGGGTGGCAGGTAGTCTAGCGGTTAACAGTGTTGTGCTAGTAACTGAAAGGTTGCTGGTTCAAGTCCACTAGGTGACAACATCTGCCAATGTTCCCTTGAGCAAGGCACTTAACCCTAGTCACTCTGGTAAGACTGTCTGCTAAATAAATAAAAAATGTGAACATGGAATAAAAAATATTATGTAACACACAGGTAGATGATTTTGTTACAACAATGTATTACTGTAAGTAATTCGTCCGCACAGAATCTGGTTTGAGGAAAATGACACAGAGCCACTGATGTGGGCCCCCTCCGCTTATGAGGACAGCGTGCTCCCGATCTCCATGGCCGGCGTGAATAAGACATTTAAACTTGATAAACCTCGCAAAGCTGCCGGCCCCGAATTAAAGGAAGGTAACTGAACTAAATTACTAATCATAAAGTGCTTTGAGAGGCTATACCAATTCCCAGCTATACCATACAAACTCCATACCCTAGACCAGCTATCCCCAAACAGGGGTACGCGCAATACCGTCGGAGGTACGCCAAATAAAAATGTGATTCAGAGAACAGTAATAGACAAGAACAACATACGATATTACAAATAGTTATTTATATACAGTATATGTATATATATATATTTAGGAAAGATACAACAAAGCTATTTACAGACAATTCATTTATACTTAGAAATATTCTTAAATACAGTACATGGTAGCAACACAACATGGTAACAGCACAAAGGTCAAGAAGGTGGAGGCAACAATACATCACACAAAACAGCCACAACTTTCAGTAAGAGTGCCCATGATTGAGTCTTTGAATGAAGAGATTGAGATAAAACTGTCCAGTTTGAATGTTTGTTGCAGCTCGTTCCAGTCGCTAGCTGCAGCGGACTGAAAAGGGGAGCGACCCAGGAATGTGTGTGCTTTGGGGACCTTTAACAGAATGTGACTGGCAGAACAGGTGTTGTATGTGGAGGACGAGTGCTGCAGTAGATATCTCAGATAGGAGGGAGTGAGGCCTAAGAGAGTTTTATAAATAAGCATCAACCAGTGGGTCTTGCGACGGGTATACAGAGATGACCAGTTTACAGAGGTGTATAGAGTGCAGTGACGTGTCCTTAGGGACTGATGCCCTACGTAATGTACATACTTATTGGCCGCTGGTTACTTTAATAATGTTTAAATACTATTTATACCCCGAGTGTACAAAAGATTATGACTGCCTGCTTTTTCCATGACATAGACTGACCAGGTGAATGCAGGTGAATGCTATGTCACGTGTTAAGTCTGCTTCAGTCAGTGTAGATGAAGGGGAGGAGACAGGTTAAATAAATATTTTTAAGCCTTGAAACAATTGAGACATGGATTGTGTATGTGTAACATTCAGAAGGTGAATGGGCAAGACAAGATATTTAACTGTCTTTAAACCGGGTATGGTAGTACATGCCAGGTGCACCAGGTTGTGTCAAGAACTGCAATGCTGCTGGGTTGTTCACGTCAACAATTTCATGTGTGTCATGAATAGTCTACCACCCAAAGGACATCCAGCCAACTTCACACAGCTTTGTATTCCTGTTACCTGATGAAATTGATGTACAATATGATCTTATTGCCATCTAATGCACATTCAAATGTAAAAAATCCAGAGCACTGAGCTCTCCCTGTCCTCTGCCATGCCTTCATTGTATTAATGCTGATGATATCTGGAAATGTGCATGTACACCCTGGCCCATCTACTGTTGCTAGCCCCAACTCTGA
Organism: Oncorhynchus kisutch; assembly: GCF_002021735.2. NCBI lineage: Eukaryota > Metazoa > Chordata > Actinopteri > Salmoniformes > Salmonidae > Oncorhynchus > Oncorhynchus kisutch. The sequence continues at coordinate 23,680,307 of NC_034175.2, forward strand.
CTTGTGCTCTGATATCTGCTTCACTGATTTCTGCTCTCTTAAAAACCCTGGCTTTTCTGCACATTAACACTAGAAGCGTATTACCTTAAATGGATCAATTGAAAGTGTGGGTTCACAGCTCCAAATCAGATGTGTTGGTCATTACAGATTATGTGGATAAGGAAGAGTATTTTGAATACTGATTTGAACCTTTCTGGTTATAACCTTTTTCGGCAAGACATATCTTCCAAAGGTGGGTAAGTGGCAATCTTTACCAAGGATCACCTTCAGTGCTTGGTTGTCTCCACCAAGTACGTCCCCAAACAATTTGATTTGCTGGTTATAAGCATTAAACTTTCAAATGGCTCTTTTTTGACTGTTGCTGGGTGTTATCGTCCTCCATCAGCACCGGCCTGTACCCTACCTGCCCTAAGCGCTCTCCTGGCCCATTACACTAAATATGAATTTGTCCTGCTAGGTGACCTTAACTGGCACATGCGTAAACCACATGACAAAGTCCTAAAGCAATGGGACTCCATAAATCTTTCTCAGATTATTACCAATCCCACAAGGTATGACTCCAAACACCCAGAAAAGGCTACTCTTCTGGATGTTATCCTCAGAAATAATCCTGGTAGGTATCAGTCTGGTGTTTTCTGTAATGACCTTAGTGATCACTGTTTTACAGCCTGTTTTCGTAATGGCTGCTCAGTGAAATGACATGTCCAGATTTGTCACAGGTGATTGCTAAAAAACTTTAATGAGCAAGCCTTCCTTCATTACATGGCCTCTGTAAATTGGTATAGATTAAGCTTGATCCCCTCTGTTGAAGACGCTTGGGATTTCTTTTGTTATATCGTTAACAAACACACCCCCATAAAGAAAATGTAAATTAAAAACCGGTTCACCCCCTGGTTCGACCATGATCTTGCAGAGTTACTTCACCTCAAGAATTGCATTTGGCAAAAGGCTCAGCAGCCTCTCGTTCAGGCAAATGAGAAATAAGTGCACTCGGGCTATTCGGGAAGGCTAGCAGTTCTCTCTCTGTGGGTCTAACCCCAAGAAGTTCTGGAAATGGTTAAAGACCTGGAGAATAAACCCCCCTCTTCACAGCTGCCCATGTCCCTTAATTAATGTTGATGATGTGGTTGTTACTGTCAAGAAGCACATGGCTGAGCTCTCACCACTTCATTAAGTCAGGATTCCTATTTCACTCAGCCATGCCTCCTTGCCTGTCCAACATTACCTCATCTCCCACCACATCTAATGCGACTAGCCCCAATGTTGCTCCCTCTTTTCCCCCTGCCCCGCTACAAAGTTTCTCCCTGCAGGCGTTCACTGAGTCCGAGGTAATAATGGAGCTCCTTAAACTTGACCCTTTCTTCTTTATGTTTACTGCCCCCTGTCATCGCCAAGCATATCTCTGACCTTTTTAACCTGTCTCTCCTCTCTGGGGAGGTTCCCATTGCTTGGCAGGCAGCCACAGCTCACCCGTTATTTAAATAGGGAGATCAAGCTGATGTAGGCAAATTTCTATTTTGCCCTGTTAATCAAAAGTGTTGGTAAAATTTGTCAATAATCAACTGACTGGCTTTCTTGATGTCTATAGTATTCTCTCTGGTATGCAATCTGGTTTCGGCTCAGGTTATGGATGTGTCACTGCAACCTTAAAGGTCCTCAGTGATGTCACCATTGCCCTTGATTCTAAGCAATGTTGTGCCTACATTTTTATTGACTTGGCCAAAGCTTTTGATACGGTAGACCATTCCATTCTTGTGGGCCGGCTAAGGATTGTTGGTATCCCTGCGGGGTCTTTGGCCTGGTTTCGCTAACTACCTCTCGCAAAGAGTGCAGTGTACCCCAAGGCTCAATCCTAGGCCCCACGCTCTTCTCAATTTACATCAGCAACATAGCGCAGTATAGCTCAGTATGCTCAACATACCTCAGGCAGTAGGAAGATCTCTGATCCATTTATATGCAGATGATACAGTCTTATACTCAACTGGCGCCTCCCTGGATTTGGTGTTAAACGCTCCACAACAATATTTTTTTAGTGTCCAACAAGATTTCTCTGCCCTTAACCTTGTTCTCAACACCTCCAAAACAAAGGTCATGTGGTTTGGTAAGAAGAATTCCCCTCTCCCCACTGGTGTGATTACTACCTCTAAGGGTTTAGAGCTTGAGGTAGTCACCTCATACAAGTCCTTGGGAGAATGGCTAGATGGTACACTGTCCTTCTCTCAGCACATATCAAAGCTGCAAGCTAAGGTTAAATCTAAACTTGTTTTCCTCTGTCATTATCGCTCCTCCTTCCCCCCAGCTGCCAAACTAACCCTGATTCAGATGACCATCCTACCCATGCTAGATTATGTAGACGTAATTCATAGATTGGCAGGTAAGGGTGCTTTCAAGCGGGTAGATGTTCTTTACCATTCGGCCATCAGATTTGCCACCAATGCTCCTTATAGGACACATCACAACACAGCACTCTATACTCCACTCTAGACGCATCATCTCTGTATACCCGTCGCAAGACCCACTGGTTGATGCTTATTTATAAAACCCTCTTAGGCCTCACTCCCCCCTATCTGAGATATTTACTGCAGCCCTCATCCTCCACATACAACACCTGTTCTGCCAGTCACATTCTGTTAAAGGTCCCCAAAGCACACACATCCCTGGGTCGCTCCTCTTTTCAATTCACTGCAGCTAGCAACTGGAACAAGCTGCAACAAACACTCAAACTGGACTGTTTTATCTCAATCTCTTCCTTCAAAGACTCAATTATGAACACTTACTGACAGTTGTGGCTGCTTTGCGTGATGTATTGTTGTCTCCACCTTCTTGCCCTTTGTGCTGCCCAATAATGTTTTGTGTGTGGTGTTTTGTGCTGCTACCATGGTGTGCTGCTACCATGTTGTGTTTCTACCATGTTGTTGTCATGTTGTGTTGCTGCCATGCTGTCTTGTTTAGGTCTCTTCTTATGTAATGTTCTGTTGTTTCTCTTGTCATGATGAATGTTTTGTCCTACATTTTATTTTTGTTGTTTAAAACAAAATATACAAGCTCCTGTCCCTGCAGGAGGCCTTTTGCCTTTTGGTAGGCTGTCATTGTAAATAAGAATTTGTTCTTAAGTGACTCGCCTAGTTAAATAAAGGTAAATAAATAAATTGGAGTCAACATGGGCCAGCATCCCTGTGGAACGCTTTCAACACCTTGTAGAGTCCATGCCCCGACGAATTGAGGCTTTTAATGTGTTGTGCACTCAGTATATCTATTCTGTACTAAAATATTGGATTATTATATGCTTGTTGACATTTAGTGCATTGATTGATAGGAACTAGGAACATAAGCAATTCTCTTCACCTGCCGTAACACCTGCTAAACTGTGTACGCGACCAATACAATTTGATTTAAACACACCTGAACAATCTTGTCCAGGTTAAAATTGGCGTCGTTCCTTGGAGGATTGTGTACTTGTTCCTCACAAGTCCTATCACTCTCTCCGCATGTATTCTAACAGCAGCAAGACACCCTGGTGAATTCCACTTCTGCAGGAAACAGTTGTGACTTTAGATGGGCAGGTATCTTTAGATGGGCATTTACCAAGCCCACTGACTCCCTCACAGTGAAGCCTTTTGTCTGCCAGCACAACATCTTCTGGGGACAGTTTGTCAATAAACCCAGAGTTCTCAGTTATTTGTTAGCCACTGGTCCTTCCACTCCACCTCTGGAAACAATAGAGATTACTCCCAGTGGGGTGATAGAGATGAGGTACTTCCCTGTGTAGTGATGTTTGTAATTGGAGTAGTTTTGCTCGAGGTTTGGGGTTTAACAACCTATTCCTCCAAGCTCCCTGTGTACCCAAATCCACGGGCATTGTTGTGACACCCGCCTCCATGTCGATCTCCTATGACGTCTGCCTCCTCCTCTGCCTCTAGTGGAGCCTTTACCCTTTTCGTTTTCCTCTTCATCTCCTGTCTGGTTTCAAATTTGCTTAGGATGTAGTCACAGGTGTCTTTCTAATGGGATGTAAGGTGGGCGAAGACAGATGGCACGTAGTCTGGGCTCAGTGGACTATCACTTTTCCTTGTGAAAAGATTCAGAAGTTGGCATCAGCTAAATGTAGTTTGCTTCCTGTTATTCTTATAGCAATTAGTTCAGAGTAAGTTTAATAGTTGCAAGACTGCTGTAGCTAGCAGGCTAGCAGTGAAATCAAAAGATCAACTCCAATCTCCACTCTCAAAATAGAGATAGATTAGCAGGTTATTTAATTAAAATGCAAATATATAGTAGATAAAAACATATGGATGGCCCTCATTTTGGCTGTAGCCAGTGTGAAGCTTTTGTCGTCATTCCCTCATGCTTTCCTCAGGTGTCCGTCGTCATATAAAGATGGCTAGCTGGCTAATGTTAGGTAGGTGATCAGAAAGCAATTGTGGCTAACTGATGACAGTAACAATGTCGAACAAGTTGAATTTAATGAAGTTGATGATTTACAACAGAAAACATAGCTAGGTCGCAAACTGTGACAAGACTTACCAGACATGAAAAGTGCACTGCACAGCTGAGAGTGCTTTGTGGGGGTCCATTCATCCATCCGTAAGGCAGCAAGTCACCATTGCTGATGGTCTAAATCGGTTGGGATACGATGGAAGATAACCCTTTCCATTACGGTGCAATTGTTACACTCGACAGCACAACATATTACAGGCATGTTGGCTAATTCAGCGAACTATTGAGGAAAATAGTGTTAATGCTTCGCAACTGATTTTAATGGAAGGATGCTAACGAGTTGGGCAGCAGTATTGAGGGCACCACGGCAGGCACCACTGTTTATGACGTCAGGTGCAAACCATTAATAGGGTTCCAGGTAGAGCCATTTACAGAGGGTTCAAAAAAGGTTCCCCTATGGGAACAAACCAAAGAACCCTATATGGTTCTATTTAGCACCTTTTTTTCTAAGACTGCATATGTCAAAATGTGGCTGTCATGTATTTGCTTGCATCTTCAGACTGATCACATCTCCAAGGCGGGTCTGCTAGAGTAGCAAAGCAGCTAATGTCTTCACACACAGCAGAACATATTTCTTATAGGGACTGAGTTTTTAGGTCCCTTTCAATGCCTTTGTAACTTTCAGCAATAGTGGAGCTTAATACGTGTTGTGTTTGATGCGTTTCGCGGCAGTTGAGCTGTTAGGTTATTACTGTAGCGTTCCCTGAGATTGTGAGGCTCTGTCTATGTGCTGGTGTGGAGCTTGTCAGGCCATGACTAAGGACCTTGGGGCCTGGGCCCTCAGCTCCTAGAGACTGGCATAAATAAAGCACTGTATGTCAGCCATTGATTGCTGCGATTAAGTTACGGCAAAGGAGATGGCCTTTTGAAAATATCCCGTCTAGTAAATGAGAGAGGGAAAAGACCAACAAATAAACATGATTAATTGCATGCCCACCCCGCCGAATCAGTTTCACCGTTACAAGAAAAGAGCAGAATGTTTTCTGTTGAAAGAGAGAGAGAGAGAGAGAGAGAGAGAGAGAGAGAGAGAGAGAGAGAGAGAGAGAGAGAGAGAGAGAGAGAGAGAGAGAGAGAGAGAGAGAGAGAGAGATTGATTGGTTTCTGGGCACTTCTAAAGGGCAGAGGGGACCCAAAGAGAAAACAAAATGACTTGGGGTGTGGGAGTAGATTCACAGGCCAAATGATTATCAAACTAAGTTTAAATGAACTCCCCTTGAACCTCTTTCTGTGTGTGTTAGAGGTGCATTAGCAATGTGCTATATGATTCTCAAGCCTCCCAGAAAAAAAAGCAAACTGGACTCTCGGGTGTCAGCAAAGGCCATATGAACGTTTTATGATGGAAACCGTAGGAGTGTTCACTGTCGCCCCATCCCTCACCCACGATCTCCGGTTACCAGTGATACTCTGTAACGCTAACGGTAAGCGAGATCGTTAATAGCCTGCAATGTTGACAGACAGGCCTGGGAGATAGGGTGTCCGAGGTATGGTAGGATTTGCGCGGGCACTCATTTTACCCAATCGTGCATGGGTGGTGGCGGGATGGGGAATTGGGGTGCACCTGTGGTAAGGGTCTGTGTGGAGTGTTTGCGTGCATGTGCATGTGTGCGTGTGTGTGCGTGTGCATGTGGAATGTGTAGGCAGATGGGGTTCCATCAGGGACGTGTTTGTGATGTTTCACCTCAAGCGAAGAGAAACCTGTTTACAGTATCAGACCATAGAGCCTGCTTGTATTCTTCTTTATTGAAATAACAGATCACAACCTTCCCACCATGGGATTGAGCCTATCGCTATGGAGCAAACGGTTCAGTTTGTTAACCCTCGTAGAATCAAGGTCTCAGCTAATCCCCCCCCCCCCCCCCTTGCCCAATAAAATCTGCTCCTCTGGGCATCCCTCTGGCCTAGGGTCTCTAGCTCTTCCAAAGAGTTTGGGAAGGCAGCTGGTTTGTACTGTACCATGCTTTCTTACAAACACACACACTCGCGTGCATGCACGCACACACATACACACAACCTGCCTAACAGGAGCACTGTGTATTTTGTGTGGCACCACCTGTATTGTTTACAACACTATCACAGTCCTCAGAGAAATGAGCTTCACAAACGCACAACCATTTGCATAATGTCGGCTCCATGCCGGATGTGTGCTTTGTTCTCTTTCTCTCTACACACAAACTCTCCAGGACTAGCTCTGAAATGTTCAACAGAAACTTAGATATTGGCTATGAAGAAGCTGAAGCCTTATTAGTTGTTGAAGGAGGCTGTTGCAGAAGCATTCCGTCAATTACAGAAGTATGTCTAATCCCATTCCATTTAGTCTGATCTGAGTTTAATATGGATCAGCTGGGTTTTATATAAACCCCAGTGAACGCAATGAAGAACATGTCTTTTATCAGCACATAGTAGATGGAAATGTCATGTGTCAGCTGCTACTTGTGTGATATCATGCTTCACATCTGTGCCACATTACCTGGTCCTTACATGGAAGAAGGCCCGGAACATGCCAAAGTGCTCCCATGAATTTTGGGTCTGAAGATGAACATTCCAGTTGATCATGGGTTGACGCTACTCTGTCTGGTATTCCATGGTCGAGGATCTATCAAATTGGAGGAACTCCATTGCAAAGGCAATGAAAGGCAAGTTGGGCAACCTGACAGCAGGTTTTCATTTCACATCTCATTAATTACTTTGGGGAGAATCCACCACAAGAGGTGTCATGTGGCCTTGGACCCCTCTGAGTTCACTTTCTGAGCATGTATTGGTCGTCGGTGGAGAGGTTTGAATGGCTTTGCCAGATGCCGGTTCCTTTCCGTTGAGATGAGTTACGACTACAGCTATGGACAAAGCCATAAACAACATAAATCTAATCATATTAGGGCAAAATCCACCTCCCGCTTGTTCCCCCCTACCCGCCCACAGGCCTTTCCACCCAGGGGGGGGGTTCATATAGGTCAAATATTTTGCCATTCAATTTTAGCTCAAGGCTTTCCCTCTTAAGTCCCCCAGGTGGAAAATGGTTGTACCCCCAAATACCACCACTCCCCTCCTCCCCTGCTTGACGTAAAGACTGCTCTTTAGCAGTAACTCCAACTGACCCAGCTGCTGTGTGTGTGAGCCACACGCGGGGAGAGTTCCTATTTTATGAGTGCACCGCAGTGCATTATAACAGGGGAAGTCTATTTAGGTCTGGGCTCTTGGCAGTGACCTCTAAGTAGGGGCTTAAGAACCAAACTTAGATGAGGAAAGAGGCCTGGGCTAGGAGAGAGAGAGAATCTCCTCTGTTGCTAAGCCTTCTCAAGCCATTGACTCTATGCACAAAAAGGCCCGATAACACTTTACCGAAACCTTCAAGTATAAGGCAATTATGAAGCCATTATGAAGCGGTTATGAAAGCTCATACAAGTAATGAAGCTTTATACCAGCAGACTTGAAGTAGTGTTCTCAAAGGCCTATTTCAGCTGTGTCAAAGCCACCTCCTGGAATGTGGATAAGCATAACATGGCTGAGCCATGTTACAGAGCTCTCTGATGCTGCCATGTCAAGTATTGTTCTACATTCTGCAATAAAGAGCCACGATAGAGCCCATGTGAGGCCCCAGAGCAATTGGAGCAATGGGAGAAGTTAACCAGTAAAATTGGTCTCTAGAGTGTTAACATTTTGTTTGGCGTGACAATGTGAAAACTTTTGTAAATTAGTTATTACATTTTCAATAGATTTGCAAAAATGTCTAAAAGCATGTTTTCACTTTGTCGTTATGGGGTATTGTGTGTAGATGGGTGAAAAAACATGAACAAATTTAATACACTTTGAATTCAGGCTGTAACAAAACAAAATGTGGAAGAAGTCAAGGGGTATGAATACTTTCTGAAGGCACTGTAGCTCAGGTTCAACATGACAAAGTCTCTTTTCTAAGTCTGAAATCCAAACTGTGTGGGTCTAGTCTACAGAGGAAATGAAATACTGTCTTATGCGGTTCTCAAATGCGTTGGCCGGTTCTCTTCAAAAACATTATTAGTTTTTCATTTTCTCCCACGTGTTTCCAACACAAAGGGTATATTTTGGAAAACACATTAGCTTCCTTGTATGAACTTCTTCTTATTTTTCTAATGACGTTGTTTACTTACACTGTATTAGCCCTATTCATCCCTGTCATAATACGAGACAGAAACATCATTCATTTATGTTTGTTCCACCAGAGTTCTAAAGACCAGAAATGCTTGGTATGTTGGTTAATTATTCTCATGAGGGAATAAATAGTGAAACCAGTGCTAATCCACAAACCTACTGATACTGTGTTCACCTGTATCCACTGTCCTTGGCCCAGTTAAATACAGTTGCGTCCTTTGTTTTCGTTTCTGCTGACAGCTTCTACCACATTTGTCAGGGATGTGAATACTTTTGTAAATTAGATATTACATATTCAATACATTTGCAAAATGTCTAAAAACATGTTTTCACTTTGTCATTATGGGGTATTGTGTGTATATGGGTGAGAAAAAACAAACACATTTAATACACTTTGAATTCAGGCTGTAACACAACAAAATGTGGAAGTAGTCAAGGGGTATGAATACTTTCTGAAGGCACTGTAGCTCAGGTTCAACATGACAAAGTCTCTTTTCTAAGTCTGAAATCCAAACTGTGTGGGTCTAGTCTACAGAGGAAATGACATAATGTCTTATTATGCTTTGGCCAGTTCTGTTCAAAAACATTATTATTCTTTTTTTGTATTTTTTTGTTGTTGTATTATTTATTACAAAAAAACACAAGGAAGGGGTATCATTAAAGTATTAGAACATGAAGGACAAACAATACAGCATCAAGACACTATCAAACATGTATCAGTCTTTCCGCAACAGAGCCATCCTTATGTGTGACGGTGCACGTGCATGATAGTAATATAAAATATATGTCACAGTTTCCTTTTTCATGGTCACAATCTTGTGAAACTCGAAAAAATACAATTAATTATATTCCCCACCCCCAAGAACCCCCCAATGCACCAAGAGAATGAACTAAAGAGAAAAAAGGAATAGACAGAAGAAAAGAGCAGACAACAATGCAATTATTTTCAGCAAAATACTATATTTAAAACAAAGGACGTCAAGGACTAAAATCATAACAGAAATGTCAACTATATATGTTTATGTGCATGTCTTGCACTATTACATGCACAGTATGTGTGTGTTCTTGTATGTGTTTATTTGAATGAGAGTGTGTGTATGTGCATGTGTACAAACACCTGCACGGTATCAGCCTCAGGCAAACCGGCATTAGTTGTAAAAACACTGCCACTTAGTGTCATTCAAATGTACTTTCATTATGTTTTATTTGGACTTTTTTCCCTTTATCTTTTGACCATCATTCTCTCACACAGCAACTCCACTCCCACTTGTCTCCAATTCCACATACCAACCCTCAGCTTCCCACAGCCCATCCCATCTTTCTCTGCTGACCACCTAATTCGTGTTTCTACGCAACACATATCTTTCAAATATGCTATGATGTTTAACGTACAATTTCAATCTATCTAATCGAATAGAATCTACAGATTGCGTGTTGAAGATAAACACTTTTACTAAGAGTATTAGTATATTAGTAATTGACTGACCCGGTCTCTCCAGATCTCCTAACAGTACTATTTCCAGGGTCAATTTTAGATCAATGCAATGCATTTTTAGCCATTCCTGAACCTGAGACCAGAAACAGGCTACCTGAGGGCAATACCAAAATAAATGGTCTATGGATTCTGTATGCTCACAACAAAATCTGCAGAGCTTCGATGATTTTATGCCCCAAATATTCAACATTTTGTTGGTGGCAAAAATTCTATATAATAATTTTAGCTGAAAAGCACAAAGTCTTGAATCTTGCGTTGTTTTATATATCAACTCATACACCCTTTACCATGGAATTGGTACATCAAAAATCTCTTCCCAACTATTTTGCAATCTGTATGGCACAGTTGTCAACATCCTGGTCCTCAAATGAAACTGGTATACTTTCCTATTTATTCTATTTTTATTCCTCCACCAGTTTTGATCCTTTATATTGGGCAGACAGACCAGTTCCCTACCTCCTCCCATTGCCACCCGCCTCCTCCATTTTTTGGGGCAATGCTGTAATAAATTGGTTGTACTCTTGGATTGAGCAGAACTTCCTGTACAATTCTGATAACTCCATGAAGGACATAACACTACCATTACCATTTACAATATATTTTAAGAACAAAATACCTCTTTCCCATAAATACGTGTTTCCAACACAAAGGGTATATTTTGGAAAACACATTAGCTTCCTTGTATGAACTTCTTCTTATTTTTCTAATGACGTTGTTTACTTACACTGTATTAGCCCTATTCATCCCTGTCATAATACGAGACAGAAACATCATTCATTTATGTTAGTTCCACCAGAGTTCTAAAGACCAGAAATGCTTGGTATGTTGGTTAATTATTCTCATGAGGGAATAAATAGTGAAACCAGTGCTAATCCACAAACCTACTGATACTGTGTTCACCTGTATCCACTGTCCTTGGCCCAGTTAAATACAGTCGCATCCTTTGTTTTCGTTTCTGCTGACAGCTTCTATCACATTTGTCAAACCACTTGAGTTTTTTTTATTGTGTTACAGCCTGAATTTAAAATTGATTAAATTTAGAGTTTTTTGTCATTGGCCTACAAATGTATTATGTTTTTCCATTTATTTATTTTTTACAAATGAATTACAAATGAAAAGCTGAAATGTCTTGAGTAAATAAGTATTCAACTCCTTTGTTATGGCAAATCTAAATAAGTTTGTTAACAAGTCACATAATAAGTTGCATAGACAATAGTGTTTCACATGACTTTTGATTGACTACCTCATCTCTGCACCACATACATACAATGATGGCGTTAAAACAGTTGCAGAGTTTAATGGCTGTGATAGGACAAAACTGAGGATGGACCAACAACATTGTAGTTACTCCACAATATTAACCTAATTAACATAAGGAAAATAATGAAGCTACATAATCAAAAATATATACAATTTTAAAAAATGCATCCTGTTTGTGACAAGGCACTAAAGTACACCTCGTCTCTGGATGAAATTATTCTCAGGCAGTCCATCCATCTAATGACTGGCCAAAACTGCCTCACAACTGTGCATACAGACAGAACTATACATTTATTTTTTGTTTCTACTGCATATAACCATTTACACAATTAGCAGACTTGTTATCATTCATATGCCATTATAGCTGAGTTTTACTCATCTTACTGTAAACCTTGAATGTATGAAATTGGAACAATTCTATTGTAACAGCGATTATGTCTGTCAGGACACAGATTCCGCAAAAAAAATTCAGAGTAGTTTGACAAGTGTAGCTAGCACAGTAAAAATGTAAGCCATTTGGCAGCCGAGTGGCGCAGCGGTTTAAGGCAGTGCATCTGCCTGATCCAGGGACTGTAGGCATCACTACAGTCCCTGGATCAAATCCAGGCTGTATCACATCCAGCTCTGATTGGGAGTCCCCTAGGGCAGTGCACAATTGGCCCAGCATTGTCCGGATTTGGTCGGGGTAGGCTGTCATTGTAAATAAGAATTTGTTTTAACTGACTTGTCTAGTTAAATAAAATAAAAACATTACATTCACCTGTGGATGTAGAGACTCATATTTAATCTTGTGCTCTGCAAATTGAATCCAGATGTATGAAATTTGGGCAGTTTTGGGAATCTGAACCATAGCAATGCCAGCGACGGAACAATAACCAACACACTACTACTACCTGAGAAAGAATTCCCTGGCGAAAAAAACTACATAGACCATCCTAAATGTCAAGCTGGTCTATGCTGGTTCATAATGGTCTATGCTGGTTAAGCTGGCCGACCAGATGGTCAAGCTGGTGACCAGCTCATGCTGATATGCTGGTGACCAGTTATTTTTTTTATTTTACCTTTATTTAACTAGGCAAGTCAGTTAAGAACAGATTCTTATTTTCAATGACGGCCTAGGAACAGTGGGCTAACTGCCTGTTCAGGGGCAGAACGACAGATTTGTACCTTGTCAGCTCGGGGATATGAACTTGCAACCTTTCGGTTACTAGTCCAATGCTCTAACCACTAGGCTACCCTGCCGCCCCTTATGCTGGCATGCTGGTGACAAAGCTGGTTCATGCTGGTCTATGCTGGTCGAGCTGGTCTTGCAAAACCTTGCCCTCCATGACCAAGGCCCTTCTCACCCGATTGCTCAGTTTTGGCCGGGCAGACAGCTCTAGGAAGAGTCTTGGTGGTTCCAAACTTCTTCCATTTAAGAATGATGGAGGCCACTGTGTTCTTGATGGAGGCCAATGCTGCAGGCATTTTTTGGGACCCTCCCCCAGATCTGTGTCTCAGATCTGTGTCTTGGTTAGAGCATTGGACCAGTAACGAAAGGTTCCTGGATTGAATCCCCGAGCTGTTCTGCTGTTCTGCCCCTGAACAATGCACTTAACCCACTGTTCCCCTGTAGGCTGTCATTGTAAATGAGATTTTGGTCTTAATTGACTTGCCTAGTTACATAAAGAATAAATAAATAATGAATTACAAAAGAAAAATATCCTGTCTTGGAGCTGTAAATTGTAGAAACATCTGAAAGATGATCAATGGAAACAGGAAGCACCTGAGCTCAATTTTGAGTCTCATAGCAAAGGGTTTGAATACGTATGTAAATAAGGTATTTCTGTTATTTGTTTTTAATAAATTTGCAAACATTTCTAAAAACCTGTTTTTGCTTTGTCATTATGGGTGTAGATTGTGTGTAGATTGATGAGGAAAAAAATACATGTGGAAAAATGAAGGGGTCTGAATACTTTCCGAATGCTCTGTATGTAATGTACTGTTTTAAATAATTAAGCACTTTGATGATGGTTTATGCTAGTGCAGACCCAGTTGCGGTCCCAAAAAAAATCTGATTAAACTAACAGTTTGGGAGCATTACCAGGGTGTAGGTTTAATTTCTGTGCTACATTTCTTGATATGTAATGGCAAAGAACTGCATCAATTAAGATGATCGTAAATCTGTGTGTCAACTTTACGTGTCATATGTCTGCTCAGTAAATTTGGACTGTTGATTTTAATGACACGGTCGATAAAATCTTAGATCAGATGGCACCTTCTTGGGTTCCGACCCTTGTCTCCTTTGAGCACTGACACGGAGCGGTGTGGTCTGAGGAGGCCCGAGCCCTCAGGTCCCTGGAAACATCTAGAAGGTGATAAGAGGTTCCGAACAGCTGGGTGACAGCCCCTCTGGAGTCAGTCTGGAGTCATGGGCAGCTGCCCCCCACAAACGGTTTCATCCTCTCAACCCAACCTCAGGTTGAAGAGGGGATGAAGAGACTGAGAGAGACATGGAGCCCGACTTGGTAAAGTGTGAGATGTCCAGACTGATTGTGGACTACGATAGGACTGGACAGATGGTAGAGACATCGCATATCAATTTACTGGACTCATTATGAATAAATGTGACATCTAACTAACACTACCATCCTGAAATATAAAGATTGTTAACACATCTGATGGCGGTCTGTGGCTTTAGAGATTTTCAACTGAAATGGTGAAATGTACTTTCCTACACACTGGCATTTTATATTCTTGAAGTCGCTAATTCTAGCCTTGTGGCACAAAAAGAACCCATCCTTCAATGCATCGCAAACAACAACAGATCGGACAAGCATAATCAAATGCAGTTTGGGGGCTGAATAGTATTGACAGTCAACAGAGGGTAATGGACATTGAACTGTTGTTTCATTTATTTGTTTTCTCTTAATAATTTGTATGGGACATTGCGAAATCTATGGATTTCCCCACCTAAATCAGGACAATCAATAAACTCCTTCAATTCGTTCTAACCTTGGTTAGAAAGGTTAAAGGCCTCTGTACTTAGGTGAAAAATTAGACCTTTATGCGTCCTCAACTCGAATCCTTTAAATCTAATCTAAATTCACAGGCCTCTTCTTTGAAGCTGACCTTTCTGGGATCCTTTGTAGCTGGGTAGTTGGAAGAGGCTCACATAAAAAAAAGGCCTGTAATTGAATAGCAGTGCTTTGTAGAGTGTGGAACAGGTGCCATGGTTGTGTCAGCGTGGAGTAGGAAAGTGAGTAGAGGCTGGTGTTGGGAGTTGACGTGGGATATGATGATAGCATGGCGTCTTGGCTCCAACCAACCCCGTCTCCCCGCACCGCTGTTACCGGGCAGGAAACGGCGAAAGTGTGCACCACTACGTGCTCTATGTATCACTGCTCTGTGCATCACGTACATAGTCTGAGCATTACAGAGATACTGATCTGAATCTTGAAAATGTTGTTTAAATTCAATAAATACATCTACAATGCCTTCATGTCATCACAATGCTTCGTAGTTCAATAATCGACACATGACCAACTGTATTGTTAAACTGTAGATCCCTCCACGCTGTGGTAACCATTTACAGATGGTCAAAAGGCTTTAAAACAATATCATGCAAAGTCACTGGCACGGAGACACAGAGAAAATAGTGAAGTTCAGAAATGCTTCTGAGAAAACATGTCTGTTTCAGACTGCATGCCCATTTGTGATATTTGTGCTCACAGCGATGTTGGGAAATCACACAGCCTGCCATACACGTCACTTTCTATTTCAAGTGTGTCCTTGATCCCTAGTAAGGTGTTGGTTAATCATTGGTCTCAATCAGTAGAGTTTAGATTTTGTTTCTCTTTGAGGTTCACATTAGGTGTTGGTTGAGTCTGTGCTTGTCGTCGATAAGCATCTCCTGCTTCAGTATCTTATGTTATTCTTTACTATGAAACTACACTGACTGTGGACCCCTGCAGATGAGGGTGGTTTTCTGGTAGTTAGATTGGATATCGTAAAGACCTGTGTGTCCTGACCTGTCAGTTAGAGAGAAAACGGCTCCAACAGGTGGGCAGTATGTGGGGGAGTGAGACCTCGTTTATCCAGGCACAGATGGAGAAAGTGGTGTCAGATGGGTCGCCCAAAAATAAACCTCTCTGCTGTCTGTACACTCGTGGGTTATACCAATTCTGTGGGTCACAGTCCAGGGCTAATAGGGTAGGTGGGGAAGTCCATGAGGGGCGTGACTCAGGGGGCAACTATTCAACTGTAAGTGTTAATGCAAAACCACTCTTTAGTTCACACACATACACACAAACGCACACCGACAATGTGGCCTGTGTTTGGAATGGCCTATTCAGTCGAAGAGAACCCAAATATCCTTGGAATCGAGATATATCACTGGATAACTATGAATTAATTCACAATAAAGACAAATCTTTCTCTATTTATGTCTTCAAATGTGAAGAACTCATAAAATACTTCACAGCTGCCCTGAACCATAGACTGTGCTCTGAACACATGCATATTAATTCTGTCAATTGGACAGTAGTAAATCATGTAGGATATTTGTTGAGATATGAGTGCACAAAACTCATGATGGTTAAACAGAAGTGTTAAGCAACAGTGTAACACCTTAACACCCCCCCCCCCAAAAAAAAAATATATATATTTATATATTCTTACAGAGGTACAGTGTATTCAATAAAAGTATTGCAGCTAAATTATTTCTGTGGATAAAGAGTACGATACTGAGGACTTTTGGTGACCCCTTACAATGCGAACTCCACAAACACTGCAAAACAACCCCTGCTTGATGGAGAGACAACTCTCTTTGATACTTTAACCACTTTACAACCACTGACCCCTACTTTGCCTGCTCTCACATCTACTCATGAGGTAAACAATGTACTGTAGGCGTTTGCTTTTGGCTTCCTGCTTTAAATTAATCAAATAAGCTCTCAGATAGCACTATTTGTTTTGAGATGGATTTGTGCCACACATTTGGTTATAGAAATTTGTCTTTACCATGCAAAATAGGTTCATCATCGCTGTCCAAGTTTCTGGCACAAGTGGAAGGCTGTTTCAAGGTTTAAACCTTCAAAGGCCTCTACTTTTCTTTTATCTTACATTAGGGTTTTGGGACCAGGGCCCATATTCCCAAAGCATCTCAGATTAGGAGCGCTGATGTAGGATGAATTTTACATTCAAAATCACAATGAGTAACATTACATGGACAGGGGGATCTGAACCTAGATCTGCACTACCACTCTGAGAGGATCCATGAATACAGGCCCCCTACTCTTTAAATATTGATGACGACATGCCACACATGCCAGTAACGCTACACGAAGCTTCACAAGGAGCTTAGTGTCATTTTGTCGTCAGATACGTTTTTCTCTTTCACTCAATGCGGTTGTCCCAAATTGAGTTTTCCTACTTGACAGAACAAGTATTACACAGTAGAAAACAGGACTTAAAGACAAACGCAAGAACTGTCTTTAGGTGATTTGCCAGCAGGCACTGTTATAGGCTGTGCTGCGTCTTGAGAACAAAGCTATTGCTATGAGTGGAAAAGTCTAACTTCCCTTTGCTAGTTACAGTGGTGTAAAGATTTTTATTTCATTTTATTAACCTTTATTTAACTAGGCAAGTCCGTTAAGAACAAATTCCTATTTCCAATGACGGCCTACCAAAAGGGACGGAGGCCTGGGATTAAAAATGTAAAATAAAAACATTATAAATATAGAACAAAACACACATCACAACAAGAGAGACAACGCAACACTACATAGAGACCTAAGACAACAACATAGCAAGGCAGCAACACATGACAACACAGCATGGTAGCAACACAACATAACAACAACATGGTAGCAACACAACATGGTAGCAGCACAAAACATGGTACAAACATTATTGGGCACAGACAACAGCACAAAGGGCAAGAAGGTAGAGACAACAATGCATCACACAAAGCAGCCACAACTGTCAGTAAGAGTGTCCATGATTGAGTCTTTGAATGAAGAGATTGAGACAAAACTGTCCAGTTTGAGTGTTTGTTGTAGCTCGTTCCAGTCGCTAGCTGCCGCAAGCTGAAAAGAGGAGCGACCCAGGAATGTGTGTGCTTTGGGGACCTTTAACAGAATGTGACTGGCAGAACAGGTGTTGTATGTGGAGGATGAGGGCTGCAGTAGATATCTCAGATAGGGGGAGTGAGGCCTAAGAGGGTTTTATAAATAAGCATCAACCAGTGGGTCTTGCGAGTTTAGAGAGGAGATGACGAGTTTAGAGAGGAGGATTGAGTGCAGTGATGTGTCTTATAAGGATCATTGGTAGCAAATCTGATGGCCAAATGGTAAAGAACATCTAACCGCTCGAGAGCACCCTTACATGCCGATCTATAAATTACATCTCCATAGTCTAGCATGGGTAGGATGGTCATCTGAATCAGGGTTAGTTTGGCAGCTGGGGTGAAAGAGGAACGATTATGATAGAGGAAACCAAGTATAGATTTAACTATAGATTTAGCTTTGATATGTGCTTAGAGAAGGACAGTTTATCAACTAGCCATACTCCCAAGTACTTGGTAGTAATAACACCTGTGGGTTCTTCATACCAAACCACATGACCTTTGTTTTGGAGGTGTTCGGAACAAGGTTAAGGACAGAGAAAGCTTGTTGGACACTAAGAAA
The DNA here is from genome assembly GCF_002021735.2 of Oncorhynchus kisutch. NCBI lineage: Eukaryota > Metazoa > Chordata > Actinopteri > Salmoniformes > Salmonidae > Oncorhynchus > Oncorhynchus kisutch. Next base: position 23,698,346 of record NC_034175.2, read on the forward strand.
GCTTTGTTGTAGAGCATTTAACACTGTTGTAGAGCATTTAACACCAAATCCGGGGAGGGTCTAGCTGAGTATAAGACTTTATCATCTGCATATAAATGGATGAGAGAGCTTCCTACTGCTTGAGCTATGTTGTAGATGTAAATTGAGAAGAGCGGGGGCCAAGGATCAATCCTTGGGGTACTACCTTGGTGACAGGCAGTTGCTGAGACAGCACATTTTCTGACTTTATACACTGCACTATTTGAGGGAGGTGGATAGCAAACCAGGCCAAAGACCCCTCAGAGACACCAATACTGCTTAGCAGGCCCACAAGTAAGGAATGGTCCATTGTATCAAAAGCTTTGGCCAAGTCAATAAAAATAGCAACACAATATTGCTTAGAATCAAGGGCAATGGTGACATCATTGAGGACCTTAAAGGTTGCAGTGACACATCCATAACCTGAGGGGAAACCAGATTGCATACCCAAGAGAATAGTATAGACATCAAGAATGCCAGTCAGTTGATTATTGACAAGTTTTTCTAACACTTTTGATAAACAGGACAAAATAGAAATAGGCATACAACAGTTTGGATCAGCTTGATCTCCCCCTTTAAAAAAGGATGAACTGTGGCTGCCTTCCAAGCAATGGGACAATGGGAACCTCCCCAGAAAGGAGAGACAAGTTAAAAAGGTTGGAGATAGGCTTGGCAATGATAGGGGGAAGCAAACATAAAGAAGAAAGGGTCTAACCCATCTGACCCAGGTGGTTATTTGAGGTCAAGTTTAAGGAGCTCCTTTAGTACCTCGGACTCAGTTACTGCCTGCAGGGAGAAACATTGTAGCGGGGCAGGGGAAAGAGAGGGAGAAGCATCGGGGATAGTCGCATTAGAAGGAATGGGAGATGAGGAAATGTTGGATGGGATAGGAGGCGTGGCTGAGTCAAATAGGAATCCTGACTTAATGAGGTGGTGATTAAAGAGATCAGCCATGTGCTTCTTGTCAGTAACAACCACATCATCAACATTAAGGGACATGGACAGCTGTGAGGAGTAGGGTTTATTCTCTAGGTATTTAACTATTTTCCAGAATCTCTTGGGCTTAGACCCACAGAGAGAGAACTGCTCCTTAAAGTAACTAACTTTGGCCTTCCGGATAGCCTGAGTGCACTTATTTCTCATGTACCTAAACAATAGCCACTCAGCCTGATTATGCGTGTGCCGAGGCTTTTGCCAAATGCAATTCTTGAGGTGGAGTAACTCTGCGAGATCATTGTCGAACCAGGGGCTGAACCTGTTTTTAATGATCATTTTCTTTATCGGGGGCGTGTTTGTTAACAGTATCACTGAAAATATAAAAACGAAGGTCCAAGCATCTTCAACAGAGGGGATCAAGATGATTCTATACCATTTTTAAAAAGTAACCATTCCACAAGCTTCCCACTATGAGTTGGGTACATTTTGGCCCATTCCTCCTGACAGAGCTGGTGCAACTGAGTCAGGTTTGTAGGCCTCCTTGCTCGCACATGCTTTTTCAGTTATGCCCACACATTTTCTATAGGATTGAGGTCAGGACTCATGATGCCATCTATTTTGTGAAGTGCACCAGTCCCTCCTGCAGCAAATCACCCCCACAACATGATGCTGCCACCCCTGTACTTCAAGGTTGGGATGGTGTTCTTCGGCTTGCAAGCCTCCCCCTTTTTCTTCCTAACATAACGATGGCCATTATGGCCAAACAGTCCTATTTTTGTTTCACCAGACCAGAGGACATTTCTCCAAAAAGTACAATCTTTGTCCCCATGTCCAGTTGCAAACCGTAGGCTTTTTTTATGGCGGTTTTGGTGCCGTGGCTTCTTCCTTGCTGAGCGTCCTGTCAGGATCACAGTATCACTGGGAAAACAACAAACATTAAGTATCGAAAACTCACTCAGAAGACATATGTGCCAATATTTGCCATGCAATTACACAGCTCAAGGCAATGTCACTGTAACCCCAGGACCTGAACGGTCAGTGCATCCACTTGGTCCAAGCACTCAGGTCTGTTGATCAATGAATATGTCGATCACGTACGGTAGATATTGAAAGATTTGTGCAAGGTTCATGCCACCCTCATCATTTCAGTCTTCATCATCATCCTCCTGTCCAATTTATGCCAGGACAGAAATAACTTGCTGTAGTATAGCGACAAATTATGGAACATGTCTATAAGACCTCTCGCCTGCCTTAGATTCTTTCGTATACTGCGTATGCAGCGTACATGACCAATGACATTTCTGCAGAAGCGCTGTAGTGACTGCAAAAATGTAACAACTGTGGTGGACTTTGTTACAGTGTAACACGCAGTTGCGGAAGAAGTAGAAAACGTTTTGCTAGTGTAACTATACTGAACAAGAATATAAATGCAGTTGGGTACATTTTGGCCCATTCCTCCTGACAGAGCTGGTGCAACTGAGTCAGGTTTGTAGGCCTCCTTGCTCGCACATGCTTTTTCAGTTATGCCCACACATTTTCTATAGGATTGAGGTCAGGACTCATGATGCCATCTATTTTGTGAAGTGCACCAGTCCCTCCTGCAGCAAATCACCCCCACAACATGATGCTGCCACCCCTGTACTTCAAGGTTGGGATGGTGTTCTTCGGCTTGCAAGCCTCCCCCTTTTTCTTCCTAACATAACGATGGCCATTATGGCCAAACAGTTCTATTTTTGTTTCACCAGACCAGAGGACATTTCTCCAAAAAGTACAATCTTTGTCCCCATGTCCAGTTGCAAACCGTAGGCTTTTTTTATGGCGGTTTTGGTGCCGTGGCTTCTTCCTTGCTGAGCGTCCTGTCAGGTTATGTCGATATAGGACTCGTTTTACTGTGGATATAGATACTTTTGTATCTGTTTCCTCTGCATCTGGACCCAGGTTCAGAGAAGAGACCAGACAAGGAATCAGCGGTTAAGGATAAACATAACACTTTACTGAGAAACGGTAACGGCAGGATCACAGTATCACTGGGAAAACAACAAACATTAAGTATCGAAAACTCACTCAGAAGACAATCGCACACGGTACATAATTCAAGCTTCAGCAAAGGACAACCGAAAACACACTTCTTTTAACAGAGAAATAATAATAAGTAAATAGGACACCTGAGTGTCCTTAATCTCTCGAGGATGGTCTCTGCCACCCTCTGGTGACATGTGACATGTGGAACCATGTCCTCTGCCTCCACTGCCTCTGATCTGGCGAACTCAAGAACACAAATACTTTATTTGTAAATGATGTCTGAGTGTTGGAGATGTGCCCCTGGCTATCTGTCAATTAAAAACAACAAGAACACTTGTCAAGGGTGTGTACGGGAGGCGAAGTCGGGTGCAGGAGAGCAGAGTGTAGTGCACTTTATTTCCGTTCCAAAAATTTCAGCACATAAAAACAATAACGTGCCAAAAACACAGAACATTGCAAAAGTAAAGCGCCTGACAATAATCCACATAACAAACAAACAATTACAAACAAAGACAATTGAGGGGAACAGAGGACTAAATACATGCAGTAATTATGGAATGAAAACCAGGTGTGTAATGGAACAAGACAAAACCAATGGAATATGAGAAATGGAGCGCGATGGCTAGAAAGCCGGTGACGTCGATCGCCGAACGCCGCCCGAACAAGGAGAGGAGCCGACTTCGGTGGAAGTCGTGACAACACTGTGCCGTCTGGTTTGTTTAATATAGCATAAACTTTTGCTTATGATACTTAAGTATATTTGAGCAATTTAATGTAGTTTTTAGACTTATCTTTAATACCAAATATTGTTTTACTTTTACTCAAGTAGTATTTTACTGGGTGATTTTCACTTTTACTTTAGTCATTTTTAAATTATTAATGTATCTTTACTTTTGCTCAGGTATGACAATTGGGTACATATTCCACCACTGGCTAGTTAATATTTGGGTATTGTCTTCTAGTTGTGTCTACGCAAGGGTTTATTTTTAGGTTACTTGTGGGTCACTTGTAGGCTTACCTCTGGAAAGCTGTAGGCCTACATGGCATGGGAAAAATTATCACTATGTACATTCTATCTGGTCTACGTCAAGATAAAAAGCAAAGATTAAAAGGAAGTGTTCCCTGGTAATATACGTCAATAGTTGGGCTTGTGGTTCTTGCAATTTGAATGGGCTCAATACTACTCAACAGAACTTTGCCTAAGGGCTTGTTAGTTCGCTGTCTTTCGAGACTGTGTTAGCTTGATACATCCTAACATATGTGCCAATATTTGCCATGCAATTACACAGCTCAAGGCAATGTCACTGTAACCCCAGGACCTGAACGGTCAGTGCATCCACTTGGTCCAAGCACTCAGGTCTGTTGATCAATGAATATGTCGATCACGTACGGTAGATATTGAAAGATTTGTGCAAGGTTCATGCCACCCTCATCATTTCAGTCTTCATCATCATCCTCCTGTCCAATTTATGCCAGGACAGAAATAACTTGCTGTAGTATAGCGACAAATTATGGAACATGTCTATAAGACCTCTCGCCTGCCTTAGATTCTTTCGTATACTGCGTATGCAGCGTACATGACCAATGACATTTCTGCAGAAGCGCTGTAGTGACTGCAAAAATGTAACAACTGTGGTGGACTTTGTTACAGTGTAACACGCAGTTGCGGAAGAAGTAGAAAACGTTTTGCTAGTGTAACTATACTGAACAAGAATATAAATGCAACATGTAGCAATTTCAAAGATTTTACAGTTCATGAAAGGAAATCAGTCAATTTAAATCAATTCATTAAGCTCTAATCTATGGATTTCAAATGACAGGGAACACAGATATGCATCTGTTGGTCACATATATCTTTAAAAAAAGGTAGGGGCATGGATCAGAAAACCAGTCAGTATCGGGTGTGACCACCATTTGCCTCATTCAGCACAACACATCTCCTTCGCATAGAGTTGATCAGGCTGTTAATTGTGGCCTGTGGAATGTTGTCCCATTCCTTTTCAATGGATGTGCGAAGTTGATGGATATTGGCGGGAACTGGAACATGCTGTCGTACACGTTGATCCAGAGCATCCCTAACGTGCTCAATGGGTGACATGACTGGTTAATATGCAGGCCATGGAAGAACGGACATTTGTGTACTGATCCTTACGACATGGGGGCGTGCATTATTATGCTGAAACATGAGGTGATGGCGGTGGATGAATGGCATGACAATGGGCCTCAGGATCTTGTCACGGTATCTCTGTGCATTCAAATTGCCCTCGATAAAATGCACTTGTGTTCATTGTCCATAGCTTATGCCTGCCCATACCATAACCACACCAGCCACCATGGGGCACTCTGTTCACAACGTTGACATCAGCAAACCGCTCGCCCAGACAACACCATACACATGGTCTGCGGTTGTGAGACCGGTTGGATGTACTGCCAAATTCTCTAAAACAACGTTGGAGGCGTCTTATGGTAGAGAAATTAACATTCAATTATCTGGCAACAGCTCTGGTGGACATTCCTGCAGTCAGCATACCAATTACACACTCCCTCAAAACTTGAGACATCTGTGGCATTGTGTCCCCGGCAAGAAGTACACTTGTGTAATGATCACGCTGTTTAATCAGCTTCTTGATATGCCACACCTGTCAAGTGGATGGATTATTTTGGCAAAGGAGAAATGCTCCCTAACAGGGATGTAAACACATTTGTGCACAATATTTGAGAGAAAAAACCTCTCTTTTTGTTTTGCATATGGAACATTTCTGTAATATTTTATTTCTGCTCATGCAACATGGGACCAACACTTTACATGTTGCATTTACATTTTTGTTCTGTGTACGTTTGACAGGGGGATACCAGGAAGGAAATTTGACCTGTGTGCGTGCACTGAGCACTAGTCACACCCCCTGCTGCGCTGCGAAGGAAGGCTCGACTGTAGCCAGTACTATAGCTTCATATTTTATGCGTTCTCGGAGAATTTCTCCACTTTTGAATTCATTCCTCGTGAGCGCACAGTGCAGTGTCGCATTACAACTGCTCTAGCTATTTAATGTGACATGAATACGAAACCGATCTGATGAAAGGCTTGTTGAACGAGCTGATAAACGTCATGCCCGCACATTTTTCGGTCAATACGATGCTTGACACACAGTAGTCAAAGTTAGCTCAACTGGCCTGTTTATTCGGATTGCAACCTATCATCTAAAATTATTTGGTTGATAGTGTGACAGCAACGAATCCTCCGCCTGCTGTCACCCAAGAAGCTATACGACCCGGACCCGACAGAGGAGCGTGAAAAAAACAGACACATCGGAGGTAAGCTATAGCCTGTCTGTCCTTGCTCTAGTGTGTCCTTGTATCCCCGCCAGCTACTATATATGATATAATGTATCACATGTGAGGTTATTCTCATGGCACGATACAGTGTAGTTACTATTATATAGACTAACGTCTCGGTAGCATTGTTATGTTTGCATTTCTCTGGGATTTCTTTGACACCATTTCTCAAGCTACAGAAAGTCGACAGCTCGATGTCACTCTAAATTGCATTCCTTGTTGTCGATTGATTGATCAACAAAGTTAGAGCTTCAGTTCAGTCAGCCAGTGAAGTATCCAGCTGATTTTTTTTCCATAAATGCATTAGTTGCATAGTGCAAACCCAATTCATTGTTCACCCCCCAATTATAATTTCAAATGATTTATGAGCAACAAAAAAAAATGGGACAGGGTTGATTGTGCCACCCTTGGCAGAAGTAATCACTACATCATATCATATATCCTGTTGCAGTGTGCTCTAGGATCCTGCCTTATTGTTCCCTTAGAGCAAATAATATCTTGTTCAAATGTACACAGGAGAAAGGCGTAACCACATCCCCACCGGTATCCCGGCACAGGTCCTTACAACAAAGAAGCTGTGCTGTACTGTCGCTTTTTTAAATATTTTTTTTACTAAGAATAACTTTTCTATTTGCTTATTCACGGGGATCATTGTAAAGCAATGGGATTTACAGTAATCGGCCTTGTGGCCTTTCACAGTATGTATGCTCTGTTGTTGACTAGCCTACAGTTGATGCTGTGAATTCTGTATGGTGTACATTTGAGGATACCCCTGTAACTGGCACTCCAGTGTTGGGGTATTGAATCTACAAGGGTGTTGTATCAACACTTGCCTCTTCACAGGATTCACAATTTACGTGTCATTTATTTTCAGACAGTCCAAAATGTTCACAGGAGAAGTCGACAATTTGATATGGAGTTTTTGACACGGTCAACTCTGGGGTAATGTCACTTGTGTGTGACTGTGTGACTGTCATGACTTTGGCCCCGGTAGAATGGCTAACACTGAAAGTTGACCAAATGCACATGATATCTACAGCTTTAGTCTACATTTGAATGAAAATATCTGTCAATAGGCAAGACCTAACATATACATAATCTCACCACATTGCTGAAATAAGGAATGATAGCTTGCCATTTGCCATGCTGTTCACAACGGACCAAAATAGAGAGGACCTTTAGCTGTTGAGTTCCATCTTGATAGCAATAAGTTAAGACGCATATCCTCACGATTTGAGGATGCCTCAGTCATTTTCTACTATGTATTTTCAGGACAACAGTTGTGTAAATCAAAAGCTCACATAGCTACACATTAACGTTTTCACCTATTTACAGCAGCCCAAGAAATAAACATACTGATTATAGTGCTGACTGAGGAGTTTTTTTAAAGAAGTCTCAAGTAGCAACAAAGAGTGATTATATGTACCACACATGAATCCTACTCCGTTGGTGGGAGTGGATGTGAACTCGCTGTAGCGGTTGTACCCAACAGAGAGACTGTCTCACGTAGACAGACACTGAACTTTTAGTGAGACCACACTGCTATGGGGCGCTGTATTTTCTCACTCTGAGAAAACAAAGCACATTACTTTTCTCAGCCTTTCAGTTACCGGGTGAGTCTTTTTTGGTATGGTTTTAGTGATTATTGTTGCATTTTCCGATTCAACGTTGGTTTGTCAACTTTGGTCGGTGTTGAGTTTGCTGCAGAAAATCACAATGACGCGGCCGTGGTTGAATTCATTCTTATTTGAGAGTGCCATTGTTAATAGGCCTAAATCAAGTTACAATGGGCTTATTTGGTAATAAGGCAACTTTAAGAAACATAATAATTATCCTCTGATCTGGACTCTAGCAGGAGAGTCCACTTGGCAATCCATGAACTGCCTCTATAAAGCCAAGTCTTGAGGGAAAACTCTGACACCCTGACAATGATGCCCACATTTCTGGTCCATTTTGGTTACCAAAGACAACATCAGTGACAGTTGCTGTGGCGAGTGTCATCTCAGTGGTCCATATAGATGCCAAATGTGATTCCAGCTGCTTCTGAGGCATCCGGGTCTTAATGATAGTGTAGTTGATTGAGTGGAGTGTGTCTGTTTATACTCTTGCTGCTGTATCGAGTTGCCCAACCATTGTTCGGGAACAACTTTTGCCCTTAAATGAACAGGTGACCGGGCTTGAGCAACTGTTACTCTTTGCATGAGGGGCCCTGTGGGTGTGTTTGTGTGTCTGTCAGTAGAGGGTACATAATTAGTGTAGATGCTTGTCACAGCCTTTTGGAAGTTTAAATCCTAGTGATTAGGCTGTGGAGTACACTCTGTTAGGAAGAGACAGGCAGCTGCCCCTGGTTATCAGTTGGAAGTGGGTCACTGTTCTCTGACTGAAATGGACCCATGATTCATCACACTTTACAGACACTTATTACTTATTAAGTTACAGTTAACTACACCTGGAATGGGCTACACATATCCTTGCCGTTTTACCAGTTGGATAAACCAGTCACACACAATTCAGGGGAGCATCTATTTAAGTTAAATATGATGATACATGATTTAATAGTTACCTAGTGAATGCCCAGTTTGCCCAGTTTTGGCCCCTGCAATTCGCTACACGGTTTTACCAGTAAGATAAACCAGTCACACAAAATTAAGTGAAGGAAGTGATTATACTCTAGTTACCTAGCGGATGAATGCAAAAGTTATGGCCCTCATCCTGTTTAGTTTCATTTCACAGGCATTTGAGAGCTTTCAGAAAGGTTTATTCTCAGCCATATGAAACCAGTCCTGAGAAAAACAGATGTTTTTCTTGTTTGTGTAATGAGTTTTAAACAGATTCTTGGTATTACAGTATATGCAGTTACACAGCTACACAGCTATAGTCTACAGCTAATAAATCAACTGTGTTTGACTAGGTGATAAAGGTCTTCTGCAGAGAGTACATAGCAAAATGTCTAATTTCATAATATGCCATACCATCTGTTGACCAGGGTTTAGTTTCCCTCTATTTTTCCAAAATGTGGATATGGGAGCACGCTCTGAAATGCCAGTCATGAAATGTGCCCGGTAGGCAAAAAAGTATATTCCAGTGCATTCAGGAAATTAGCCCTGGAAGCCAAAAATAACAAGCGCAGTCTGCAATGAAGAAAAATGAGGGAAGGAGCACCATAGAGGAGTAGCAGGAGGAGGGGTCCATTTCAATACTCACTAAAATAGTAGCTGTGACTAGCATGTGCTGCTAGATGCCGGTGCACCGTTTTTGAAGTCCTCCCAATGTTTAGTCTGCAATTTCCTCCTCACGGCATTCCCCCTCAGATGCTTTTCAAAATGAAAAATACATGTTTTCATCCCTGCTCGCTTAGACCGAAGATCATATGCCATGGTGAGTGTCCATAGACTGAATAATCTCATCTGCGGGATCATATGAATCACTCTCAGAATATAGCCAGAATCCCCTTATTAAGGAATCGTATTTACCCTCCACAGGGGTAAGGAACATGTTTGGCACTGAATGTGCTATTGAAGAATGGACATTCTCTGGCCACTGATTGGTAGTTGCTTAAGGCCCAATAATCAGATAATCTTCTCAACTCTCATGAGCCAATCCACTTGCTGGTCTGGCACCATATGACGTTATCCTTTCAATTAGTTTATTTTGAAGAGTGTTTTTCACACATTGTTGACATTCAAGGTGAGCCAGAGTGACCTCTTCTTAATTGGCAGCCTAGTTGTTCAGTCTGTGAATCTTATACAGCTCTCCAGTCATGTCTTGTAACTTTGTATAATCAAATCAAAGTTTATTGGTCACGTACACGTATTTGCAGATGTTATCGCAGGTGCAGCTCCAACAGTGCAGTAATAATACCTAGCAATATGAAACTATACGCACATAATCCAAAAATCAAATCAAATTTGTCACATACACATGGTTAGCAGATGTTAATGCGAGTGTAGCGAAATGCTTGTGCTTCTAGTTCCGACAATGCCGTAATAACCAACGAGTAATCTAACCTAACAATTCCACAACTACTACCTTATACACACACAAGTGTAAAGGGATAAAGAATATGTACATGAAGAAATATGAATGAGTGATGGTACAGAACGGCATAGGCAAGATGCAGTAGATGGTATCGAGTACAGTATATACATATATTTTCCATCAATTTCCATCAATTCTCATTATTAAAGTGGCTGGAGTTGAGTCAGTGTGTTGGCAGCAGCCACTCAATGTTAGTGGTGGCTGTTTAACAGTCTGATGGCCTTGAGATAGAAGCTGTTTTTCAGTCTCTCGGTCCCTGCTTTGATGCACCTGTACTGACCTCGCCTTCTGGATGATAGCGGGGTGAACAGGCAGTGGCTCGGGTGGTTGTTGTCCTTGATGATCTTTCTGGCCTTCCTGTGACATTGGGTGGTCTAGGTGTCCTGGAGGGCAGGTAGTTTGCCCCCGGTGATGCGTTGTGCAGACCTCACTACCCTCTGGAGAGCCTTACGGTTGTGGGCGGAGCAGTTGCCGTACAATGCGGTGATACAGCCCGACAGGATGCTCTCGATTGTGCATCTGTAGAAGTTTGTGAGTGCTTTTGGTGACAAGCCAAATTTCTTCAGCCTCTGGAGGTTGAAGAGGCGCTGCTGGGCCTTCTTCACGATGCTGTCTGTGTGGGTGGACCAATTCAGTTTGTCTGTGATGTGTACGCCGAGGAACTTAACTTACTACCCTCTCCACTACTGTCCCATCGATGTGGATAGGGGGGTGCTCCCTCTGCTGTTTCCTGAAGTCCACAATCATCTCCTTAGTCTTGTTGATGTTGAGTGTGAGGTTATTTTCCTGACACCACACTCCGAGGGCCCTCACCTCCTCCCTGTAGGCCGTCTCATCGTTGTTGGTAATCAAGCCTACCACTGTAGTGTTCTCCTCAAACTTGATGATTGAGTTAGAGGCGTGCATGGCCACGCAGTCGTGGGTGAACAGGGAGTACAGGAGAGGGCTCAGAACGCACCCTTGTGGGGCCCCAGTGTTTAGGATCAGCGGGGTGGAGATGTTGTTACCTACCCTCACCACCTGGGGACAGCCCGTCAGGAAGTCCAGTACCCAGTTGCACAGGGCGGGGTTGAGACCCAGGGTCTCGAGCTTGATAACGAGTTTGGAGTGTACTATGGTGTTAAATGCTGAGCTGTAGTCGATGAACAGCATTCTCACATAGGTATTCCTCTTGTCCAGATGGGTTAGGGCAGTGTGCAGTGTGGTTGAGATTGCATTGTCTGTTGACCTATTTGGGCGGTAAGCAAATTGGAGTGGGTCTAGGGTGTCAGGTAGGTGGAGGTGATATGGTCCTTGACTAGTCTCTCAAAGCACTTCCTGATTACGGAAGTGAGTGCTACGGGGCGGTAGTCGTTTAGCTCAGTTACCTTAGCTTTCTTGGGAACAGGAACAATGGTGGCCCTCTTGAAGCATGTGGGAACATCAGACTGGGATAAGGATTGATTGAAAATGTCCGAAAACACACCAACCAGCTGGTCTGCGCATGCTCTGAGGATGCGGCTGGGGATGCCGTCTGGGCCTGCAGCCTTGCGAGGGTTAACACGTTTAAATGTTTTACTCACGTCGGCTGCAACGAAGGAGAGTCCGCATGTTTTGGTTGCGGGCCGTGTCAGTGGCACTGTATTGTCTTCAAAGCGGGCAAAAAAGTTATATTAGTCTGCCTGGGAGCAAGACATCCTGGTCCGTGACGGGGCTGGTTTTCTTTTTGTAATCCGTGATTGACTGTAGACCCTGCCACATACCTCTTGTGTCTGAGCCGTTGAATTGCGACTCTACTTTGTCTCTATACTGACGCTTAGCTTGTTTGATTACCTTGCGAAGGGAATAGCTCCACTGTTTGTATTCGGTCATGTTTCCGGTCACCTTGCCCTGGTTAAAAGCAGTGGTTCGCGCTTTCAGTTTCACGCGAATGCTGCCATCAATCCATCAAAAGTAAAATAAAAAAATATAAAACATATCAGAACGAGCAATGTCAGAGTTATTGGATATGCCCATCGAGTACCGGGTCGGATCCCTCTTTGACTCCAGAACAGACTGAATTCTTTGGGGGAATTGGTTCTACAAAGTGTCGGAAACGTTTGTTGCTCAATTGATATCAAGGGACCTAAAGTGTGCCAGTACACCACTGCCACCAGCCTGTACCAGGCAGGATGCGTCCATGGACTCATGCTGCTTACGCCAAATCCTGACTCTGCCATCAGCATGATACATGAACAGAAACCGGGATTCTTTGGACCAGGAAATGTTTTTCCACTCCTCAATTGTCCAGTGTTGGTGATTGGGGGCCCATTGGAGCCACATCTTCATATTATTTCCTGGCATAGATTAGGCCCCTTGATACCAGAGGAAAGTTTCCATACCCCAAATAATTCAGGCTGTTCTGGAGGCAAAGGGGGGTCCAACCCTGTACTAGATAAACTGTATATATAATTGTGTATATAGACATGTTCGGCCCGTCAGAAAGTCCAGGTCCCAGTTGAACAGGGAGGGGTTCAGACCCAGGGCCCTGACCTTAGTGATGAGCTTGGAGGGAACCATAGTGTTGAAGGCTGAGCTGTTGTCTACAAACAGCATTCCTTACATAGGTATTTCTCTTGTCCAGGTGGGATAGGGCAGTGTAATGGTGATTTCGTCAGCCGTGGATCTGTTGGGGCGGTATGCGAATTGTAGTGGGTGTAGATTGTTGGGTAAGGTGGAGGTAATATGGTCCTTAACTAGCTTCTCAATGCACTTAATGATGACAGAAGTGAGTGCTACGGGGCGATAGTCATTTAGTTCAGTTACCTTTGTTTTCTTGGGTACAGGAACAATGGTGGACACCCCACTTGCATCAAGACAACTGACTGAGAATTTGAGAGATTGAATATGTCTGTGAACACTCCAGCCAGCTGGACTGCACATGCTCTGAGTACGTGGCTTGGGATGCTACCTGGGCCGGTAGCCTTGCGAAGGTTATCACGCTTAAATTACTTAATCACGTTGGCCACAGAGAGCGAGAGCACACAGTTCTCATGAGTGGAGGGGGTCTGTTGGTGTTTCAAAGTTGTTTTCCTCCAAGCAGGCTTAGAAGGTGTTTAGCTTATCCGGGAGTGATACGGTGTGTTTGTGACATGGCTAGATTTCCCTTTATAATCCGTGATTGTCTGGAGTCCCTTCCACATATGTCTTGTGTCTAAGCCATTGAATTGCAACTCAACTTTGTCCCTGTACTGTCGAATATACACTGCAGTTATGATGACAGAATACAATTATCTTGGGAGGTAATGTGGTCTGCATTTGATGGGGAGGTAGTCCAGATCAGGAGAACAAAAGGACTTGAGTTCATGTACAGTATGTTACCACAATCACACCATGAGTTGTTAATCATGAAACAAATACCTCCGCCTTTCTTTTTCCCTGAGTTTTTTTCTTCCTGTCTGCACAATGGATGGAGAACCCCGCTGGCTGAATGGACTGTGCATGGACAATATATCCGGAGAGAGCCATGATTCCGTAAAACAGAGTATGTTACAGTCCCTGATGTCTCTCTGGAAGGAGATCCTCGCCCTGAACTTGTTTACTTTATTGTTCAGGGACTGAACGTTAGCGAGTAATATACGCAGAAGCAGTGGATGGTTTTCACGCCGCTTGAGTCTGGCTAGGGCCCCACTACTTCTTCCACTTCTCTGGACTTCTTCCTCTTCTCCGCTGTCGGAATTTCGGTGGAGCCCCCAGGATGAATAGAGCTGCCTCGGAAAGTTCAAACAAAGGATCCAGGTCAGGGAAGCCAAATTTCTGCTGAAATGTATGATGAGTGACCGCTGATCTAATGTCCAAAAGGAATTTTTTTCAGCTCTAGATAATGCTACAACAAACGCTCTGAGCAAATAATAACAAAAACACTGCAAAGTTGTCTAGGAGCTAGAAACATGGCGACCGTGTCTGTCGGCGCCATCTTGTCCTGTCCTGTATAATGATGATATAGTAATGCCCCTGACCTGTAAATGTTGCCTGTCATTTTCTATTACATTCAATTTAGCGCTGAGGTTGATTTGAAAAGTTATAAACATCAGTCATGTATTTTATTATTCATTCATTGGTCCATCGTGTCCATAATGCCGTCGCTGTCACTCCTCATACTCCTTCTCTCTTTTTCTTTTCCACCTTTGCACGTAAACTGGTTCTAAAATAATCTACACAGGAACAAAAACAGGGTTGTAATACTATTAAATATTGGCATGATTAATGAGTTTTCAGTATGACTTTCTGTGCCGGGTAGATAACATAGAATGCTGTCCTAACAATGAGACTGATGGGTGTTTGGTAAGTAGTGAAACAACCCCTGCTCTTTCCTCATTTACCTTTGCTGAAAGCTGCCATTAGTCTATTTTTGAACAGCTGGCTATAAGGATTTCTCTTTTGAGAAAACAAACATTCCCATCCACCATTCTTAGACTAGCACAATAATTAGGGACAATGTGAAAGGCTGGTGGAATGTAAGATGATTGTTCCATTTGTTACTGGATATACTGTATAAAGTGTGTATAGAGGCTCGAGCCTAGAATGCATCTATCCCATTATAGGGAAGGTCTATACTTACGCAGACTTAGTGTAAGGTTCCTCATCTTTTCTTGGGACCAATACAAGTCAAAAGTTCAGTCCCATCACTGGAATGAAACTGATTCCTTAATGCAAATGACTGACTACATGAAACTAGTTTGACTGACTACATGAAACCGGTTATGTTACTTGCAGCTGCAGTATCCACACTGTTCTCCAACAGTTTTTTTGGCAGCAATAGTTAGTGTACAGTAGTAGCTTTTTTGCACTTCTTTTGAAGCTGCTTCAGTGCACATTTTTGCACAGAAGCTTTTCTGAGGTATGGCATCTCTTGAATGCTTTATATCTCTTGGAGGTGTTGTTGTCATGGTTTTCTCGAGTCACAGCTCTTTATCTTAATCCCTCTGTTTCTGCAGTGACTGTAGATAATCATTCAGCGGCCTAGCCGTCTGGTTGTAGTTTGCCACCTGACACTTTGGTCACAGTGATCGACAGATTCGCCCACTTGTACTACTTGACAGTCATTTTGCTCTACATCTTCAAATATGTGAAGAATCCTTTATTTTGTTAATTTGTATTACATTGTGGGTATCTTCTATGTAGTAGGCCTCTTTGAAGAATATCAGTTTTTGTACGCAATGGTTTCAGATGACAAAAATGAAATAATAGTCAATTATTGTTATTATTGTTATCCTATGATCAGCAAATTTTCCTTGTTCTACTTATTCAATGTTGCCTATGTGGGCCTATGGAACATGTGGGTTAAATGTTGAAATTGAATAGATGCTCATGATCACACATGACTCCCCTCTGTTTGTCTGACAGGCTGTCGTCTCAAAGAGGTTGCCTGCGGTGATGTCCAAGGCAACAAAGTCAGCATCCAAGTCTCGGTCCCACTCTGGGTCCTGGTCCAGATCTCGCTCTGTCTCCCGCTCCAGAAGCAGCTCACGGTCCAGATCTAGGAAACATCGCTACAGGTGGCTAACAACGTAACTTACTTACTTACATATTACGGCCCTAGGACATTGTTATGAATTCATGTTATTTTGTCTATAAATTGTCTTTAAACAGCTTAAGAGGGATGAACCAACATGTTCAAATCAAATCAAATGTATTTATATAGCCCTTCTTACATCAGCTGATGCCACAATGTGCTGTACAGAAACCCAGCCTAAAACCCCAAACTGCAAGCAATGCAGGTGTAGGAGCACAGTGGCTAGGAAAAACTCCCTAGGAAGAAACCTAGAGAGGAACCAGGCTATGAGGGGTGGCCAGTGCCCTTCTGGCTGTGCCGGGTGGAGATTATAACAGATCATGGCCAAGAGGTTCAAATGTTCATAAATTACCAACATGGTCAAATAATAATAATCACAGTAGTTGACGAGGGTGCAACAGGTCAGCACCCCAGGAGTAAATGTCAGTTGACTTTTCATAGCCGATCATTGAGAGTATCTCTACCACTCCTGTTGTCTCTAGAGAGTTGAAAACAGCAGGTCTGGGACAGGTAGCACGTCCGGTGAACAGGTCAGGGTTCCATAGCCGCAGGCAGAACAGTTGAAACTGGAGCAGTAGCACGACCAGGTGGACTGGGGACAGCAAGGAGTCCTCATGCCAGGTAGTCCTGAGGCATGGTCCTGGGGCTCAGGTCCTCCGAGAGAGAGAAAGAAAGAAAAAGAGAAAGAATTAGAGAGAGCATACTTAAATTCACACAGGACACCAGATAAGACAGGAGAAATACCCCAGATATAACAGACTCTCCCTAGCCCCCCGATACGTAAACTACTGCAGCATGAATACTGGAGTCTGAGACAGGAGGGGTCAGGAGACACTGTGGCTCCATCCGATGATACCCCCGGACAGGGCCAAACAGGAAGGATATAACCCCACCCACTTTGCCAAAGCACAGCCCCCACACCACTAGAGGGATATCTTCAAACACCAACTTACCATCCTGAGACAAGGCCGAGTATAGCCCACAAAGATCTCCGCCACGGCACAACCCAAGGGGGGGCGCCAACCCAGACAGGAAGATCACGTCAGTGACTCAACCCACTCAAGTGATGCACCCCTCCTAGGGACGGCATGGAAGAGCACCAGTAAGCCAGTGACTCAGCCCCTGTAATAGGCTTAGAGGCAGAGAATCCCGGTGGAGAGGGGGGAACCGGCCAGGCAGAGACAGCAAGGGCGGTTCGTTGCTCCAGTGCCTTTCCTGTTCACCTTCACACCTGGGCCAGACTACAGTCAATCATATGACCTACTGAAGAGATGAGTCTTCAATAAAGACTTAAAAGTTGAGACCGAGTCTGCGTCTCTCACATGGGTAGGCAGATCATTCCATAAAAATGGAGCTCTATAGGAGAAAGCCCTGCCTCCAGCTGTTTGCTTAGAAATTCTAGGGACAATTAGGAGGCCTGCGCCTTGTGACCATAGCGTACGTGTAGGTATGTACGGCAGGTCCACATCGGAAAGATAGGTAGGAGCGAACCCTTGTAATGCTTTGTAGGTTAGCAGTAAAACCTTGAAATCAGCCCTTGCCTTAACAGGAAGCCAGTGTAGGGAGGCTAGCACTGGAGTAATATGATACATTTTTTGGGGTTCTAGTCAGGATTCTAGCAGCTGTATTTAGCACTAACTGAAGCTTATTTAGTGCTTTATCCGGGTAGCCGGAAAGTAGAGCATTGCAGTAGTCTAACCTAGAAGCGACAAAAGCATGGATACATTTTTCTGCTTCATCTTTGGACAGAAAATTTCAGATTTTTGCAATGTTACATAGATGGAAAAAAGATAGATCAGGGTCCAGAGTAACGCCGAGGTCCTTCAACAGTTTTATTTGAGACGACTGTAAAACCATCAAGATTAATTGTCAGATTCAACAGAAGATCTCTTTGTTTCTTGGGACCTAGAACAAGCATCTCTGCTTTGTCCGAGTTTAAAAGTAGAAAGTTTGCAGCCATCTACTTCCTTATGTCTGAAACACAGGCTTCCAGCAAGGGCAATTTTGGGGATTCTTGGGGCTTCATATTCCACCTTATAAGGACTTATACGTATATATTTTTTTCTGTAAAAGGGAATTACATGGGTAGAGAGCCTGAAGAAGACTTTGAAACAGAAACAAAAAACTTTTTCGGAGAAAGATTTGTTTTCCGTCTTTCTGTCTATATGGAAAACAACGAGTGACAAATCGAAATGAGATATGAGTTGCTGACCGCGTCTTGACAGATATGCTACACATAGACTGTAAGAAATGCTTTGACCCTACAAAGGTTGTTGTTATGTCGATTTAGTCAAGGTTTTAAATGCTCCTGATTGGTTGCTGATCTCCAACAGTTATGTGTGGACTGACTATACATGCCATGTTTGGGCCTCAGTGCATGACGTGCTTCATTTGACATCACCAACATTAGAAGTTCATAGGAGCATGTCAAATGAAAGCTCAGTCATAAATGTGTTACAAAGTATCTATAGCCGTATATGATGCTTTATAGAGGGTCATAAATGTCGCATAACTATGTGACATAATCACCAATGTCAAATGTGACATAACCAACTATTAGTTCAGGTTAGATTTCAAGTCAAATTTTAAGAAGATAAATTGTGGAAGTGGGCAGGGTTTGGCCATAATTATTACTTTTTTACTGTGTTAACTAGTGACAATGACAAATACTTTTTTCAGTAAGGCCACTCCTTTAGAATTATATGGTCACTCCCACTAAGGCCAACTTTGAATGGTTTATATCCCAGGCTTATATGTGCTGTGTGTGCAGTAGCCTGGAGACGACGTTACACCAAGAAACGCTTACCTTGATGAAAGCCCCCAACCTAAAGAAATTGAAAGTGGCTTTCTTCTGCAACCAAGTTACATGTTCCTCAGTGCACAAACACACACAACAACGTAAACGAGCCATACCGTGCGGTGCTGGGTCCAACCGGTTGTTTGACACATTCCCCACTCCCCCGCTGAAAGATCAGCTACAAAATGTTGCCACCATTGTAGCAGGTTGTAATCAAGCCATGGTCTCCAGCATGGGAACAGAAGAGGAATACCTGTTGTGGTGGTCTCAGGTTGGACTACTCCAAGTCATCTTGGCTTTGACACACACAAATGCGTTGCAGGTCCATCAACCTATTTAAATACTTCACACCCTACAGTAACCTATGGATCATGAGAGAACCTTCATAAATCAGCAGAACGGTAATAACCTATCTATTGACAGTTTATGTAGTGTCCTGTAATACTTAGTTTGAAGTGGGACACCTTTGGTCATTCATAACACATCCATAAAGACTATATCACATGGTTCTTTACTTAATTTAAAGTCAGAAACATTTTGAAATGTATAACATATGCGTAAATGTCTTATCATATGACGCTGTACTTACTATAAAGTCAGACACCTTTGGTCATTCCTAACACATACAGTATGGGTCAAAAGATTTAGAACACCTTACTCATTCAAGGGTTTTTCTTGATTTGTACTATTTTCTACATTGTAGAATAATAGTGAAGAGATCAAAACTATGAAATAACACATATGGAATCATGTACTGACCAAAAAAGTGTTTAACAAATCAAAATATATTTTATATTCTTCAAATAGCCTTGACGACAGCTGTGCACACACTTGGAATTCTCTCAACCAGCTTCAAGACTGTTGCAAAAGCATTCCTCATGAAACTGGTTGAGAGATTGCCAAGAGTGTGCGAAGCTGTCATCAAGGCAAAGAGTGGCTAAATTGAAGAATCTCAAATTCTTAACACTTTTTTTTGGTTACTACATGATGCTATTTCATAGTTTTTATGTCTTCACTCTTATTCTACAACATAGAAAATAGTAAAAGATAAAGAAAAACCCTTGAATGAGTAGGTGTGTCCAAACGTTTGAACGTCCAAACGTTTGTCATTTCATCGGCTCTGAATAATACGGAGTGTTGCTGGCCTTTTCCTCCACCCATTCCATTGGCGGTCACAATGCAAATCACTGTATATGGAATACATAATCATCACATGTGTGATTACTGCACTACAGAAAACTCTCTAACCAAACAACAGTGCAGTGAATGGGCAACTACACAAAAAAAATCAAAGTTTCTTAGATTTCTAACAGACCTCAAAACTCATCCCCTGATTTGGCTTGAGCATTGTTGTGGACACAAATCAAATGTTGTTGTTTTTCTGTTTAAAATGTGTGAACAACTAAGGGAAAACCTGAAGATATTGGGAAAATCCGAAACCTGGAAAGACTAAACTGAGAAAATGGAATTCGGCAAAAAAAGCGAACTGATTTTAAAAGGCCACACCAATGTTTTTTTTGCTGTGAATGACTGCATTTTGTTAAGAAGTTGGGCCATCCTAGAAATGTTTTAGAAAAATGTAATATATCAAATTTTGCAGATGATTAAAATGAAAATACGTGAATAAAAATGAATACATTTTTATGCCCTGGGAATCGAAACCACTATCCTGGCATTGCAGTGCTCTACCAAGATGCTTGACAGGGTTATAAATTCTGTGTGACGCCTCAATTTAATATGGTATATAAGGCCTTTATTAAGCTGTGCTTATGCCACCTTTTATAAAGCACAGGTTTATGTCATATTTGACATAGCGGGTTATGTCACATTTCACATTGGTGGTTATGTCACACAGTTAAGCCACATTTATGAACCCTTTATAAAGCATGACATATAGTTATGGATCAGCAGGTAGCCTAGTGGTTAGAGCATTGGGCCAGTAATCGAAAGATTGCTGGTTCGAATCCCCGAGCTGACAAGGTAAAAATCAGTTGTTCTGCCCCTGAACAAGGCCGTTAACCCACCGTTCCCGGGCGATGACGACGTGGATGTCGATTATGGCAGCCCCCCACACCTCTCTGATTCAGAGGGGTTGGGTTAAATGTGGAAGACACATTTCAATTGAAGGCATTCAGTTGAACAACTGACTAGGTACCCCCCTTTCCCTTAGATGATTTGTTACACATTTATGTAGTGTTTATGAAGGGTTTATGAAGCCTTTATAAGCTGCATGTCATTTAAAGATGGAATAAGCTAAAGCTTTTATTTATTCTTATGTAAAATCACAATAATGTTGAATTAAAGACCCCTGCCAAATAGTGTCACACTGCCTTCTGTAAGTTTAAGAAACATTGTCTTGTGCCTTGAAATTCTGTTACCAAAATCCCACATATCTTTAAGATATTTTCTCATTTCTGACCCTCATGAGGAGAGAGGATAAGGAAAGTTCACAGAAGTTACAAGTAAAGGTAGACCTACCAATTAGTTATCGTGTTTTACTAATATACATTTTGTTTATGAATTAAGTGAATACAAATCGGTAACAACATTTCATAAAGATCTGTAATGGGATTTCTGCTATTTAATAGGCTAAAATGGGAAATCATAGTACTCACAAACCACAAGTGGGTCACCTGCTACTGTCCTCCCTTCCACTGGAATATTTTTATGTCAAGCTGATAACGGTTTCCTTTCTATTTCTGTCATCTGGTGGACAAAGCAAGAGTGTGAAGAGTCGGACAATCCTCCCTCTCTCTCCTTCCCTACCTCCAATGAATGTTACCTCTCACGGCTCTTACTGACACCTACCCATGAGCCCCCTCTCTTTCCATTTACTGTAACCAGCAGCATCCTCATCCACTGAGCACAGACCGATACCGGACGTCCATGGACGTTGAAAGTTAGTTGACATTTGGTCAGTCCACCCTAGCCTTGATTTCAACGTCTACAAATGTCAGGACCGGCCTACATTTGGCCCAGACCGGACCAAATCTGAACCAATCATAGATATCTATGTTTCTAAAATGTGGAAAGCACAGTACAGTAGAGCACAGTGGAGTACAGTAAAGTAAAGTAAAGAAAAGCAGTGTATAGTTCTGTACTCTAGATTAGAGTGGAGTAGAGTTCAGTACAGTACACAGTAGACCATACTAGAGTTGAGAACACTATAATGTATTGTACTGAACTGTACAGTTCTGAATACTGTACGGAACTGAATTCTACTGTATTGTGCTGAATTCTATTCTACTTTAATATACTCTACTGTACTGAACTCTATTGTACTTCACTGAATCCTACTCTATTGTGCTGTGCTGTTCTGTACTGTACTCTACTATACTCTACTGTGCTGTACTTTGATGTCCAAACTAGAGGTTGACCGATTAATTGGAATGGCCGATTTCAAGTTTTCATAACAATCGGAAATCGGTATTTTTGGACACCGAGTTGTCCGTTTTTATTATATAAATTTTTGTACACCTTTATTTAACTAGGCAAGTCAGTTAAGAACACATTCTTATTTTCAATTACGGCCTAGGAACGGTGGGTTAACTGCCTTGTTCAGGGGCAGAACGACAGATTTTTACCTTGTCAATTCGGGGATTCAATCTTGCAACCTTACGGTTAACTAGTCCAACGCTCTTACCACCTGCCTTACATTGCACTCCACGAGGAGACTGCCTGTTACGCGAATGCAGTAAGAAGCCATGGTAAGTTGCTAGCTAGCATTAAACTTATCTTATAAAAAAACAATAGATCAATCATAATCACTTGTTAACTACACATGGTTGATGATATTACTAGTTTATCTAGCGTGTCCTGCGTTGTATATAATCGATGTGGTGCGCATTCGTAAAGAAGGACTGTCGTTGTTCCAACGTGTACTTAACCATAAACATCAATGCCTTTCTTAAAATCAATACACAAGTATATATTTTTAAACCTGCATATTTAGTTAACATTGCCTGCTAACATGAATTTCTTTTAACTAGGGAAATTGTCACTTCTGTTGCGTTCTGTGCAACAGAGTCCGCGAATATGCAGCAGTTTGGGCCACCTGGCTCATTGCGAACTGTGTGAAGACTATTTCTTCCTAACAAAGACAGCCAACTTCACCAAACAGGATGATTTAACAAAAGTACATTTGCGAAAAAAGCACAATCGTTGCACGACTGTACCTAACCATAAACATCAATGCCTTTCTAAAATCAATACACAGAGTATATATTTTTAAACCTGCATATTTAGCTAAAAGCAATCCAGGTTAGCAGGCAATATTAACCAGGTGAAATTGTGTAAATTCTCTTGCGTTCAAAGAATAAACATTTTGTTTTCGAAATTATCGTTTCTGGATTCAACCATATTAATGACCAAAGGCTCGTATTTCTGTGTGTTATGTTATTATTACGTCTATGATTTGATATCTGATAGAGTAGTCTGACTGCGCGATGGTAGGCAGCAGCAGGCTCGTACGCATTAATTCAAACAGCACTTTCGTGCATTTTTGCCAGCAGCTCTTCGCAATGCTTCAAGCATTGAGCTGTTTATGACTTCAAGCCTATTAACTCCGGAGATTAGGCTGGTGTAACCGATGTGAAATGGCTAGCTAGTTAGCGGGGTGCACGCTAATAGCGTTTCAAACGTCACTCGCTCTGAGACTTGGAGTAGTTGTTCCCCTTGCTCCGCAAGGGCCGCAGCTTTTGTGGAGCGATGGGTAACAATGCTTCAAGGGTGGGTGTTGTCGATGTGTTCCTGGTTCGAGCCCAGGTAGGGGCGAGGAGAGGGATGGAAGCTATACTGTTACACTGGCAATACTAAAGTGCCTATAAGAACATCCAATAGTCAAAGGTATAAGAAATACAAATGGTATAGAGAGAAATAGTCCTATAATTCCTATAATAACTACAACGTGAAACTTCTTATCTGGGAATATTGAAGACTCATGTTAAAAGGAACCACAAGCTTTCATATGTTCTCATGTTCTGAGCAAGGAACTTAAACGTTAGCTTTTCTACATGGCCCAAATTGCACTTTTACTTTCTTCTCCAACACTTAGTTTTTAAATGATTTATTTCATTATTTATTTGATGCTAAATTGATTTTATTGATGTATTGGTATTTGGTCCGGACCAAATGTCTAGTTTGGTGGCTGAGCTCATTAAAATAATAGCCAGTGTGTAAAATAATAACCAAATATGCAAAGGAGGATATTGCATATTTCTACCTTTTGTGTACCTATTTAGAATACACCACCACGAAGAGAATTACATTCACATCCAGATCAGAGACCCATGATGCAATTCCTTTAACCCAATTCTGTTAATGAGTGTTAATCCACTTCGCTTACTGTAGTTCAATAACCAAAATAGATTTTTGCTCAAAGTCAAGGTGTCATGTCATAGCTGACACCCCATTCTTTCTGCAGATGTCCATGGTGTAATATGTGAGTGTGCTTGGAAGGGTTTGCAGTGGTGCTGAAGAATACACCTTTTGATTTTCTGTCTCAAAACCCATGCACTTCCTGTGTTTTATGGTGAGTTGGCGCTCATATTAACTGCAGAGCGACGACAGCTTCCTATTATGGGCCTTACCCAGGGTCTGGTGCACTTTATACAAAATAATTTGATGTGTGTGTGGGAACGAGCTCTGGTGCTGTGATGGCACACTTGCTTCAGTGAGACTTGGCTATTGTGATGAGCTCTACCACTACTACACAGACATTTGACTTGCACCAGAAACATTTCAGAATGATTTGCATCACCCACACCTCTCTGATTCAGAGGGGTTGGGTTAAGTCACATTTCAGTTGAATGCATTCAGTACAACTAACTAGGTATTCCCTTTCCCTAACTACGATATTGGCATTCCTTAGTAGGCTACATGTTCAACATCTACCTAGTGTTTTTACTATGTTGCTTTGTAGTCCTAAATGGAAATTCTTTGGCAGGGGTGTGGGTCATCTGTCAGTCGGCTGCAATGTTGTTAATTTGCAAGGGAAACTGGTTTGAGTGTGACTCCACCGGCCACTCTTACTGCTGGCAGAATTATTTTGTGTCTATTAAAATGGAGTGCATGGCAGCTCTTTTCCGGGGAGTGACACTGCACGGCATGGCACTATTAAGCCATGGTCTTGAGTTCTGTGAGTTCAGAAAAGAGACGGCTTGAACCTGAAAGTGCATGCTGAACCTGGATTGGCCTATCACTGTTTACGGTGTGTGAAATGTAACCCTCTCGCAATACAAGACGGCACACACGCACAAACATGACTTATTTTAGTTGTAAGCATTCCATGAAATGTTCCTTCATCAAAAGTACTCCATGTAGACACAAATCTTTAGCATTTCAAGTGAAATTTAAATCCATTGCAAAGATAGCCTACATGGTTTGGTTTGAAAATGCTGTATTATGTAATATTAGACCATTTCATTCATAAAACTGTGATTTTAGCTGTCCTAAATCCCTGTATACAGTTGCTGGCTGACTGAATTGCTCCTTTTAAGCCTAGGTTTCTGGGCAGGCTGGCCAGCCAGGGTAATTGGCAAGCCTAGCCCCCTCCTTTTGCTTTGAAGGATTAGAGTAGACATTTTTCCCATATGGCCCATGTGACCGCCTCTTTCCACTAGTGCTCAGCATAAGAGATGCAGATTGTCTTGCTCTCAATGTGAGTGTGCAATGCTGCTCGGTGCACTACTTTCTCTGCTTACTCTTTATTCCAATGAAAAAACACACGGGGTGAGTAGTGCCGCAGGGCTTTGTTATTTACTTCAAAAGTTTCCAGATGGGTCTTATTTAGAAATACTAGATTGTTCTGTCAATGGTGGTTTTCTGTTTTGATTTTGTCTGCTTTTAGTCTTAAGCGATGTCATTTTAGGTATTTTTCTGTAATGCTGACTGTAGTTTGGATTTCTCATTGTTATTTGTGAAAGTTATCCATCTTTGCCTGCACAGGGGAATTGACTGCAGTGCATAGCTGCGGAGCAGGTTGAGATTTGAATGACTTTTAACTCGCATGTTATCATCAAAGGATTCTGATTATTTACCAAGCTATTTATTGTTGGATCGTGCTGATATATGAGAAGTTTCAGAGATGTATCCTCTTTACAATGAGATTTGTTTTCTTTACTGTAGCTAAGATGGACCATATGTGTCAACTAAATCTTAATACTTACGGAGGCGATAGATTGTTTTAGAAACTGGAGAAACTTGTCTAGTGGTACTGAAGGCTACCTCTTTTAGCGTCCATGGTGCTAGGGAGCCACCATGTGGACTGGATAAACCTCACAGCCATGTCTCTAGACGAATCGAGAAGTCTGTTTCTCTCCATTGCTCCACTGTACACCCATGTATTTCCACTTCCCAGCAGTTAAATGTTAAGATGTGGTTTTTCTACTTCTGTTAATATATTTGTCAGATGCACACATCACTTTTTTTTTCTTTTTTCTCTCCCCTGTAACCAGAAATCACTTGAATTTAAGCTGTAGACCCATCACATTTCTCATGGAAATGTGAACTTGAAAACAAAATGTGTTTGCCTAATTGTTTCAAAGGTTTTGGAAGGAGGTCAGCATCACTTTCATATGCAACACAAACAAATTAATTGCTCATAATATAAGGTTGTTTATAGTCTTGAGAAAAACAGTATTTCACACCTTTTTCCTCAAAGCACTGTCTTCTAATGAGATATATATAATGGAAGGTGTAATCAGTCATCTTCTCTTTGTCTTCCCTCCCTTTCATCTCTCTATCCCTTCTGCCTGCTCTCTTTCTCCCACTTTCAAAAGCTCTAGGTCCCGCACTCGCTCGCGCTCCAGATCTCATTCTCCATCCCACAATAACCGAGAGCGGAACTACCCAAGGGAGTACCAGAATAATAACCGCGAGTTCCGGGGCTACCACCGAGGCTTCCGGAGGCCCTACTACTTCAGAGGCCGAGGGCGTGGTTACTTCCCACGGGGGCGCTTCCAGAGGGGTGGGGGAGGTGGCTACAACAACAACTACCGCCCCAATAACTGGCAGAACTACAGGCAGCACCCCCAACAGCAGCAGCAACAACAACAACAGCAGCAACAGCAACACCCCCACAGCCCGAGACGGGGACGATCCCGTACCCCTAAAAAGCGCTCGGGTAGCCCTCGTTCCCACAGCCACTCCAAGGTCTCGGACCGCTCTTCCTCGCCCCGCTCCCGGCGTTCCCGCCACTCCTCTTCCTCACATTCCTCCTCTCCCACACGCAGGTCGGGCTCTGGGTCAGCCACGCAGAACTCTAAGGATGTCAAGGAGGAGTGCTCTGCCTCTAAGGAGGTCCAGAAGAAAGGAGGAGGAGGAGGAGGAGGAGATGGCGAGCCCGTGGAGATCACAGGGGTGCCTGCAGGGCCTGATGGGAGCGCTAGTGGGGACAAGCCCAAGGCTAACTGGCAGGGCGTGACAGATCATAGCAACAGCACCAGCCCCAGGGGGTCAAGTCCTCAGGTGCGCTCAGCTGTTATCATTGGTCAGGGCGTCCCAGCTTCGACCCAGTCTAGTCCCTCTCCTAAAAGCACCAATGCTAATGGCTCCAATTCCAATGGTGCCCCCTCATGGCAGATACAGACAGTGGGCAGTTCACCTTCCACCAAAAGCCCTTCTCAGAAAAGCCCCACACCTGTGTTCTCTGGCTTTGGCTTCTTCTCTAAAGACGACAACCTGGCAGGAGATAAAGCAGCTATCTCCTCAGTGTTCAAAAGGTAATACAAATATTTTTTCTCCTTTTCTCTTTGCCACTTATGAAATATCTTTAGAAATGAAAGGCTAACACACACACTACCATGTTTTTCAAATTTTTTGGTGGAGGAATTTACTGCCCCAAAGCACACATTGTAGCACACGATTATTGTCAACATTTTGGTCAAAGACCCTTTTCATGGCTAGGACATATCTGTCATATTTTTTTGAAACCTTTTATTTAGTGCTGTTAGTGGATAGTTGTAACGTGCCAATTGTATGAGTCTAGGACTCTTTCTCTGAGAGTCTTTTATTTGTATTTAGAATACATGAGTCATGCACCACATAGAATTATTTGTCCCTGGTATTTTTCCTTGGACCTAAGCCCTTAGGGAAGTGGTGGTCGTCATAGCAAGCTGAAACAGGAGTTTGTAAGTTGAGAAGGCATTACAGACCCTTGGGAGTTTTGAGACGTGTGTGTTTTCTTGGCCAGTCAACGCTGCACTAACCATGACAAATCCCTCATGGCTTGGGCCTTTGAAGAGGGGAGATCTTTTGCTGGCCGTCATATTCTATGTTTATAACTGGATCATCCATTACCCTATGTCCTCCACAATCAATGGGATTTTTACCTACACCATTGACAAGCGTCCTTATTTCTTTCACATTGTTTTGTAATTAAGTTGCAGGGCACTCACCGGAACAGTTGTCCGAGATGCATTTTAACACGGTTGTTTCTCTTTTCTCTCCGCCATTTTCTAGGTTCTTGGAAGAGCACAATCATAAGAAAAAGCAGTCTGCTTGGGAGAATGGCAGAGAGATGGAAACCAATGATGGGGATGTTGAGCGGGAGAAAGGGAATGGCATGAAGGCCTCTGGGGGCATCTTTGACAGAGAGTCCGACAAAGGGGAGAACGAGAAGTACAAGTACATGGAAGACTTTGACGATGACCGGAACGTGTCGTTGAACAGCTTCTTGAAAGCCTCCCCTTTCTTTTCCTGCGATGGCGAGGAAGAGGACGAGGAGACGATACCCAAGTCACGTCCCAAGGTGCTCCGCAAAGAGCATGCCCGGGAGGACGATGGGTCACCCAAGCCCAAGAGCAAAGTCACCCTCTCGGCCAGGGAGCTATTTGAGGAGCGCTTCGGCAAGTGGGAGGACCTGGCCTACTTGCAGGCGGCTGCCAAAGACGATGATCTTGATGCCATGGCGGAGGAGATTTACCGCAGCCAGAAGCAGGAGAAGGCCACGGCCATAGCTGCGGCCTTGGCCAAGAGAGAGGCCATAGCGGGCATGCTCAGAAGCTTCTCCCCGGAGAACGTCAGCAAAGACAGGAGGATGGAGAAAGCTGCCTCCAGCCTGTCCCCCATACCCGCACCACGGAGGAACTCTGACCGGGAGATGTTCATGGTCAGGGGGGAGGACTCTCCCCCAAGGGCCTCTGAGAAAAGAGGAGCGGAGTTCAGCGTCAGAATGGATTCCCTCAGAGATGACGTGGCAAGGTAAGCAGAATGCACCATCATCACATAGATTCACATAGAGACTCTGATGCCTTATCGCCTTAGATATGTTTCAATCTCCATTAGCAGGAAGCCATGACTCATGAGACGCACTCTTTGGCTCAGGCCTGGACCATGTTTTACAGCTTCTTTGAGTCATAGTTCTATGAAACCATGAGCTTTATGAAAATGAATTAAGATGTGTGCTAAGACAATTGAGATAATGAAACGACCTCTCCCGATTAAATCTTTCAGGTGTTTATAAAAGTCTCATGAGAAAGATCCCATTCTTTGTTTTCTGTTCATTTTTGCTAAAAAGGGCAAAGGTGAAACATCAAATAAAATGTTTTTGTTGTTGTTTTGTCTCTTCCCCCAGCTCCTCTGGTGTTATGGTTGGTGAGCGAAGGTTATCACGGGATCTTGTGCATCCTACTAAAAAGGAGCTGGAGTTTCGCTCTATCTTCCAGCACATTCAGGCCACACAGTTACAAAGGAGTCCCTCCGAGCTGTTTGCACAGCACATTGTCACCATTGTCCACTACATTAAAGGTGACTGACCTCTCTCTCACCTCTGCTCCTTTGCAACTGACCAGTCTCTCTGCTAGCTGTGCATTTACACAGGTGCAAGTTAAGGTGCAATTGCAATATCAAAAGGTTTATATAGCCTATACAGTATATCAGTTGATAGTTCAAACTGAAAAGGGTTGCCAAGTGCTTGTGAATCTAGCCGTGCAATGCAATCCTGTGTGGGAATGATTATGGAAAAAATATTGCTGTACACCGAAAAAACATGGAGTCGTTTTTCAGGCACAAATGTTATGTAATTTCATTTGGTTTCGAGAACCTTTCCAAAAATGGGTTTCATTGCTATGACACATTTGCATAGATATTATACCTTTTGTGACCCTACATGGCTAATAAAATCACATTTTAATATATATATAATCGTTAATGCAGTAGCTGAAAATATAGTTTTTATGGTCACAAGCTAATACTGTATGTAACTTTATGAATTTAAAGTAATGGGAAAGTGCATTGGCACTGAATGTACGGTCATATTTGTTGTGTAACACAAGTTCTGGTTCCTGTTGATTACAGCACAGCACTTTCCATCCAACGGAATTACTCTAAATGAGCGATTTGCCATTTACCAAAGAAGAGCTGCGCAAAAAGAAATGATGAAGCCAAGAAAGAGCCCAGAGATACACAGGTAGAGTCTCCTTCTGAGTGACCATCTCACCTTCAGTGTGCTGTGGCATCACCTCTAGTTTTATCAAAGCTTGCACAGGTATTTATCTTACCTTTTGTCATTCAGTGCAGGTTCAATGGTGGTCTTGTTTGCTATGTGACATCCTGGAGTTACACCTGTACATCGCTCGTAGACTTATTAATTTTGGTCCTCATCTGATCATCACTGAAAATAGGAATAATTCATTGCAGTCATTTCAGTCCTCGCCTGAGCAGCACAGACTTGGAACTAAGAGTAATTCATTGCAGTCATTTCAGTTCTCATCTTAACAGCACTGACCTAAAATGTTTTAGAGTAATCCCTTCCTCATGTTATGTTTGTAACCTGAGCTGTGGAAAAGTTAAGACCGTGTGTATTTCTCTCTTGCAGGAGAATTGATGTTTCTCCCAGTGCTTTTAAGAAACACTCTCACCTGTTTGAGGGGATGAAAAGCTCCGGGGATGGCAGTTACAAGGTGACTGAACATTTTTGAAATATGAAGTATTTTGGAAAACTGACAAAACAACAGCAAGCGAGCGAGTGAGCCAGCCATCCCCCTTTAAACTGCGTTCTCCGTCTAAGCCTGTGCTTGTCTTTGAAGGGAGATGCATAACGTCTAAAAGCAAAGCAAATGCAAAACGAGGCACATTGAATTTGTTGTGTGTTATATACTCCCCCTCCACGTATGATGATTTGGTTATACTGTGGGTACAAGCCCCCATGAGACCATTGAGTCGAAAAACACGAGGGGTCAGAAATGGAAACGGCCAATTGCTCCTGTGTCCAAGCCATTCAAAGGACTCTAAACAAATGTCATAGTAAGTATTATTCTTCAACAAATAAGGGGAAATATAGTCAAAAGCAAAACCTGTTGTACTTGTAGAGTGCTCATACAGTCTCTAGGCCTACTTATAACTTCGGTCGTTTGATGAAATCGGAATGAGACCATTTTGCGGTATGGTTGAGTTGAGCTTTCTTCAAAACGGAAACATTTTAGGGGAATGAAACAGCGTGAAAGTCAATGAACTCAACCTTCAGGAGTTTGTAACCTCATTATGTCCGGTTGTATCGCAGAGGTTCAACATTGTGTTGTGCAAACCTGGGAAAGTACACTGAACAAAAATATGAACGCAACATGCAACAATTTTGAAGATTTTACTGAGTTACAGTTCATATAAGGGTATCAAGTCAATTGAAATGAATGTATTAGAGACTAAAATCTATTAATTTCACATGACTGGGAATACAGATATGCATCTGTTGTTCACAGATACACTATACATCTCTGGAAAAAATATTTTTTTAAAGACCACTGCAATATTATCAGTTTCTCAGGTTTGACTATTTATAGGTATGTTTTTGGGTAAAATTAACATTTTTGTTTTATTCCATTAACTACTGACAACATTTCTCTCAAATTCCAAATAAAATCATTGTAATTTAGAGCATTTATTTGCAGAAAATGACAACAAGATGCAGTGTTGTCAGACCTTGAATAATGCAAAGAAAATAAGTTCATATTCATTTTTAAACAACACAATACTAATGTTTTAACTTAGGAAGAGTTCAGAAAAGAATCACAGATCCTCCACCAAATTTCACAGTGGGTGCGAGACACTGTGGCTTGTAGTCCTCTCAAGATTTGTCATCGCCAGCCCAATCTCCAGACCTGAAACCTCTGGAATGTGGGTGACTTTATGCCTCTCCTGGCACAAAAATGCAAGCAGCTCAGCTTTGTTTTATGGCTTGTGACCATCCATCTTCCTCTTGATCACTTTCCAGAGGTTTAATGGGATTCAGGTCTGGAGATTGGACTGGCCATGACAGGGTCCATCACAAAGACAAATCTGCCCGATTCCAGCCTTGCTGAAGCA
Source organism: Oncorhynchus kisutch (assembly GCF_002021735.2). NCBI lineage: Eukaryota > Metazoa > Chordata > Actinopteri > Salmoniformes > Salmonidae > Oncorhynchus > Oncorhynchus kisutch. Next base: position 23,730,322 of record NC_034175.2, read on the forward strand.
CCCCCAGATCATCACCGGTCCTCCACCAAATTTCACAGTGGGTGTGAGACCTGGAGAGGCCTACAAGCTACAGTGTCTCGCACCCACTATGAAATTTGATGGAAGATTGGTGATGATCTGCTGGTGCTTCAGCTAGGCTGTGGAATCGGGCAGATTTGTCTTTGTGAAGGACGCATGAATCAAGCCACATACAAGGTTGTCCTGGAAGAAAACTTCCTTCTGCTCTGACAATGTTCCCCAACTCCGAGGATTGTTTTTTCCAGCAGGACAATGCTCCATGCTACACATCCAGGTCAATCAAGGTGTGGATGGAGACCACCAGATCAAGACCCTGTCTGGACCAGCCCAATATCTAGACCTGAACCCCATTGAAAACCACTGGAATGTGATCAAGAGGAAGATTGATGGTCACAAGCCATCAAACAAAGCCGAGCTGCTTGAATTTTTGCGCCAGGAGTGGCATAAAGTCACCCAACATCAATGTGAAAGACTGGTGGAGAGCATGCCAAGACGCATGAAAACTGTGATTAAAAATCGATGATATTCCACCAAATATAGATTTCTTAACTCTTCCTAAGTTAAAACATTAGTATTGTGTTGTTTAACAATGAATATGAACTTATTTTCTTTGCATTATTCGAGGTCTGAAAACACTGCATCTTTTTGGTTATTTACTGCAAATAAATTCTCTAAATGACAATATTTTTCATTTGGAATTTAAGAGAAATGTTGTCAGTAGTTAACAGAATAAAACAATGTTAATTTTCCCTAAAAACATACCACTGGTTTTACTATTTATGGGTATCTTAATTTTTTCCAGTGCTGTATATACAAAAGTATGCGGACACCCCTTCAAATTAGTTGATTCTGCTATTTCAGCCACACCAGTTGCTGACAGGTATATAAAATCAAGCACACAGCCATGCAATCAACATAGACAAACATTGGCAATATAATGGCCCAACTGAAGAGCTCAGTGACTTTCAACATGGCACCATCTTAGGATGACACCTTTCCAAAAAGTGTTTGTCAAATTTCTGCCCTACTAGAGCTGCCCCGGTCAACTGTAAGTACTGTTATTGTGAAATGGAAACATCTATTAGCAACAACGGCTCAGCTGCGAAGTGGTAGGCCACACAAGCTCACAGAACGGGACCGCCGAGTGCTGAAGCAGCCCGTAAAAACTGTCCGTCCTCAGTTGCAACACTCACTCCCGAGTTCCAAACTGCCTCTGTAAGCAATGTCAGCACAATAACTGTTTTGTCATGAGCTTCATGAATAGGTTTCCAGGGAAGACATTTTCAGCTTCCAGGAATTGTGAACAGATGCTTGCGACAGGGGGCTGTGCATTAATATGGTAAAAATGAGGTGATGGTGGCGGATGAATTGTACGACAATGGGCCTCAGGATCTCGTCAAGGTATCTCTGTGCATTCAAATTGCCATCAATAAAATGGAGTTGTGTTCTTTGTCCATAGCTTATGCCTGCCCATACCATAACCCTACCGTCACCATGGGGCACTCTGTTCACAACGTTGACATCAGCAAACCACTCGTCCACATGACGCCATTCATGCCTTCTGCCATCTGCCCGGTAGAGTAGAAACCGGGATTATTCCGTGAAGAGCACAATTCTCCAACGTGCCAGTGGCCATCGAAGGTGAGCATTTGCCCACTGAAGTCAGTTACGACGCCGAACTGCAGTCAGGTCAAGTACCTGGTGAGGACAACGAGCACGCAGATGAGCGTCCCTAAGATGGTTTCTGACAGTTTGTACAGAAATTCTTTGGTTTTGCAAACCAACAGTTTCATCAGCTGTCCAGGTGGCTGGTCTCGCAGGTGAAGAAGCCGGATGTGGAGGTCCTGGGCTGACATGGTTACACGTGGTCTGCGGTTGTGAAGCCGGTCAGATGTACTACCAAATTCTCTAAAACGAAGTTGTGGCTTATGGTAGAGAAATGAACTCTCTGGCAATAGCCTGCCAATGGCACACTCCTTCAAAACTTGAGACATCTGTGGTATTGTGTTGTGTGACATTTCAGACTGGCCTTTTATTGTCCCCAGCACAAGCACAAGGTGCACCTGTGTAATGATCATGCTGTTTAATCAGCTTCTTGATATGCCACACCTGTGAGGTGGATGGAGTATCTCAGCAATGGAGAAATGCTCACTAACATGGATGTAAACAAATGCGTGCACAATATTTGAGAGAAATACGTTTTTGTGCGTATGCAGTATTTCTGGGATATTTTATTTCAGCTCATGAAACATGGGGCCAACACTTTAAATTTTGCGTTTATATTTTTGTTCAGTGTAGTTCCAGAATGGTCTGTTTTCACTTATGCCGGTCAACTGTAACACAGCAGCCGTTAAACGGGCAGTTCCCAGAATTTGTTGGTTATTTATGGTCTTGTAACAGTTCTCCCAGCCCCTCGCATGCAGTGTGCAAACAAGACTGACTGCAGACTGACATCACATCTCCACGCTAACCCGTAGCATGTCCACATCCTTGTGTTCTTTTTCTTTTTACCTGCACAGGACGAAGGTAAAAATATGAAGGGTGACTCAATGGACCTTCGTCTGGATATTGAGCGCCGTAAAAAATATTCCACCCGGGAGAGTGATTATAAACAGGATAGGGGGAGAGATTCAGGAGAATCCCCAGAGGCTAGCAGGGAGAGGTCCGCTGAGAAATCCTCCAAGCACCACAAGAAGTCCAAGTATGTTCAACCAACTCGCACTCTATAACAGTGGTTCTCAAACTTCTCCCCGGGGCCCCCAGCTGTTCCACGTATTTGATTTATTGCATAGCTAGCACACCTGATTCAACTTGTCAACTAATCATCAGTCCTTTGACGAGGTGAATCAGGTGAGCCAATTCAGAGCTACAACAAAATTGTGAAAGGTCTGAGGGTCCCTGAGGAGAGTTTTTTTTTATCACAAGCATCACAATTACTTTACTTTACTACATTCTATTTACTACGTTTACTTTACAAGTCCTGTTCATATCTAAAACTAGCCAGGGTTGTACAAGACAAGCAATGGAGCCAAATGTCAATAACAATAAACTGACTTTTAAAGGGGGTTTTGGTCCCTCAACCTTCACCTCTTCCTCCAGGAAAAACAAGAAGAAGCCATCTCGCTCCTCCTCTTCCTCTTCTTCTGCCGAATCTCACAGGGGAGGAGACTATCCCCACGAGGAGCCTGAGCCCAAAGACGAAGGCTTTAACAAGGCCAGGCTGGGGCCTCGGGGGGACTATGGCGGTCCCACGGAGAGGGGACGAGGACGCGGAGGCTTTGTAAGTCTGCTCATGGACGTGCGCTCATATTCATTTTAGAAAGTAAAGGGTCTAATAAACAATATAAGCGTCAAGAGAACAAGACAAAGTACAACCACAACTAACCTGAAACAAAACATTTAAAATAGAAAAATATGTCATGATGGCACGTTTGTTTGCTTCTTTGACGTTGCACTTGGACAGATTTCTACCGGAAATCAAACTCAAGGATAGTTATTTTAATTTGTGCAATAATTATTGTCTTCTTGTTTTTATGATCTGGGTTCTCTGTGTCTGACTCATATTGCAGCAATTTAGAATAAGAGGAAGGGGCTGGAACAGGGAAAATGACCAGGGAAACAATTCCAACAGTAATACCGCTAACATTTGCATACCAGTTCACCCCAAGAATGAAGACTGGGACCCAGAGTACACCCCCAAGAGCCGAAAATACTACTTGGTAGGTTTGTACCCATGTCATTATAAATTATATCTTTGTTTCCTCTTGCCTATATATAGCATTCCATCCTCAAATGAATTAATTCCTCAAGTCAAATCGGTGAATTCACCAAATTCGCAACTCCTTTGAACTTGCTAACAATGGTATTACCTTCAAGCTCACTTCAAGATATTAACTGTTTCTCTCTCTTCCTGTCTTTCCCTTTCTCCTTCAGCATGATGACAGGGAGGGCGAGAGGAAGTGGGTGGACAACCGAGGACGTGGAGGACGGGGGAACTTCCTGCGTGGCAGCAGGGGCCGTTTCATTATTCGGAAGGCCAGCGTTGGCTTACCCAACAACCACGCCAACAACAACAGCAGCCCCAAGTGGACACATGACAAGTTCCAGGTCAACGGGGGGAAGGAGGAGGGCGAGCCCCAGGAGGAGGACACAGAGCAGGACCACAAAGACCAGGAGAAGTCTGAAGACATGGAAAACGCTGAGCAGTGAGGGAGCTCAGGGTGAGAGAAACATTGTACCAGCACAGTGGAAATGTTCTACTGTCTCATGTCATCTGGGTCGTGTTGAAATGGATGAAAACGGACTGAAACGGGAGGAAAGGACTACCTGGACTTGTCCAATAACAAACACTGTCCAATAAGAAACTACCTGGACTTGTCCAATTAGAAAAGACCCTGCTCACAGCCTATATCCATCACAATGGTTGGACATGGGAGAGCTTTGCCCATGCACAAATACACACATTAGGAATCAATCAGGACTCACTTTGACACAATATCTTTACTTAACATTATGTTATACCTTTGTCAGGGTATAGCTAACTTGTGTTTTATCTGCTTATAGTAGAAACACTGTTAGACAGTGAACTGCTGTGTTGGAATAGGAAATATACGTAACCAACCTTGATAGGTTAGCGCGATGAACAGTGCATTGTGGGGTGTTATGCCTCTTAGTACAGGGCTGATGCAACATTGCATAACACTTTTTAAAAACATTTTTATATCTTGACGCAAAAAAAGTCACATTTTTACAGAGAATGACAGGAGGATATTTTTGTGCCTTAGACTTAAGATATGTCGGACACATATTTAAATAATTAAATGACATTTGAGGCCAAACAGATGAATACTATACTAGAAGATAAACATTTTATTTATTTATTATACAGTAGTGATAAGTCGTACACTATTACACAGTAGATATCTTTTTAGACCACTGCAGAAAATACAGTATGCTATTGACTTTAGCAAGTTTTAGGATTCAACAATGTAACCTACGGATTCAAATACGTAACCTGCTGATTCAAATACGTAACCTGCTGATTCAAATACGTAACATTCAACTACGTAACATGCAACTTTGCAGCATGTTTTTGGATTCTACCAGGCTAAAGTACAGCTAGAGGCAATCGAATCCCCTTTTTACATGACAACTGGGCCAGTGTCTAATGGTCTAGACTGTATGGTTTATAGTGGTCTTGCTAGTCCAGCATCTTGCAAGTGACCCCTCTGACAATGGGACCAAATTGGGTCAAAGGTTATATTCTACAGACCTGCACTGTGGAGTGAAACAAGATGCTCACAGTCCCCTAGGAGAGCAAACAGCAGTGGTGGAAAAATTACCCAATCGTCATCCCTTAAAAGAAAATGACTCAAGTAAAAGTTGAAAGTCACCCAGTAAAATTCTACTTGAGTAAAAAGTCTAAAAGTATTTGATTTTAAATATACTTAAGTAACAAAAGTTAATAAAAAAATATATATACTTAAGTATCAAAAGTAAAAGGATAAATAATTTAAAATTCCTTATATTAATCAAACCAGACAGCACCCTTTTTTTGTTTTTTAAATGTATGGATAGCCAGGGGTACACTCCAAAACTCAGACATAATTAACAAACAAAGCATGTGTTCTATGAGTCCGCCAGATCAGAGGCAGTAGGGTTGACCAGGGGCGTTCTCTTGATAAGTGACATTTTACTGCCCCGGGCTAAGCATTCGAAATATAAAGAGTACTTTTGAATTTCAGGGAAAATGTGCGGAGTGAAAAGTACATTATTTTCTTTAGGAATATAGTGAAGTCAAAATTATAAACAGTAAAGTAAAGTACAGATACTCCCCCCAAAAAAACTACTTAGGTAGTACTTTAAAGTATTTAAGTACTTTACACCACTGGGAAACAGAGACTGTTAAATAAAATGGCATACCCTGTCTGCAAAGTCACAATGGGCTACCTGGATGTTTATCTTGTCTAGTTTGTTGAGAATCCTCTATTGGATTGTTATGTCTTGTACATTTCAAAACTGTCTTGGTCTTGGGTTGGGTGTGTGTACTACTTATTAATGGCTCAATTTATAATTATTTGTAGCAATTAATGCTTCCTTTGTATATGAAGAAAAAAATGGTGATTGATTATATCACAGCATTGATTAGATCATGGCACACTCAATGCTTTGATGTGATAGGTTTTCTCATTGAATGGGGACTTTTCCCCCTTGTGCAACGTCTGTTAAGTTTTGATTGCTGAGTAGTATGTGTGGGGTGCAACACAGTAAACTTTGGTTGAATATAAAATAAAATAACTTCTAAGGTATTTGAATTTGATCCAAAATTATTTGTGCTGTTCAATAAAATATAGTTTATAAAAAATTATAGAAAAAGTAGACTGTTGCACTACTTGGATTTGTATGTCTTGCTGTGGGAGGCACTACTCTTTAATGTACATGATAAATGTTGTGGTTGACACTTTCATGTTCAATTTTATGTGGTTGGGGCAATAACTTTTTTAAATGGTTCCTGTAGCCAATGTTTTTCAGATGTAAATTAAAAAGAACTTTGGTTAATTTAACATCTGTTAAATTTACTTCTGTGTTGCTTATTTTTCACATCTTTATTCAATAAGGAGTTGAAAATCTAACATTTACATTATTGACACCTGTCTATACTGTACTGGAAAGGTGAGGTTGTAAGAGCCAGAGCATAGACCCCACAGTACATGAACTATACACGAAAGAGCAGAGATTTATACGTGGTTATACTGACTGTCAGTACTGTATTCTGTGTATAGGGAAGAGAAGTGGTGAATGCTTTGATTTACAGATGTAGGATCTTAATTGGATCACTCTTTTGTTGTTGAGAATTTTACTGCACTGCAGGAAATGCAGATGAGCTTCATCCTTATTCCAAGATGGCGTAGCATTGTGTTTTCTCTTGTCTTGTGTTTTGTCTTCCTCGTTTTTTCCTTATATATTTTGTATATATTTTAATCACTCTTTCCATCTAAGGACTGAATATACTTTCCTGCAACCCGCCTCACCCAATGTGGTACGGATCTGCTAATTTTATATTTTAGAACCGGAAACCCCATCAGCAGCTACTCAGTTAACTAGCTAGTAGGCAGTAAGCCACTGCTAGCGGTCTTCAAACAACCACCCCTCATCACGGTCAAATGGCCATGCTAGCCATGCTTTCCACCTGGCTACTCCTACCACGGCCAACAGCTCTGCACCCCCCGCAGAAACCTGCCCAAGTCCCAACTCCATGCTGACTGGCGGCTCTGGCTGCTCCATGCTGACTGGTGGCTCTGGCTGCTCCATGCTGACTGGCGGCTCTGGCTGCTCCATGCAGACTGGCGGCTCTGGCTGCTCCATGCAGACTGGCGGCTCTGGCTGCTCCATGCAGACTGGCGGCTCTGGCTGCTCCATGCAGACTGGCGGCTCTGGCTGCTCCATGCTGACTGGCGGCTCTGGCTGCTCCATGCAGACTGGCGGCTCTGGCTGCTCCATGCAGACTGGCGGCTCTGGCTGCTCCATGCAGACTGGCGGCTCTGGCTGCTCCATGCAGACTGGCGGCTCTGGCTGCTCCATGCAGACTGGCGGCTCTGGCTGCTCCATGCAGACTGGCGGCTCTGGCTGCTCCATGCAGACTGGCGGCTCTGGCTGCTCCATGCAGACTGGCGGCTCTGGCTGCTCCATGCAGACTGGCGGCTCTGGCTGCTCCATGCAGACTGGCGGCTCTGGCTGCTCCATGCAGACTGGCGGCTCTGGCTGCTCCATGCAGACTGGCGGCTCTGGCTGCTCCATGCAGACTGGCGGCTCTGGCTGCTCCATGCAGACTGGCGGCTCTGGCTGCTCCATGCAGACTGGCGGCTCTGGCTGCTCCATGCAGACTGGCGGCTCTGGCAGCTCCTTGCAGACTGGCAGCTCCTTGCAGACTGGCAGCTCTGGCAGCGCTGGACAGGCGGGAGACTCCGGCAGCGCTGAACAGGCAGGAGACTCCGGCAGCGCTGGCGAGGAGGAAGGCTCCGGCAGCACTGGAAAAGGCGGGAGCACCTGTAGGGATGAGACGGAGAGACAGCCTGGTGCGGGGGGCTGCCACCGGAGGGCTGGTGCGTGGAGGTGGTACCGGATAGACCGGACCGTGCAGGCACACTGGAGCTCTTGAGCACCGGGCCTGCCCAACCTTACCTGGTTGAATGCTCCCGGTCGCCCTGCCAGTGCGGCGAGGTGGAATAGCCCGCACTGGGCTATGCAGGCGAACCGGGGACACCATGCGCAAGGCTGGTACCATGTAAGCCGGCCCAAGGAGACGCACTGGAGACCAGATGCCGGCTTCATGGCACTTGGCTCGATGCCCACTCTAGCCTGGCCGATACGCGGAGCTGGTATGTACCGCACCGGGCTATGCATCCGCACTGGGGACACCGTGCGCTTCACAGCATAACACGGTGCCTGCCCGGTCTCTCCATCCCCCCGGTAAGCACAGGAAGTTGGCGCAGGTCTCCTACCTGGCTTCACCACACCTCCTTTGTGCCCCCCCCCCAAGACATTTTTGGGGCTGACTCTCGGGCTTCCATCCACGCCGCCGTGATGCCTCCTCATACCAGCGCCTCTCCACCTTCATCGCCTCCAGCTCTTCTTTGGGGCGGCAATATTCTCCAGGCTGTGCTCAGGGTCCTTTTACATCCTAACTCATCCTCCCATGTCCAGTACTCCTCGCACTGCTCCTGCTGCCACTGCCTGTCACCACGCCGCTTGGTCCTGTTGTGGTGGGTGATTCTGTTACAGGATTCTTCTGTTGAAGGAGTGGCGGACCAAAACGCAGCGTGGTTATTGTGATACATCTTTAATAAAGATGAAAAATAGAACAATATACAAAAAAACAAGAAACCGTGAAAAACCGAAAACAGCCCTATCTGGTGTAACAAACACAAAGACAGGAACAATCACCCACAAACCCCAACACCAAACAGGCTACCTAAATATGGTTCCCAATCAGAGACAATGACTAACACCTGCCTCTGATTGAGATCCATATCAGGCCAAACACAGAAACAGACAAACTAGACACACAACATAGAATGCCCACTCAGATCACACCCTGACCAAACAAAACATAGAAACATACAAAGCAAACTATGGTCAGGGTGTGACATCTGTTATCTCACCAAAGCCCCATATTCTACCCACCACTGCGACCTGTATGCTCTCGTTGGCTGGCCCTCGCTAAATATTCGTTGCCAAACCCACTGGCTCCAGGTCATCTATGAGTCTATGCTAGGTAAAACCGAGCCTTATCTCTATCAGTAGCATGCGCTCCAGCAGGTATATTTCTCTGGTCATCCCCAAAGCCAACACCTCCTTTGGCCGCCTTTCCTTCCAGTTCTCTGCCGCCAATGAATGGAACAAATTGCAAAAATCACTGAAGCTGGAGACTTAAATCTTCCTCTCTAACTTTATGCATCAGCTGTCAGAGAAGCTTCACCAACTACTTCTCTGATAGAGTTCAGTGTGTCAAATCGGAGGGTCTGCTGTCCGGACCTCTGGCAGTCTCTATGGGGGTGCCACAGGGTTCAATTCTTGGACCGACTCTCTTCTCTGTATACATCAATGAGGTCGCTCTTGCTGCTGGTGAGTCCCTGATCCACCTCTACGCAGACGACACCATTCTGTATACTTCCGGCCCTTCTTTGGACACTGTGTTAACAACCCTCCAGGCAAGCTTCAATGCCATACAACTCTCCTTCCGTGGCCTCCAATTGCTCTTAAATACAAGTAAAACTAAATGCATGCTCTTCAACCGATCGCTACCTGCACCTACCCGCCTGTCCAACATCACTACTCTGGACGGCTCTGACTTAGAATACATGGACAACTACAAATACTTAGGTGTCTGGTTAGACTGTAAACTCTCCTTCCAGACCCATATCAAACATCTCCAATCCAAAGTTAAATCTAGAATTGGCTTCCTATTTCGCAACAAAGCATCCTTCACTCATGCTGCCAAACATACCCTTGTAAAACTGACCATCCTACCAATCCTCGACTTTGGCGATGTCATTTACAAAATAGCCTCCAATACCCTACTCAACAAATTGGATGCAGTCTATCACAGTGCAATCCGTTTTATCACCAAAGCCCCATATACTACCCACCATTGCGACCTGTACGCTCTCGTTGGCTGGCCCTCGCTTCATACTCGTCGCCAAACCCACTGGCTCCATGTCATCTACAAGACCCTGCTAGGTAAAGTCCCCCCTTATCTCAGCTCGCTGGTCACCATAGCATCTCCCACCTGTAGCACACGCTCCAGCAGGTATATCTCTCTAGTCACCCCCAAAACCAATTCTTTCTTTGGCCGCCTCTCCTTCCAGTTCTCTGCTGCCAATGACTGGAACGAACTGCAAAAATCTCTGAAACTGGAAACACTTATCTCCCTCACTAGCTTTAAGCACCAACTGTCAGAGCAGCTCACAGATTACTGCACCTGTACATAGCCCACCTATAATTTAGCCCAAACAACTACCTCTTTCCCAACTGTATTTAATTTTTATTTATTTATTTATTTTGCTCCTTTGCACCCCATTATTTTTTATTTCTACTTTGCACATTCTTCCATTGCAAAACTACCATTCCAGTATTTTACTTGCTATATTGTATTTACTTTGCCATCGTGGCCTTTTTTGCCTTTACCTCCCTTCTCACCTCATTTGCTCACATTGTATATAGACTTGTTTATACTGCATTATTGACTGTATGTTTGTTTTTACTCCATGTGTAACTCTGTGTCGTTTTATCTGTCGAACTGCTATGCTTTATCTTGGCCAGGTCGCAATTGTAAATGAGAACCTGTTCTCAACTTGCCTACCTGGTTAAATAAAGGTAAAATAAAATAAAATAAAAGCTTACCGATCATGGTACCTGTACCCAACTACCTCATCCCCACATTTGTTATTTATTTATTTATATATATATTTTGCTCTTTTGCACCCCTATATCCCTACTTGCACATCATCATCTGCACATATATCACTCCAGTGTTAATGATATATTGTAATTATTTCACCTCTACATTTCACACTACATTTGCATGCACTGTGCATAGATTTTTCTATTGTGTTACTGACTGTGCGTTTGTTTATCCCATGTGAAACTGTGTTGTTGTTTTTGTCGCACTGCCTTACCTTATCTTGGCAAGGTCGCAGCTGTAAATGAGAACTTGTTCTCAACTCGCTTACCTGGTTAATTAAATAAATGTGAAATTTAAAAAATTATTTTTTAAATTTTTTACATAAATTCACTGAAACTACAATCTAAAACACGGTTGGCACTCCAGTTTCATTTTCACCTCATTTAGCACCTGATTTTCATGACATGGCACAAGTGAGGTTGTGGGCCTTTCCCCTTTTGCTCTCTATTGCTCCTCTATTATTCCTCATGTGGCTGTTGACATCACAGATTCCCATCACACCAACTCATTGAATGCTCTTCTCCTTGAAGTTTGCGGTTGTGTAAAAATATAAACATTTTTTAGCCTATAGTGTGTGTACTTCACTGTATTTACGGTTGGGATATTGCTCTTCAATTGTAAAAGTTCAAAATCGCTGTTAGGACGTCTTTAACAGTGTTGCACATGTATGTACAGTCGTGGCCAAACGTTTTGAGAATGACACAAATATAAATTTTCACAAAGTCTGCTGCCTCAGTTTGTATGATGGCAATTTGCATATACTCCAGATTGTTATGAGGGGTGATCAGATGAATTGCAATGAATTGCAAAGTCCGTCTTTGCCATGCAAATGATCTGAATCCCCAAAAAACATTTCCACTGCATTTCAGCCTTGGACCAGCTGACATCATGTCAGTGGTTCTCTCGTTAACACAGGTGTGAGTGTTGATGAGGACAAGGCTGAAGATCACTCTGTCATGCTGATTGAGTCGAATAACAGACTGGAAGCTTCAAAAGGAGGCTGGTGCTTGGAATCATCGTTCTTCCTCTGTCAACCATGGTTACCTGCAAGGAAACACGTGCCAAGGATATTTCTGCCAGTAAGAATTTCACCTAAAAACAACCATTTATTGGATCATCAAGAACTTCAGGGAAAGCGGTTCGATTTTTGTGAAGAAGGCTTCAGGGCGCCCAAGAAAGTCCAGCAAGCGCCAGGAACGTCTCCTAAAGTTGATTCAGCTTGCAGGAATTGTAGCAGGCAGGTGTGAGCGCATCTGCACGCACAGTGAGGCGAAGACTTTTAGAGGATGGCCTGGTGTCTAGAAGGGCAGCAAAGAAGCCACTTCTCTCCAGGAAAAACATCAGGGACAGACTGATATTCCGCAAAAAGTACAGGGATTGGACTGCTGAGGACTGGGGTAAAGTCATTTTCTCTGACGAATCCCCTTTCCGATTCTTCGGGGCATCCGGAAAAAAGCTTGTCCGGAGAAGACAAGGTGAGCGCTACCATCCCGCTACCATCCTGTGTCATGCCAAAGAATGGTACGAACACATCGTCCGAGAGCATCTTCTCCCAACCATCCAGGAACAGTTTGGTGATGAACAATACCATTTCCAGCATAACTGAGAACCTTGCCATAAGGTAAAAGTGATAACTAAGTGGCTTGGGGAACAAAACATCAATATTTTGGGTCCATGGCCAGGAAACTCCCCAGACCTTAATCCCATTGAGAACTTGTGGTCAATCCTCAAGAGGCGGGTGGACAAACAAAAACCCACAAATTCTGACAAACTCCAAGCATGGATTATGCTAGAATGGGCTGCCAACAGTCAGGATGTGGCCCAGAAGTGAATTGACAGCATGCCAGGGCGGATTGCAGACACACACACACACACACACACACACACACACACACACACACACACACACACACACACACAATTACGTCACACTGATGTATTTGACTGTCTTGTATTTTTCCCCATACAATGTGTGACAGCTACTTGTACAGCTGACAATATGTGGTTATGTTCTTTTTCACCCTTGCCTATCATCTCTCTCCTTCAATTAGAAACCTGTCCCACCTGTTCTCTCTCTCCTTCTCTTACTCTCTCGCTTGCTCTCTCTGACCCGTCCTCCTCCTGGCTGGTGGCTTGTCATGACTAGCCTGAAGTAGATGTTAATGTTTGACTAGAGGGAAGGAGGGCCCTGGCTAGCCATATATAGCTTTGCTTCTTGGGCACTGCACTCACTTTCTTTCAGTTCTCCTCCTGTAGCATATGAGGTGTCTGTCTGTCCTCTGAGGAGGAATTACCTAAAAGTCTAGAAGAGAGAATAAAGCTTTCCTAAGAAGTCATGGGTAAGTGCATTGTAACTGTGTTGTCCATTCAGTAGTGTTTACAAGGGTTTGGGGAATGTTTACAATGTCTGTCAATTAGTTACATTCAGGGCAATTGACAGGAACTCTAGCTTCGAAACTGTGTGGTCATTCCCAAATAATATTTGCGATTGGAGGGGATTTTAGTATACCAGATATGTAGGCCTGTTCATGTTTGTAGATTATACACCCTCTTTTTCAGAAAAGAGATAACAGAGATAATGATCTTGCGTCTTTATTATCCAGAAAGCAAAGAGGTAGTAAGTCTCTGGGTGTCCACAATACTTTTGTATTTGGTGTTGCAGGGTTTCTTCATAGCTACCATTGACATAAATGCCTAAAGACAGGTAAACAGGTTAGCACTAGTACTATCAGTGGGTAAGGTACATTTTTCATTATTTTCTTACTTGCAGGTTGGTTGTAGGCAATGGGTGTGTGTGGTACTGACATTTTGTTTGTATAGTCCTTGCCTAAAAACTACTTGAACATAAACTTTTTCACTATGCCAGGGCAAATTCCAAACTGTAATTTTTGGTATCCATTTTGCTGCCCCGGGCTGTACTGTAACCTTGCTTTACGTATGTGTTGTTCAAACACAAATATGCTACAGGAGACTGGTTTGGTTTACAAAGGCCTTGGTGTTTATTCAGAAAAAGTCAAGCTGAAATCTTTTAACAACATAACAATAGCTTTCCCCCCCCTATGATTTACTGCATGTTTCAAACACAATAATCTTGATGTTACCCTTTTCACACTATGCAGCCAAGCCGAGTCAAACAAGCTGGTTATTTACCATAGTTGCCAAAAAACATGCTAGAGAGAACAATGTGCAAGACCATATCCATGCCAGCACAGTACAGTTTGGATCAGCACAATAGTATGAAAAGTGTCCACGTTATCTCTCTTCCCCTCCTAATGTTTTTGAGTTACTAGACTATGGTGGTAACCTTCTAGATGTTGGGCCACATTACTTGTAATAACTGCAGTTCCTCAAGCGATATTGTTAGGTCTGTTTGAAAAGAGAATGAAACTTGCGACACCATATTCTCTTCTCCCTCTTCCTCCATTTGCGTGTCTCAGAGGTGCTGGTGCTGATGGACTTTGAGGGCATGATGGGAGATGAGATGACGGTGCAGGTGGGAGACGTGGTGACGAGTGTCACCAAGCCCAGCGAGGAGGGCTGGTTGGAGGGAGAACTGAGGGGCAAGAGGGGCATCTTCCCCGCTAACTTCGTCAAGGTACAGTATGTCCATAAAGAGTTTGCCTTCAGTCCCAGGATTAGGATGAATACCATCTCAATTCAGTCAACGAAGGAAGTCAAATTAAATGATATTCTGTCAAGGAACTGAAATTCCATTATTTCAGTTTACATCCTTCCTTGACTGATTTGAAATCAATTTGACTCCAACTCTGACCAGCCTATTGTTCGTGCATTTGTCGTGTGCAATCCATTGTCTAATACTTGACTCATTAGCTTTTTCCTTGTGTGTGTTTGTGTATTTTATTTCCCACACAGGAGGTGCCAGTGTATTTGATAGGTGACAGCCAGAGGGAACCAAGAAGCCTACGGAAATGTATGTATCACTCTCCAATGGCTTTAAACCTCCACTACCATAACGCTCTGCTTATTGTGTGTCCCATAACTTGGATCTGTAGCTTAAACTGTATCCAGATATGTTTCCGAGTCTGTCAAACACGAACCCTGTTTTGTACTGAAATGTGGAAGTGTTTTGGTTCGTGCTCATCGAGATACACGCACACTTTGTCAGCACGACAGGCTCAAACAAGTAATTAAAGGCCTTGTGTAGATATACAGCCTCGCCTACTAGCACCAAGCTTAAATATAATGTACAAGGAAGGAACAGATCAAAACCACAGTCTACTGTTACAGCACAGTCCCTTTGAGGGATTCAATTAGTTACAACACAAAGAAGCTTTGATTATTCTAGTCATGCTCTGAGTCTGGAGTCTACAAGTTATCATATTGAGACTTCTGTATTTGTTTACTTCTGAATTTCTCTACTGAATTTCTATTCATCATTAGTTTTAATTAGACTAATGATGTGGCTGGTACAATGCTTTCCTCATGCAGCAAGGATGATTAAGCAAACAAGGAAGTGTGAGGTGGCCTTTGCCTACAGTCCCTTGAATGAGGATGAGCTGGAGCTGGTTGTCGGGGAGACCATTGAGATCCTCAGAGAGGTACCGTGTTGCTTTTATCATTACTGACACTATCAATAGATGGGAAAACACTTGCAAACATACTAGAGAAGGAATCTCAAACAAATATCCCACAAGGCAATTTAACAAGGCCCTAGACCCAAATTAGTTTGAGACCCCTGCTATAGTGTATCAGTGTAAATTAGTTGTAGGTTCTTGGAGAGAGCATTAGCTGCTCTATTTCGAAAGATATGTTTATGTTTTTGCTTCATAATTGGAGTGTCATATCATATTTACTTTCTTTGCATAATCTCTCTAATAGCAAATGCATGAGCAACCACAAATCATTTATCTTGTTTGCCTAGCTAGATATGATACTAAAATATCACCCCTCCAAAAACTCAGATAACCATATTGTCGCACAGACATTTCAGCAATGCATATTCATTGTGATGTTTCCCCAAGATTATGCTGAGAAATCACATTTCCCGCACACATTCCAACTTCACTTTGAGGTGTGTACAGATGTAGAATCTTAATTTGAGCCAGTTTGCTACAGCAGGAAAATAATCCTGCAACAGTAACAGGAAATGATAGATATTATGTGGATCACAGGAGGTGGGTTGCACCTTAATTGGGGAGCACGGGCTCGTGGTAATGGTTTCACCATTCCAGACATTATTATGAGCCATCCTCCCCTCATATAGCCTCCACTGATGTGGATTATAATTCATGGACATTTCATAGGGGAATTTACAAACTTCTGAAACCTTTTTAAACCTCAAATACACAGTTTTTCATTTCCTGCATTGCAGGAAAGTTCTCCTGCAACAGGATGATCAATTGAAGATTCTACATCTGTAGACATTATGCTGACCAAACCTATTGTGAGAATTCCTATGCATGTGGATGATTGGTGAAATATGCTCTGCTACAATGTACTATTCTTACATTTCCGTTTCTCTTTCTTTTGACTTCTCTCTCTTTTACCTCTCTCTTGTAACACCTGACAGATTGAAGATGGGTGGTGGATGGGAATGAAAAGTGGTAAAGTGGGAGCGTTTCCATCAAACTTCACCAAAGAGATATTTGTCTCTCCAAAAGGTGGGATGGACACATTTTTCACATGGCCTTGTTCTGAGAGTGGACTTGAATCAATATATCCTTATAGAACTTCCTTCTCAATCTTTTTCAGATGTTAAGCATAACGAGAGCAAAACCAGACCCAAACTCTCAGATACAATGTTCAGTAAAGAGGTATGGAATGCAAGATAAATCAAAATACAATAAATATGGGACTTTTTCTCTCCTGAAAAACTAGTTGTGAGATGCCACTGATTAATTTAATACATTTGTCTTTTTGTTAAGACAAAGCTACCTCAGAGGACAAGTGTGAGGAACAAACCAAAAAATTGTAAGTTTCTATAGTTCTAATTCCTACTTTATGTAGGTCGTATAAATGAGTGCACTGCATTCTGAAATACATTTTAAATTGTCAAATAAAAGGCCCATCCTTGTACCACTCATCAAATTCATCCTCCTTGTGGGAGATACTTTTTGATACATTGAAGGAAACTGCAAAGCAATGTCTCCACTGAATATAGACATGTTCTGATGTACTACAACAACAGTGAGACCTCTGCTTGTGACAAGTGTTCTATTTTTGGACCAAACTACCACTTAGGCAGGTGTCCACAAAGAACAGACAGCCACATCATTGGCATGTGACAGTCAGTAATTCCTGCAGTTGACCAAATAGGCTATGTGGGTGTGGGCCCACAGAAACTCTGACAGTAACACTGGCTTGGTGTCACCGTTTAACGTGGAAAGAGATTAATGGTTCAAATAGGTTCAAGTCAATGCTTCACAGTTCATATCCTTCTCAGAAAAATATATGGATGTATGGACTGCTATTCTTCTTCGATTGGTTAGTCATGATCAGTGGTGTAAAGTACTTCAGCAAAAATACTTTAAAGTACTATTTAAGTCGTTTTTTGGGGTATCTGTACTTTACTATTGATATTTTTGACAACTTTTACTTCACTGCATTCCTAAAGAAAATAATGTACTTTTTACTCCATACATTTTCCCTGACAACCAAAAGTACTCGTTACATGTTGAATGCTCAGTAGGACAGGAAAATGGTCCAATTCACGCACTTATCAAGAGAACAAGTGGTCATCCCTACTGCCTCTGATCTGGCAAACTCACTAAACACAAATGCATTGTTTGTAAATGATGTCTGTTGGAGTGTACCCTGGCTATTTTAAAAACGGAGGTACATTTTAAAAACAAGACAATGGTGCCGTGTAGTTTGCTTTATATAAGGAATTTGAAATCATTTATACTTTTACGTTTGATACTTAAGTATAGTTAGAACCAAATACTTTTAGACTTTTACTCAAGTAGTATTTTACTTGGAGACTTTCACATTTACTTGAGTAACTTTCTTTTTTAGGTATACATACTTTTACGACATAATCTTAAAACCAACCTATTCCAGCCAAGCATTGCTTAGGTTCTCTTTATAACGCTCCCCTCTCTATTATGTCTACTCAGTGAAAGAATGTTGTCAAGTCATGTTCGACTACGCAGCCTTGACCGAGGACGAGTTGAATCTAAAGAAGGGAGACATTGTTACAATCATCACCAAGGTTTGGGTCTTTGTACTAATGTTGTCATACATGTTCCCCAATACAATATACTGTACCTTCATGACTTTATGCCCTTTGGGGCCAAAATCAAGAATATAATGCTCCAGTTTTGGACTAGAATAAACCTGGTTATACAATTTCATCAATATTTTTTTCTCCTCTTCAACCAGACAAGCCTGTTATGTGACTTGTGAGCAATTCCGTGAAAATATGTGCCACAATACACTAGATGACAAAGCATGCACAATTACATAAGTAGGGAAACCATCCCAAAATCTGATGGTATAAATTATATTCCAAATTACAGTGGTGTAAAGTAACTACATTAAGTAAAAATACTTTGAAGTACTACTTAAGTGGTTTTTTGGGGTATCTGTACTTTACTTTACTATTTATATTTTTTAACAACTATTACTTTTACTCCACTACATTCCTAAAGAAAATATGTAATTTTTTACTCCCATACATTTTCATTGACACCCAAAAGTACTTAGGAACAGTGGGTTAACTGCCTGTTCAGGGGCAGAACGACAGATTTGTACCTTGTCAGCTTGGGGATTTGAACATGAAACCTTTCGGTTACTAGTCCAACACTCTAACCACTAGGCTAGATTCTTCAAAGTAGCCACCGTTCGCCTTGATGACAACTTTGCACACTCTTGGCATTCTCTCAACCAGCTTCATGAGGTAGTCACCTGGAATGAATTTCAATTAACAGGTGTGCCTTGTTAAAAGTTCATTTGTGGAATATCTTTCCTTCTTAATGTGTTTGAGCCAATCAGTTGTGTTGTGACAAGTAGGGGTGGTAAACAGAAGATAGCCTACATATTACGGCAAGGAGAAACGACAGTCCATCATTACACTTTTTTGGTTCCTACATGAGTCCATATGTGTTATTTCATAGTTTTGATGTCGTCACTATTATTCTACATTGTAGAAAATAGTAAAAAAAAAAAGAAAAACCCTTGAATGAGTAGGTGTGTCCAAACATTTGACTGGCACTGTTTAAATAAAAGAGAGAATTGTGCCGTCTGGTTTGCTTAAAATAAGGAATTTGATGTCTAGCATTTACTTTCACTTTTTATTTTTACTCAAATATTTCAATTGAATACTTTTTCCAAAAACTGTACTTAAGTATATTCAAAACCAAATACCTTTAGACTTTTACTCAAGTAGTATTTTACTGGGTGACCTTTACTGTCATTTTATATTAAGGTATCTTTACTTTTACTCAAGTATGCTATTTGAGTACTTTTTTCCACCACTGCTAAATTACAAGTGGAAAAGGGAAGTTTATGATAACTTTGAAGATCAAATAATAGTGTCTACTGTGGGCAATGACCATGCTTCCCCTGACCCTCTGTTAACCTCTCAGATGTTCAGATTACTTGTCGTTTTATGATCTGTGTGTAGTTCTTTGAGTTGCTCTTTACACAATCTCTTCTTCTGAAGGAAACAGAGGACGAGGGCTGGTGGGAGGGAGAGATGAACGGACGCAGAGGTTTTTTCCCGGACAATTTCGTCATGGTGATACCAACGATCGACGGTCTCCAAGTGAGTTAGAGCAGGGAATGAGGGAAACATTCCCAGGGATAGTCTCGCTGTAGCCCTTTGAATGGGAATTTCCCCCACACATTCCAGGGGGGTTTAGCCATTACATTACACTGACCTAAGCAGCTATGACACCAACCAGTAATGAACATGAGCTATTTATTAGACCGCAACAGGTCAATAAAAACAAATCCCTTTATCTACAGTTGGCTAACAAAAAAATACATTCTCAGTCAAGTTTTTCTTATATTTTTTATATAACCTTTGTTTAACTAGACAAGTCAGTTAAGAACAAATTCTTATTTACAATGACAGCAGGTTAACTGCCTTGTTCAGGGGCAGAACAACAGATTTTGACCTTGTCAACTCAGGGATTAATCTAGCCACCTTGCGGTTACTGGCCAAATGCTCTATCCACTAGGCTACCTGTCAACCTTTACATAATTAACTTATAAAGGTTTCTGACTCAAAGATCTCTTCAACATCTGCAGTTTAGGAGTCACTGACTTTACATTTCCGTCTGTGGAAAAAGTGTGTTAGTTTATTTTGAATTGTATTACTTTTATATATACATATTTTTTAAAATAAAACAATAAAATACTATACGAATGGCCGCTCACGTCAATAGGTGCTCTAATCAGTGGGTGTGTGTTGCAGCAAATATGCAGCAAAGAGAGACTGAGCCAACCTGTTGTGTTTTCCGTTGCTTTTCCTACAGTCTGGAAGCACCAGCCAACCACCTGCGCGCCGTGGCACGGAAAGACGCTCAGGTAAATACAGCAACTTCCTGTTTTAACAGAGAGACCAGTGCCACAGCATATACTGTTACACCAGTTAGTCCATGACACCAATATGACAGTACAGAATGTCTTGTGATTTAGATGCTGACGATGGAGCTTATGAGGTGTAACATAATAACTGGTGCAACAAAATATACTGTGACACTCATAGAGATCCTATTAGTATTAGTGTGTTATTATTTTAATTCCTAATTCTATGGTGACACCAATCTGTGACACACCGATATGACAACATAGATTGTCTTGTGATTTAGAGATGCTAATGGGAGCTGTTGTTGGCTACGGTTGCTACTGTTTTCATCTACGGTGGTGCGTGTTCAGTCTGGCACGGTGTTCATGTTTTAGGGTGTGTGAGGTTGTTGCTTTAGCAGCTGAATATGAGATTTTGTGTGGTCCAAATTGCTTCCTGAATATTTCAAAATCAAGGTCTTTGCATTTTACAGATACTGTTCTTGTGGATGGAAAACAGACATTAACATAGACAAGTCACAAAAAAAATGTAATACTCCGCATGAGTGAGTCTGGCGACCCTAAGGGTCAAATGAGCTTTTAAAATTGAGTGACAACGGCACATCCACTCTGCCTGTCTGTCTGTCGGCTGTCTGTAACTGAACTACAATTAGGTTTTTATTAGCAAACCAGGCCACAGACACACAGACATTTCCTCAGTCCAGGCTACATAGGCAAATCTTATGTAAGTGAAAATCTACCTAAAGAGCAATATAACACAGGAAAGCCCCAGAATACTACAACAGGTTAGATGTAGTTTGTAGTTTATATGATGTAAATGGAAGCTCCCAATCATCCCTATTTCAGACGCTCGTTTTTACTGCCTCTCAATTATCTATAGCTATGCATCATACAATTAAGTTGGGTAGCATAAATGATTGTTCATTGTTGAAGTTTCAAAGCTGTTTCAATTTGACCTCTCTTGACCTGCTATCTATGTGGTGTATCTCGAAGACACAGTTCCCTTTTGAGTTTTTATGACCGTATGTTGTTCAATGAAGGAATAGACCCACTGGGCACACCACGTCATTTCAATGTGGATAATACGTTGTCAGTGCCGTTCAAAATTATGAACAGATTATTACAGCAATTGTGAGGATCTCCACAGACCTGCGACAACCTATGCAAGCTATCTATAACATAAGAAGAAATGTACAGTTTCAGTAACCTCACAGCGACCAACCATGGTTGTGTTAATCATTTTAAGGATGAATGTTACATTAGTTTGTAAGATAGACTTAACTTTTACTGTATTACAAAAGGTAATATTGAATTGTGCTTGGTTGATATAAAGAGAGAATCGTGCCGTCTGGTTTGCTTAAAATAAGGAATTTGATGTCTAGCATTTACTTTCACTTTTTACTTTTACTCAAATATGACAATTGAATACTTTTTCCACCACTGAACTTACGTTACATTCAAAACCAGATACTTTTAGACTTTTACTCAAGTAGTATTTTACTGGGTGACTTTCACTTTTACTTGAGTCATTTTCTATTAAGGTACCTTTAGTACTTTTTCCACCACTGCATTGTAGAATAATAGTGGAGATATCAAAACTATGAAATAACACATATAGAATCATGTAGTAACCCAAAAAGTGTTCAACAAATCAAAATATATATATTCTTCAAAGTAGCCACCCTTTGCCTTGATAACAGTCTCTCTGTTGGTGTGACTAGCTTCATGAGGCAGTCACTTGGAATGCATTTCAATTAGAAGGTGTGACTTGTTAAAAGTTCATTTGTGGAATTTCTTTCCTTCTTAATGTGTTTGAGCCAATCAATTGTGTTGTGATAAAGTAGGGGTGGTATACAGAAGATAGCCCTATTTGGTAAAAGACCAAGTCCATATCATGGCAAGAACTGCTCAAATAAGCACAAAGAAATGACAGTCCATCATTACTTTAAGACATGAAGGTCAGTCAATCCATAACATTTCAAGAACTTTGAACATTTCTTCAAGTGCAGTCGCAAAAACCATCAAGCGCTATGATGAAACTGGCTCTCATGAGGACCGCCACAGGAAAGGAAGACCCAGAGTTACCTCTGCTGCAGAGGATATGTTGATTAGAGTTACCAGCCTCAAATAAATGCCCAAATAAATGCTTCACAGAGTTCAAGTAACAGACACATCTCAACATCAACTGTTCATAGTAGAAGGTGTGAATCAGGCCTTCATGGTTGAATTGCTGCAAAGAATCCACTACTAAAGGACACCAATAATAAGAAGAGACTTGCTTGGGCCAAAAAACACGATCAATGGACATTAGACCGGTGGAAATCTGTCCTTTAGTCTGATGAGTCAAAATGTGCGATTTTTGGTTCCAACCGCCGTGTCTTTGTTAAACGCAGAGTAGGTGAACGGATGATCTCCGCATGTGTGGTTCCCACCGTGAAGAATGGAGGAGGAAGTGTGATGGTGTGGGGGTGCTTTGCTGGTGACAATGTCTGTGATTTATTTAGAATTCAAGGCGCACTTAACCAGCATGTCTACCACAGCATTCTGCAGCGATACACCATCCCATCTGGTTTGCACTTAGTGGGGCTATCATTTGTTTTTCAAGGGGACAGTGACCCAACACACACCTCCAGGCTGTGTATGGGCTATTTGACCAAGAAGGAGAGTGATGGAGTGCTGCATCAGATGACCTAGCCTCCACAATCACCCGACCTCAACCAAGTTGAGATGGTTTGGGATGAGTTGGACCGCAGAGTGAAGGAAATCGGTGAACAAGTGCTCAGAATATGTGGGAACTCCTTCAAGACTGTTAGAAAAGCATACCTCATTAAGCTGTTTGAGAGAATGCCAAGAGAATGTCATCGAGGCAAAGGGTGGCTACTTCGAAGAATCTAAAATCAAAAATATATTTTTTGGTTACTACATGATTCCATATGTTTTATTTCATAGTTTTGATGTCTTCAGTATTATTATACAATGTAGAAAGTAGTACAAATAAAGAAAAACCCTTGAATGAGAAGGAGTGTCCAAACTTTTGACTGGTGCTGTAAGCAGGACTTGGTTAAAACCCTGGACGGGAGATCAAAGCTATACGTGAGTTATCCAGTAGGAGGTGCTGCCTAGCCTAATGATCTGGCATTGTTTTAAAGTTACAAATTCAACTTATTTTATGCTGAGATTTGGTGATGACATAATCCTGTGGTTGTAATTTCACCCTCAAAACAACAGTTTACGAGGATTACTTTTGTCAAATCCAATGTCGTTTCCATGTAGATTCCGTGTCACAATACGCTGACAAATGAGATTGAAACAACATTGATTCAACCAGTTAGTTCCCAGTGGGGAGGGACATACAGCTTGTGACACATGTTTTGCCTTAAACAGTAAAGAGGATGTGAGAGTCCAATCTTGAGACTGTCAGTGCCACACATAGCAGGATGTGGTGCACAGGCAGGTTTTATCTGAGGGCACGAGATCTTGTTTCAAACACACACTTCTGCTGAAGGTGCACATTGTGTTTATGACGCTAACTGTTAGTTAGCTGTTAGGCTGGATTGTTTCCTCCCAGCTTTAAATAAATGAAGCCTTTCTAATTGAATACGAAGGGTACACAACATTAAGATGCAATATTTCAATCACGTCATTTATTTTTAATGATACAATCAGAGCACAAATACTCAAAGGAAGCTTGTTATTGCTACATGGCCCCTTTGACATTTTGAGGCGCTCACTCTCGCTGAACATTCACAAACGTTCATATCTGGTGTGCATGAGTTTGTGTTCAAACATTAAGAGGCCTAACAGTCATTTGGAGATAATATCATCCCAACTCAAAACAATCTCAGCCAGAGTCAAGCCTCTGCACTTGAGTCCCTGCACCCCACCCCATCGCTCCCACTACTCCATTGGCGTCTAGTGTCACTGGGGGGTTGCAGATATGTCACAGGAAGTCCTACACCATGATGGAGAGGGGGGTGTAATACAGTACGTCACATGACCTGGCTGAGATGCCTTGGAGGAAGCCAGGGGGTGGGGGACCGTAGAGAGCTCTGTCTGTCACAGTGGCTTTTCACAAGTGGCCCAAGCAGCAACTCTGCAACAACTTTAGTGCTTCACATTGGTGGAAGGGCTTGGTCAGGGAGTTTTACGTGTGTTTTGAAGAAGGTAGGCTCTATTCTCATTGATTTGCTACTGGTACTCTTAGTCTGTGGAATTCATCATCACCAGTCACTTTGGTGGTTTATTGTCTTACATGTCAGCATGACACTCAGCATGTTCTTCCTCTGTATCTTGAGAGATGTGCTAAAAGCTATAATGCAGATTCATGTTGTTATTGACTTAGCTGTTTTGTGGTCAGTTCCCTTAACTGCACTCTAGTTGATCATTTCTCGTTTTTATTAAACACTATAATTGCTTGGTTAACCCTTAATGGTAATTGAGAGGCAGAATATTGTGCTTTGTCAAAAGACAATCCCATAAGTGTATTATACATACTGTAGCTGTTCACACTTGAGGGATCTCCTTTATGATAAATAAGTTATTTCCACCCTCAAGCCAAGGCCTTCTCAAGGGAGACTCATGGGAACAGTAACTACAGTATTTTGGATTCTGTAGGATTCTATTGGACACAGCTGTGACCTAGCCTGCTCCTATGACATGCAGCATCTTGGCTTCCCATGCCACTATACTGGTTGGAATTTCTTCAAACTCAAATGGAAGAAAATGAACAATGTTTCTGCCCTACATGAATATTCATTTGCATTTCAATTAAATTATGTTAAATTCATTTTTGCAGAGAATGATTAACCCCGGAGGTCTGGGTCTTGATGCTGTTGTACACTCACCCCGTTCTCATGGCAAAGAGAACAACACACCAGTGGCAAGATAGATAGCTGTGGCCGTGTATAATATGGTGTGAATTCTGTGCTCTAATGTTCTTTTAGTCAAGGCAGAGGGTTCAGCGATGGAGAAGAGCAGCCTTGCAAAAGGTAAGATACAGCATGTTGATACTGTTCAATTAAAGAACAGTTTCACTGTATTTGCAGTCTCATTTAACCAGATGTTATATTACATTATACTTCAAAATACAGAGGAGATGATGCTTCACAATTGCAAAGAGGTGTGTGTTGTTAATAAGTACTTACGAGTACCGTTTGCTTACTACCAGCAATGCTTAAATGTGCACATGTGCATACAGATGAGAAACCAGAGACTAAAGACCTGAGAAGCAACCCTCCAACCAAAGTCAAGCTCCCTGCTCCAAGTAGACCTGCACTACCACCTCCAGTGAAGCACAAGCCTCAGAAGTTCGGTTGTAGCAAGTGAGTGACTCTAGAACATCCATTTTTTGTCTCAGTCAACACCAACCATTTGGGTAGAGTACGGAGGTATAGTAGTGCCAACATAAATGCAATCTTAATCCAATGTTGACACTAATATCACTCCATAGTATCAAATATGAACATTAATAGTGAGACTTGTAAAATAAGGATTTCTTCATGAAGCATCGCTTTCAGACTTTTCTACGGATCAGAATGGACAAATAGGGCACTCATATGGAAGCCTTAGTAGTTATATATTTTCAAAAGCCAAATGATAAGAAAGCAAAAGGTCTCTGTCAAGACAGGAACTGTTTGTTCTCTTTAAACTGGCAAGGAAGGAGAGTGTGGAGGAGAGTTTTGGTTGGTGCCTAGGTTACTATAGCACATAGTCTTCATGTCTTGAAGCTGAATTTCCAGGATTCCCAAACCTTGAGCGGTGCACTGGAAACTCTGGGATGAGTCCGTGTGGGCCTAAACAGACGAGAGCAGCCCATTTCCTTCTTCCTGAACAAACACACACGACTGGGAAAACAAAAAGGGCCGTCTTTACCAAGGGGAAATTGACAAATAAAAAGACTTTCGGATTGTTCTTTCTAAATAAACTGTCACACGTTGGAGGCAATGCAATGAAAGTGTGGCCTTGGCTAAAAGCATATTGCTTATTTGTCAAATTAATTTGAGATTATACTTGCAAAGGTCAAACAAGTTTGTATATTTTATTAAAAGCTATGGACGTCTTTTGGTTTGTTCTAGTGAGGGTGTGGACGATGAAAGGAGAAGTCTTAATGCTTGGCTAAACATAAACTCACTGAGGTTTCAATATGCAGTGCATCAGCACCTGCCTCTAAGACCTTGCAAGAGGAAACAGGATACCACTGTTCCCACACTGTACCACAGCAATTGTCATCCACTGATAATCTCAACAGTAGAAAATGAAGCATCTCTTTCAGTTCTCTCTCTACATCAGAGCAATTTGGGTCAAGTTAACCTTATGAATCAACCAGTGTAGGCCTGAAAGAATGAATGTTTAACTTCTCTGAAATAATTTTTTCTCCCATTAGAGCCAATGGCGATCTCCCTCCCCTTTCACCAAAATGTACAGAGGAGAGCAACTTGGACCAGTTTGACAGAGTGGAGGTGTCCCCTGAGAAACTGAGTCACCCCACAGCCAACAGAGCCAAACCCCCACAGAGACGACCCCCATCTGCCCTCATCACCGGTCCACAGGTATGGCAACAATATACCATACTGTATTATTATCAATATTATTATGGTACAGAATGCACCTCTGTACAGTGTACATATTATGACATACTAGGAACAGAAGCATTTCGCTAAACCCACAATAATATTTACTAAATATGTGTATACGACCAATAAATTGGTATTTGATTTGATTTAGGACAGATCGCATATTAGGACAGAGTCACACATCCATTGACGTTGTCAGAGTCACTTTGAGTTAGTATCGTTGTCATATGTGTGGACACACCACACAGTTATGTTTCCTTCTGAGACCACAGGGAGACAATGACACATGACACATGACACATCACATGACAGTAGACCCACAACCCCTAGGTTATCATAGCGATGATGATACAATCCCTGATTTGTCTAGTGTCATGACGCCACCAGTCTATATCTGCCCAAAGGTGCACGTTGTACTCCACATCCCCTCTGAAACCACAGGGGGGCAGTGTGGCCCAACACTCATCATGCAGCGACATTATGAACCGACAACCCCAGGTTAACATAAAGATGATGATACATTCTCGGGTTAGTCTGATGTCATTTTCTAATGTCAAGCCACAAGTACATATCTGCCTAGAGGAATCACTGTCAACACAGTCATAGGGGCATATCAGTGGAGAATAGTGGCCCTTGTTAGATTTCATTCCTCCAGAGTTTCCCTGAAGACTGTTTGTTCGTGTGACGTGGCCCATCTGGCCCACTAAGTCTTTACTCACCCGCCCAGAGAGAGAGAGATGGCCTGTTCATAAGTGGCTTGACAAGTTGCATGCCATGAAGGGTTAGTGAGGCCATGATGTGAGGAATGACTCTTAAAAAGGAATCGTCATTAAGGTCATGGTTGTTGTTCTAACCCTAGGCTCTGAGTGGCAGGGACCAGACAGATGCAGAAAAATCGCCTAAACTGCTGAAGGTTTGCAAAATTGACTTTGATTCCATATTCATGAATACTCTATCATCATGTTAGGCCTTGTTGGCAAGTACGTAGAACACAAAATTAACATCACGTCAATGTATCTCTCTCAAAGTATCAATTAGCCACAAAGTAACAACTGACTTTAAATAAGATTACTGAGATTTAATAGATTTAATATAAAAGTGTTTGAATCCTATACCTGTCAAACCTTGCCTAAACATTGAGATACCTTGCCTAAACATTGCAGGTTGCAGAAAGTCATTCACCACCATCCAAGCCTGAACATCCTCCCAAGAATCCGGTAGTCTCCGGTAATCCGCTAATCTCCAGGCTAGTGCTACCCAAGGCTATAGTGGAGGCTAGGGCAGCCCAGGAGGAGAAGCCTTGTCTGGACAGCCTACAAGCTGAGGTCAGGGCACTGAAGATTGCTCTGGAGCTGCTGCAAAACAGACACGAGTAAGTAGTATTACCCATTTATTCAGACTTCTAGATAACCAGGGGAAAAACTTGAGGAATCAGGTACATTAACCCATTTGTTCAGTTGTTCCACCAAGCTATTTTCAACTATTTTGATAAAAGGCATAATCTACCTCACACTCAAACTATTAGTGAAGGTGCTGGAGGCAAAATGTAAAACTAGAAAGACAGGAAAAAGTCCCTGCACACATCCAGTCAGATCTCTCCTAGCCTGGTTAAACCAGACTGAATGCTGGACTCACCATTGTTGAAACACTTCAGTATGTGTTAACCAGGCTACATTTCTCCTACCAAAAATGTAAACCATTCCTTCATTTTCTGACTCTTCTTTGACCTCTTAGTGCATCTATTGATATATATATATGTATATGTATATGTATATGTGTTCTTTCCTTCTAGACAAGACATACAGGAACTGAAAGAGGGACTGAGAGACGAGAGAAACAAACATGTGGCTCTGCAGGTACGTGGAATATTTACAGTGAGCTCCAACAGTATTGGGACAGTGACACATTTTTAGTTGTTTTGGCTCTGTAATCCAGCAATTTAAATTTTAAACAATACCATGACTATGAGGTTAAAATGCAAACTGTCAAATATTGCACAAATATCTCACAAATAGTATACCCCCAGAACATGCTAACCTCCCCTGTTATTGTAATACATAGTGAGAGGCTAGCGTGTCTTGTTTTGAGCATGCAGTGGAACATACAATGTTTGGAGCATAAACACAAGCTTTTGATTTAGCTGAATATTAACACAATGTTTCCCCTGTGCAGGAGGAGGTACATGGTCTTAGGACTAAACCTTCATCCTAACTGACACCATGACCGGGCAGTACATCTAAGTAAGGCTCTGCTATGTCATTCCCTTGAACACAAACTTGAAAGGGAATTCAAATGTTCCTGACGTTGGAGTGCAAGAGGGGATGGAAAGGATGCATATCTGCTTCCTCTGCAGACATACCAGCTGAGGCTACATTAAGGCCTGGAATCAATCCGTATCCCTGAAGTATCGTGGAAGATCCCCTTTATAGCTTGATAAAAACATTTGAAGGCAATGTTCCCGCATTTGCATTTACGGTAAACACTGCATTGGAAATTACCTTTGAAGGGATACTTTGGGATTTTGGAAAGTCTACTTCCCCTGTTTCAGATGAACCCGTGGATTTTCATGTCCCTGCGTGCAGTCAGAAGGAATTTTCTAACTAGCGTAAGCGCAATTTCTAACTAGCGTTGGTGCAATGACCTGAAGTATCTACTACCATGCTAGTAGACACCATAGACTTCCAGCCATTGCTAGTTAGCATAGTTTGCATTGGCTCGCAAAACTACCTCTATCCTTGAGTTTATCTGACTCTGGGGAAATACACAAAGGTCTTCATTGTCAAAATCACGAAGTTTAACTTCACATTTTAACACGGACCTTCCGCGATACTTTTGCGATAACGATTGAATCCAGCCCTAGATTGTGGTCAGCCATTTTGTTTGAGGGCATTCTGGACTTTATTGGCAAGGGACCAAGTGAATCGACCAAAATGCTTTGTGTACATCGACCAAAATACTTTGTAGCCGGGATTCAACTCAAGGTGGGTTATAGCGTAGTGCACAATACAACTGACAATGTGTCTTTTAAGGGACATTTCCCCAACGTTTACATGGTAAATGCTGCACACGTTGGACCAAGCCTAAATCACTTTTAAAAGTATGTTATAGTGTGGCGTGCTTTAACACGCCTTGCATTGAATCCTGGCCTCTGGGTAGAAAATTTGTTTTATTTTATATTGATGATATTGTACATTTCATTGAAAGAACAACATCACCCAACAATACAGAGGACTGGTTTTATTTTTCTCTGAAAGCATATTTCTTATTTTTTGGGGTATGTTTGGGAATATTTTGAAGCATAGTGTTTGGGGAACATGAGTCAACTGAACAAACTACTTGTATATTTTGTGCGAACTGCCATTGTATATAAGAGTAACTATTTTGTGCCTTTTTAAAAATATTAAATATTACTTGTCCAAAATACTCCAGTGATTTAGCAAGCAATATTTTGCAACTAGTCTGCAATGCTGCATGTGTCCATTGGGAGGCACTTTTGTATTACTGTTGTTAATTCAGTGCTGCATTGTGGTTGACTTTCAGTCTACAAAAACAAAACTATATTAGTTAATTCTGTATAAATGTACCCTTTTCTCATTTTTGGATATGTCTTTTAGAATAGGTGCTAAAGTGAATCTAATTAAAACCTTGAAAATACAAACACACTGAAATGAAGTGATCCACAGTGAAGCATGTCGGTATTATACTTTTGCAGCTGGATAAAAGAGGCTGCGTCAGTCACACCAGAACATTAACTTACAGCACACTGAAACTGAAAACAAGTTGACTTATCACAATTAACAACAATAGAGGATGAAGGAAGAAAAACAACAAGAGATTTACTGTCGGCTATTTGATGAGATTTGATGATCAGTATTTGTTGTTTAGGGCTTTGGCTTCTCTTGAGTGAGCCCTATAGATCTGTTTCCATCTCAGCATTGGCGACATGCTTCTGGCATGGCCCGGGAAGTCTGTGAGCTGGAAAGCACATCTGGAGAGCACCTGGAACACATTACAGAGAGTGGGCTTCTGAAACTGCCATGGGAACAAACTATTTTTAAAAATGGCATTGAATACGCCTGATGGAGTGCATATTCCCTCTCGGGCTAAAACGGCTAGTGTAACGTGAAATAAACTATAGTAAATAGGGATTGTTGGTACGGCAGTATTTTCATAATGTATTTCACATAAGGCCAATTGAAAGTGATCCTTCACCCGTATGAACCTGCAAAGACAACTGAAAACGGTACTTCATAAAACATATTTGATAGGTCATTAATCATAACTGTTAACAGTACAGGCATTTCCATGAAACACATCAATTTTGCAACTTCATGAAACTCCATAATCAACCAAAGAGACAATAGACAGCCTTTTCATTAGTCCAGAGCAATCTTTTTTTTAGAGGGAAACAGTTGCAAGAGGAGGAGGGATTTGAGGAGGAGGGATTTGAGAGAAGAGAAATGGTATGGCAAGAGGCACAGAGCCAGAAATAAGATACGGAGGAGGTTCAAAGGTAAACTAAAATTAGCCATAATAAAAAAGGGTCTGATACGGACAGAAAGAGAAGTTTTACCTCGTTTCTGTGAAAGGGAAATGATGGATGAGTAAGAGGGCACGAGCTTAAGCGGGTTAACTTCCAGGAAATGACAACAAAGCCCGTTTTTAAAATGTGTCAATATGTTCATAAGGAGACACAAGTCACAAACAGTACGGTTGTCACTGGTGACTGACATATCATTTAAAAGACATGGGCCCATTTTGAATGCCTTTATCAATCATTCCTTCCTCATATACTGTAGGTTCAAAACTTTAGTGACACAGCACATTTAAAAATATACAGTTGAAATCTACAATAGTGGATGGAAATGTGAACACACATAACCTAAGATGTTATTATTTCATAGAATGATACATTGTAAAAAAGAAAAAAAAAGACAATGTTATTAGCATGTCACATCTATACTGAACAAAAATATAAACGCAACATGTAATGTGTTGTTCCCATGATTCATAATCAGAAATAAAAGATCCCTGAAATGTTCCAAACACACAAAAAGCTTACAGTTGAAGTCGGAAGTTTACATACACCTTAGCCAAATACATTTAAACTCAGTTTTTCACAATTTCTGACATTTAATTCTAGTAAAAATTCCCTGTCTTAGGTCAGTTAGGATCACCACTTTATTTTAAGAATGTGAAATGTCAGAATAATAGTAGAGAGAATGATTTATTTCAGCTTTAATTTCTTTCATCACATTCTTAGTGGGAAAGAAGTTTACATACACTCAATTAGTATTTGGTAGCATTGCCTTTGAGTTGTTTAACTTGGGTCAAACGTTTCGGGTAGCCTTCCACAAGCTTCACAAATTAAGTTGGGTGAATTTTGGCCCATTCCTCCTCACATAGCTGGTGTAACTGAGTCAGGTTTGTAGGCCTCCTTGCACGCACATGCTTTTTCAGTTCTGCCCACAAATCTTCTATAGGCTTGAGGTCAGGGCTTTGTGATGTCCACTCCAATACCTTGACTTTGTTGTCCTTAAGCCATCCTTAAGTCCATTTGGAAGACCCACTTGCGACCAAGCTTTAACTTCCTGACTGATGTCTTGAGATGTTGCTTCAATATATCCACATAATTGTCCTCTTTCCTCATGATGCCATCTATTTTGTGAAGTGCACCAGTCCCTCCTGCAGCAAAGCATCCCCCCAACATGATGCTGCCACCCCCGTGCTTCACGGTTGGGATGGTGTTCTTCGGCTTGCAAGCACCCCCCTTTTTCCTCCAAACATAACGATGGTCATTATGGCCAAACAGTTCTATTTTTGTTTCATCAGACCAGAGGACATTTCTCCAAAAAGTATGATCTCTGTCCCCATGTGCAGTTGCAAACCGTAGTCTGGCTTTTTTATGGCGGTTTTGGAGCAGTGGCTTCTTTCTTGCTGAGCATCCTTTCAGGTTATTAAGTAGATGTCTTAACTGACTTGACAAAACTATAGTTTGTTAACAAGAAATTTGTGGAGTGGTTGAAAAACTAGTTTTAATGACTCCAACCTAAGTGTATGTAAACTTCCGACTTCAACTGTATGTCAAACAGAAAACAAACTGGATGGACATCAGAAATAGATGGGAGAGGTTGAGGGTTGAAGTAGAACAGGACTAAAAACAAACAAAATATAAGTATTGTAAAATAGATTGTGTCTGTAAAATGTATGTATAATGTATGGAGTATGCATAAGCTGGAAGTAGAAGCCTAAGTTCGCTAAGGGTTAGCGAAAAAATAATACAGGAAAATACATTTGATAAATATGTGTATACTGTATCTATATGGTATATATGTACGTTTGGACATACTCATTCAAGGGTTTTTCTTATTTAAAAAAAAAACTATTTTCTACATGTAGAATGATAGTGAAGACATCAAAACTATA
Organism: Oncorhynchus kisutch; assembly: GCF_002021735.2. NCBI lineage: Eukaryota > Metazoa > Chordata > Actinopteri > Salmoniformes > Salmonidae > Oncorhynchus > Oncorhynchus kisutch. The sequence continues at coordinate 23,763,793 of NC_034175.2, forward strand.
ACATAACACAAATGGAATCATGAAGTAACCAAAATAGTGTTAAACAAATCAAAATATATTTTATATTTGAGATTCTTCAAAGCAGCCACCCTTTGCTTTGATGACCCTTGAATGAGTATCTGTGTCCAAATTGATTTATTTAATTTTATTTAACTAGGCAAGTCAGTTAAGAACAAATTCTTATTTAATAAGAAATTGTGGGTTAACTGCTTTGTTCAGGGGCAGAACGGCAGATTTGACCTTGTCAGATCGGGGATTTGATCTAGCAACCTTTCGGTTACTGGCCCAATGCTCTAACCACTAGGTTACCTGACACCCCAAACTGGTAGTATTTTATTTATTTTTATTTCACCTTTATTTAACCAGGTAGGCTGGTAGAGATAAAGAAAAGCAGTTCTACACATACAATAACACAGAGTTACACATGGAATAAACAAACATACAATCAATAATACAGTAGAAATATATATATACAGCATGTGCAAATGAGGTAGGATAAGAGAGGTAAGGCAATAAATAGACCACGGTGGCAAAGTAATTTAAACATAGCAATTAAACACTTGAATGGTAGGATGTGCAGAAGATGAATGTGCAAGTAGAGATACTGGGATGCAAAGGAGCAAGATAAATACATAAATACAGTATGGGGGTGAGGTAGATTGGATGGGCTAGTTTACAGATGAGCTATGTACAGGTGCAGTGATCTGTGAGCTGCTCTGACAGCTGGGGCTTAAAGCTAGTGAGGGAGGTAAGAGTCTCCAGCTTTACTGATTTTTGCAGTTCGTTCCAGTCATTGGCAGCAGAGAACTGGAAGGAGAGGCGGCCAAAGGAAGAACTGGCTTTGGGGTGACCAGTGAGATATACCTGCTGGAGCGCATGCTACGGGTGGGTGCTGCTATGGTGACCAGTGAGCTGAGATATGGCGGGGTTTTACCTAGCAGAGACTTGTAGATGACCTGGAGCCAGTGGGTTTGGCGACGAGTATGAAGCGAGAGCCAGCCAACGAGAGCGTACAGGTCCCAGTGGTGGGTAGTATATGGGGCTTTGGTGACAAAACGGATGGCACTGTGATAGTCTGCATCCAAATTGTTGAGTAGAGTGTTGGAGGCTATTTTGTAAATGACATCGTCGAAGTCGAGGATCGGTAGGATGGTCAGTTTTACGAGGGTATGTTTGGCAGCATGAGTGAAGGATGTTTTGTTGCGAAATAGGAAGTAGATTCTAGATTTAATTTTGGATTGGAGATGTTTAATGTGAGTCTGGAGGGGAGTTCTAGCCAGGCACCTAGGTATTTGTAGTTGTCCACATATTCTAAGTCCGAACCGTCCAGAGTAGTGATGCTGGACGGGTGTAGAGTATGTTTATATGTATATATGTACAGTATTCAGATCCCTTGACTTTTTCCACATTTTTTCTAGGTTACAGCTTTATTCTAAAATGTATTAAAAAAAAATTAAAAAAATTTTTTCCATCAAACTACACACAACACTCCATAATGGCAAAGCAAAAACAGGTTTTTAGAAATGTTTGCTAATTAAAAAATAGAAATATCACATTTACATAAGTATTCAGGCCTTTTACTCAGTTCTTTGTTGAAGCACCTTTGGCAGCAATTACAGCCTTGAGTCTTTTTTGTTATGGCGCTACATGCTTGTCACACCTATATTTGGGGAGTTTCTCCCATTCTTCTCTGCAGATCCTCTCAAGCTCCGTCAGGTTGGATGGGGAGCGTTGCTGCACAGCTATTTTCAGGTCTCTCCAGAGATCGGAGTCCAGGCTCTGGCTGGGCCACTCAAGGACATTCAGAGACTTGTCCTTAAGTGTTGTCTTGGCTGTGTGCTTAGGATCATTGTCCTGTTGGAAGGTGAACCTTCTGGCCACTCTACCGTAAAGACCTGATTGTTGGGGTGCTGCAGAGATGGTTGTCCTTCTGGAAGTTTCTCCCATCTCCACAGAGGAACTCTGGAGCCCTGTCAGAGTGACCATCGGGTTCTTTTTCACCTCCCTAACTATGGCCCTTCTCCCTCAATTGATCAGTTTGGCCAGGCAGCCAGCTCTAGGAAGAGTCTTGGTGGTTCCTTACTTCTTCCATTTAACAATGATGGAGGCCATTATGTTCTTGGGGACCTTCAATGCTGCAGATATTTTTGGTACCCTTCCCCAGATCTATGTCTCGACACAATCCTGTCTCGGAGCTCTACAGCAATTCCTTCGACCTCGTTGCTTGGTTTTTGCTCTAACATACACTGTCAACTGTGTGACCTTACATAGACAGGCCTTTCCAAATCATGTTCAATCAATTTAATTTATCACAGGTGGACTCCAATCAAATTGTAGAAACATCTCAAGGATGATCAATGGAAACAGGATGCACCTGAGCTCAATTTCGAGTCTCATAGCAAAGGGTCTGAATACTTGTGTAAATATTTTTTTTTAAATTTTTTGTTTTTATACATTTGCAAAAAAACAACTTGTTTTTGCTTCGTCATTATGGGGTATTGTGTGTAGATTGCTGAGGGTTCTTTAGAATAAGGCTGTAACGCAACAAATGTGGAAAAGGTCAAGGGCTCTATACACTATATATGGGGGAATGGAAATGATGCAGACAATTATATTGGTGCAAGCTACAAAACTTCCGTCCTATCTTCCTTGAAGTAATCACAGATCTGACTTGGTTGCATTGGTGAAACTAATAGGGTGGTAACCTTGCTTCCACCTATCCAATCACTTATAAATCTGTGCTTACCTCCAGGAAATGAGGAAGGAAGGATGCATTCCAAAATGATTCAAACAGGGCCATGGTTTGTTTTTCCAATGAAACAATTGAACTCCAGAGATGTATGGTTTGTGACATTTTGATTTGATTCTCAATTGCAAATGTGCCTATTATGCTAGTCTATAGAATCATCTGTGGGTCGGTGAACAACATGAAGGGGTTTTAACCAGTTACATTCTTTTTGAGGTGGTGTTTTCCGAAATCAGTCACTGAACCACAAATTACAGTTAACCCTTTCTACAATGTTCAGATCCTCTCAGTGGGCGAGTCAGACACCTTTCCCACTCAGTGTTGTGGTTTTCTGTGTGGCCCATCCTAATTGGAGTTTCCTCATCTTAACATTTTGGAACTAATCTGTCTCATTCATTGATTTTTTTTTCTTTCATGTGTTTTTCTTCACAGTTGTATAATCAGTATTAGTCAAACCCAGCAAACAGTTAACGTTGCTACATTAATGGAGAAAACGTTATAGCTATGTCATGGGAACATCCCTGGGAACCTCTATCAAATGTTGCGGTCACGGCTGATTTCCTCCTCTTCGTCTAAAGATGAGGTGTAGCAGGGATCGGACCAAAACGCAGCATGTTAAGTGTCCATAGTTGTTTTTAATGAAATAAACCTAAACACTACAAAACAATAAACAAACCGTGAATAACCGAAACAGTACCGTGTGGTGAAACAAACACAGACACGGAAACAATCACCCACAAAGTACCTACAGAATATGGCTGCCTAAATATGGTTCCCAATCAGAGACAACGATAGACAGCTGCCTCTAATAGGAGAACCAATCTAGGCAACCATAGACATACAATATACCTAGATAGGGCACAGCCCCATAAACATACAAAACCCCTAGACAAGACTAAATACAAAACATACATCACCCATGTCACACCCCGACCCCGAAGGAAAACAAAGAATTCTAAGGTCAGGGTGTGACAGTTGGCATTTTAACATTCTCAAACTCCCCTGCTAATGTTCTGGTAATAAGAAGGTAACCAGAAATTGTCAGCTGGGAAGATTTGCTTTGAAGATCCTCTATTCTCAACTCAACTCAATTACTACTACTGAGATTGATAACATGTCCGATGGAAAAAGAAAGCAATTTACTCACATTTAGTCACACTATAACTTATACAGCTTAAGAAGCTTTCATAAGCACTACGTAGATGCTTCACAAAGCATTTACAAACAAATGTCACTATATAAAGGCGATGATCTAATTGGTACTTTGAGAATTGTGGCATGACCCTTTTGCAAGCCCTTATATGGTATGACATTCGTTTATACATTATTTGTGAAGCATTTAAGGCCTTATTAAATGAAAACAAATACTTCAGTGTCTTCAATGATCGAGATTGGACCATGAACATTGTACTGAACAGCATTCATATATTTCCAGATGAATGTAGTACTAATGTACTGACATACCCTCTCATTGAATTGTAGTTACAGTAAACGCTAGTCAACATCATTGAACAATTTTTTTTTGAGAAACATTGCAAATTCAACAACGTCTGACACCTGAAAGGTCATCACCACTACAACCATAAAACAATGCAATGCCCATTTGTTCTAAGATAGCCGTTATGCGACTATTAAGTAGCCCGTTCCTGCAGTCAAATGACCTAGTGGCCTCATGGGTGGAATGTTATCTGTTTGCAATTTCATAATTAATAAACGTGAATTGTTTTTAAACGCCTGAAAATCCAGTGTTTCTATGTTAAACAGTTTTGTTATATTATTATATTTCAGTTCCTAAATGTTTGGTCAAATTATACATTTTGTGTATGGTTTCCTAGAAACAAAGGTGGCTCAACTTACCCCTTTGGCTCAACTTACCCCACTCTCCCTTACCGTTGTAAGGTCCGGCCTGAAAAGTAGAAAAGGCGTTGTTAATCGTGTTACTAGCAGTCTTTTTCTAAGAAATGAGTGTTCAATGGCTGTGTAATAAAGACTAGGGGCTCTAGTCAATCCGCAACGCGGAAGTTCAGCTTTACAGCGTAATTGAAATTTAAAGGCAATGTTCCCGCTTTACCAGAGACTACATTCATGATAAACGCTGCATATTTCGGCTAAATCGAAAATGACCTTTACATTTCTTTTGCGGACTCATAGAGCCCTAGCTCTTTAGAAGAGGGTTTACACCAGGGTTAGGGTCAATTCACATTAAACTCAACGAATTCAAGAAGTGATTAGAATTTAATATCCCAAAATGCCAAAATACATTTGGCATAAATAGCATATCCTTTTCAGTTTGTCAACCTATTGACAATAGATACCCTTTTTCAATTATTGAATTGGAATTTCAGTTTACTGGTATCAGCCACACTAAGATGTCAAGTCATTCTAAATAGATTACACATTCAAATTATATTGCTATTAATTTTATGTATTCATAGCATTGTACTCGTCAGGGATATTACATTTTCATCAACATGTCAGTTTTCACATCAGTACCATAGAGTCCGCTATAAAGCTAGCTTGCTCCATGGGCCTACAGCGTTTGGAAAACGGCTCACTAAGTGTGTCACTCTCCCCATACGGGTTACATGGAGGAGGGTAAGGCTCAGGTCAAGCCTCTGACCGACAAGATCCAGGAGCATGCTGAGAAGATCCATGAGCAGCAGAAGCCCTTCATCAGTGAAATCGAGAAGCAGGTCCACTTCCACCCCATGACTGACAACATCCAGACCCAGTTCAGTCCTCTGTCTGACAACCTGCAGGCCCAGTTAATGGCCCTGGTCAACAAGATGCAGGCCCAGTTCAAGCCTCTGGCCGATTACTTCCAGGACCAGATGGAGCAGCTCTTCCAAGGCCAAGGCTCTCCTCCCCCCCAGTAAAGCTAACATAACATCCTCCTAGCTTGGATTCAGACCATAGAAGGGGGGGGGGGGGATTCCCCTCTGTCTGTTTCACCTGTGTCATGTCCATCTAACTCCTTCTCTTGACATTATGCAGAAATTTCACCAATAAAGAGGTTGAAAGGTGGCCATTTTGTCTGTGATTGTTTCACTATATAAACTCAGCAAAAAAAGAAACATCCCTATTCAGGACTCTGTCTTTCAAAGATAATTCATAAATTGTAAAGGGTTTGAACTGTTTCCCATGCTTGTTCAATGAACCATAAACAATTAATGAACATGCACCTGTGGAATGGTCGTTAAGTCACTAACAGCTTACAGACGGTAAGCAATTAAGGTCACATTTATGAAAACTTCGGACACTAAAGAGGCCTTTCTATTGACTCTGAAAAACACCAAAAGAAAGATGCCCAGGGTCCCTGCTCATCTGCATGAACGTGACTTAGGCATGCTGCAAGGAGGCATGAGGACAGCAGATGTGGCCAGGGCAATAAATTGCAATGTCCGTACTGTGAGACGCCTAAGACAGCGCTACAGGGAGACAGGACGGACAGCTGATTGTCATTGCAGTGGCAGATCACGTGTAACAACACCTGTACAGGATCGGTACATCCGAACATCACACCTGCGGGACAGATACAGGATGGCAACAACAACTGCCCGAGTTACACCAGGATTGCACAATCCCTCCATCAGTGCTCAGACTGTCCGCAATAGGCTGAGAGAGGCTGGACAGGGCTTGTAGGCCTGTTGTAAGGCAGGTTCTCACCAGAAATCACCGGCAACAACGTCGCCTATGGGTACAAACCCACCATCGCTAGACCAGACAGGACTGGCAAAAAGTGCTCTTCACTGACGAGTTGCGGTTTTGTCTCACAAGGGGTGAGGATTGGATTTGCGTATATCGTCGAAGAAATGAGCATTACACCGAGGCCTGTACTCTGGAGAGGGATCAATTTGGAGGTGGAGGGTTCGTCATGGTCTGGGGCGGTGTGTCACAGCATCATCGGACTGAGCTTGTTGTCATTGCAGGCAATCTCAACGCTCTGCGTTACAGGGAAGACATCCTTTCCCCTCATGTGGTACCCTTCCTGCAGGCTCATCCTGACATGACCCTCCAGCATGACAATGCCACCAGCCATACTGCTCGTTCTGTGCATGATTTCCTGCAAGACAGGAATGTCGGTGTTCTGCCATGGCCAGCGAAGAGCCCTGATCTCAATCCCATTGAGCACATCTGGGACCTGTTGGATCAGAGGGCGAGGACTAGTGCCATTCCCCCCCAGAAATGTCTGGGAACTTGCAGGTGCCTTGTTGGAACAGTGGGGTAACATCTCCCAGCAAGAACTGTCAAATCTGGTGCAGTCCATGAGGAGAAGATGCACTGCAGTACTTAATGCAGCTGGTGGCCACACCAGATACTGACTGTTACTTTTGACACTGACCTTTGTGGCAGTCCATCATATAGCTTAAGCCCTGTTTGTTAGTATTCTGAAGTAGTTGTTTGTATTGAATGGAGTTCAGCTGAATTGATATATTAAGATATATTAATTTCATTGATTGTGACCTCTAGGCCTACTACACAGTAAGCTATCCAACAATGATTTTCCCAAAAAATTTAATTGGAAGAGAAAAGGTTACAAAAACTCAGAAAAAGGCACAAATATGCAGTCATGATTACACATTTAGTATAACTGATTTACACTGTGGACTGGGACTTGAGCAAAGCCCCTCGATGTCGCGGAAGCCATCGTCTATGATCTAATCCATGCACTCACGGCAGGAGTGGTGATCACAGGGATGCGATCACAACGCTGAGGAATAGCCCACCACGTAACTGAAAATAATAATATATTTTGTTTACAGTGCAATGCATAGTCCTAATCATCATCACGACATCACCATCACATTCTTAATCCATAATCCTAATTATCCCCACCTCCCCCACCACCATCATCATCATTATCATCATCAACAACTTCATCATCATCGTAAAAAAGGTATTTCAACCAATCAGCATGCCCAAATGGACATTAGAGACTCCTCCGACTCCAGGTCAGTGTTATCATTTAGAAGTGCTGTCCCACAATGTAAATTATGGCTATATAATCATCATCATCAACATAATATCTTAATAAACATTTATTGTAAATTTAAATGGAAAGTTTATTGAAGACAGACCTAATTCAAATTCGATTTAGGCTAAGCAGTTGACCTATTTGAAATGCAATTTAGGCCTACCTGGAAACAAGGGAAGATAGAAAACATTTATCTCCAAAATCTCTGCAGTCCCTTCCCAGGGCCATAGCCAGGGTCTGAGTTTTAGTGAGGTCTGTGAGGTGTGGAGACATTATTGCAGTTTTAAAGCTAATTTCCTGCAATTCTACACGTTTTGCCATGATTTATTAGCCCGGCTGACGCGACTCACGTGGTCAGCGAGGGAGAGCTGACACTGGTCTGGACAGGAGGCCGTTGTGTATGCAGTATTCACACAGAGTTGTACTTATTTCTGGCTAAGCTTTGATTGGTTGTTTCAGTTGAGACCTCACATTGTTTGGATTTGAAAACCCAACAGTTGTATTAGAAGGGGGCGGCCCTCAGTGGCATTCCAAGTGGGTGTATGAGTGAGGAAGACACAGAGGGGCACCAATCAGTATAGAAGCACAGCCCCCTTCATTATCGACGCATCGTGCTGACAATATCAAAAGAGCCTTTCCAGAGTTAGGTATCAGCCGGACTAATGACTTATGCCATGTTAGGGCTCTATTCAGTCCGTAGCGCTGAAGATCCGCTTTATAGCGCAATTGACAATTAAAGGCAATGTTCCCTCAGTTGTGGAGAGCTCAATTGGTCAGCTCAGATGGAAATTACCTTCACATTTTAATGCCGATTTTCTGCGATACTTCTGCGATACTGATTGAATCCAGCCATTAATATGATATCTGAGTCAGTGACTAACAAAAACAATGTGGGCCCTCTGGACGTCAGGGACGTGCCCTTCGTGCCTGGTCGGTAATTTGACCATGATTACTTCAAGTTTAGATAGCTGGCTAGACTAACTATAGTAATTTACCAATCAAAAATGTTTTACCTGATATGGGCTAATTGAGTGACTGTCAGCGAGTGACATATAACAAGAGGAAAACTGCTGATGCACAACTAAATTTTGAAATTGCACCTTGTGTATTTTACTATAACTCTCAACAGCAAGTTGAGAGTTATAGTATTTTTCAAATTTTTATCCAGAGGTCCAGACCTCCATGTCATTATATGTAGCTAGGACCTTGGCCACATAAGGGTTTAGCCCTGACCTCAACAGAGAAAACCTTGCCAAGGCAAACCTGCTACCCTGTCTGCTTTTCCAGCACATTGTGTACTTCGAGGAGGTTTAAGACATGTTTCAGAAGTTCTTGGCTGGTTTCCTTTACAAGCAATGCTTTCCTCCTCGCAACGTTGGCCTGGCCTCTCAATACATTGGTGTCCAGCACAGTCAGACTCTAGCTCTAAGGCTTCTGGCTGCTAGGTTGGCCAAAAAGTCAAATGGATATAAAGCATACCTACTGATCACACACTGGTTGAACCTATGTTGTGTCGAGATTCAAGTTTTAATGTCAGGCGCACGAGTACAGTGAACTGTCTTCCTTGCGAGCTGTAAACCCAACAATGCCGTGATCAATATAAATGACTGCATTGGTTCAACGTAATTTCAATTGAATTACGTTGAACCAACGTGGAATAGATGTTGAATTGATGTCTGTGCCCAGTTGGAGGGCCAGGTCTTTATTTGGTTAGTAACCTGTACAGCTAAAGCCCAAGAGAACCAAACTGGATAATGATCATACCAAAGATACATATGCAGATTGTGTTATTCATCAATGTTCAACATGACTCTGTTGGCAATCAAATATCCTTTTGTCCTGTGTTTTATTTCAGATAATAAAATAAGACTTTATTTAGTTTAGATAGAACACTGGGTTTTGCCAAAACATTTAGCAAACAAGTTTTCAAGATATTGTATTATAAAAATCACATCTATTTAACATTTCAAGGCACACATGGTAGCAATTGGTTAAGATGAACAATTAACAATGAGTGACCTTACAATCCATTGTAATTAAATGGCTCAACTGAGGTCTTTCAGTTGTTAAATTTCACCCCTAGACAATCTTTATATTGTACAGTATATTCAAAATACAGGGACATTTTAATAAGGAAGATTATTGTTTGTCTAAAAGACATTATGTGTAACAGTAACAACCACAAGGCCTTTTGAGTTTAACACTTTAATTATTTCATTTCCCCAAGTGTAATTGGTTCTTGAAAACAGCCTAAAACTGTGTCCATAAACTGAGCAAACTGAGCAGTCCAATTCCAAAATGACTTGACATCAGGTGAAAAATGGTCCCACTGAATCTATTTCTATTTTCTTACTTAGGCGAAGCAATTTCCTCACAGAAGGTTCCAAGACCACTTGAGGATAATTTCCTAATATAATGACAATCAGTTCACGGAGCTGTCCTGCTGTAAACTCACCAATGTGTTGAGGGAAACATGGCCCCATAGCAAACAAAAGGAAGTGACCTCATTGCAAAATACTTGGTCCTGACTCCCTACAGTCTCTCTGGCTATTTGTCAATAGCTGTATTAGTCCTCCCTTACTCCCTTTGTGCTTTTCTAAGGGCAATACTTTATTCAGGCATCTCTCTACACTGTAGACTCCAATTATGATAAATGTTCCCATTCACATGCCTAGATCACAAAGCAACAGAACTGGTCTCAAAGGTGCCTTGTGGTGTAACTCCATTATGGCAGTGATAGTAGGTGACAAATGTTGATGGGGGAAATACATTCACACAGCACACCACTATCACATAGTGTTAGAGTCAAGACTTACACTTCAGGGGCCTATTCAGAGGGATGTAACGTTACAGAGCGTTCAGATAGAAACGTATCGTGTAGAACAGATATGATTGTCTTTCAGGTAGAATAGGAAATTGTGTACGCTCTAATCATTCTATTTCTATCTGCAACGTTCAGAACATTTCACATCACCTCCACACACTTCCACATCACTGAATACACACCATGTGTATGTGTATGTGACAAATAAAATTTGATTTGATTTGATTTGATTTGATTTGACACCAGATCGAAGTAGCACGGCATGTGTGACCTGCCTGTATGCACAGCATGAGTAACACCCCTCATGGGAATCGTAAAGTCTCCCTCAGGGAACTGACCCACCCAGAGGTCTGATTCTAAGTCTGTCTTTGGCGGGTGTGGACCACAGTGTACCCCCTGATTCCATAGCACCATAGTTCTATATAGTATGTCCATTCAGTGGTCCCGTAGTACTGGGCGTTAGTAGTAGTGCACCCGACCTATAGTGCCTGTTCCTGAACCCAGGATATCAGGCTGCCCATTCCTCCAGATCTCCCGTATGATTCGCTCCCTCTCCTCCAATCGCTGCGCCCGCTCCAGTTCCTCGGCTGACGTGAACACGTTAACGCTCAGTGTCCCGTCCGATTGGCTGTGGTTTTGGTGGTTGCCAATGGGAATCTCTGTGGTGGGCAGGGGGGCGGGTGCTTCGACGTCACCCTCCTCTTCCTCATCCTCGCTATCTTCATCACATTCGTCCTCACTGAAATCCTTTAAGTGTTTCTTCTCGGGCGTGGAGGCCGGTATGTTGGTGCGGGGCTTGCAGGAGATACGGATGACCAGGAGGCAGAGGGTGAGGACCAGGCCGAAACAAACCCCGATTACAAAGTACAGCCCAAAGCTCTCCGGGTTCTCTACAGGACAGAAAAAGATCATTGGTAAATTCACCTAGGATTAAAAAAACACCACAATATGTCAAAAAGTAATTGTGCTAGTAGCCTAAATCAATATTGTTATGTATGACTGGCACATTGGCAATTTTGTTTCATTGATTCATTTTGTGGTACTTTAAAAGCAATGTGACAACTGCTGTTGTTAAAGTGATTGATTGATTGATTGACTGACCTTTGATGTGTGCGTAGGCAGCTATGCTGTTGCTGAGGAGGTCCATCTCTTTCCTCTTTGCATCCATGCTGACGATATGTCCAGTAGACCTTTCTTACACCTAATACAAATAAACACAACACACTGCATCAGAATTCCTTGCGATCTCAACTACTATGCCATGCATGCAATGCCAAGTACTGTCTGCATTAATGTATGCATGAATTCAGTTATTCCCACCATGTATCACAGATACTTCCACACACCCTCAAACAAACTGACACAATGAGGTTTGGCCAAAAGACACATGCTACCCTCATGCACCCCACAGCTACCCTCATGCTACCCTCATGCACCCCACAGCTACCCTCATGCTACCCTCATGCACCCCACAGCTACCCTCGTGCTACCCTCATGCAGCCCACACCTACTCTCATGCTACCCTCATGTTCCCCACAGCTACCCTCATGCACCCCACAGCTACCCTCATGTTACCCTCACGCACCCCACCGAAACACTTCTGCTACCACAAACCCCCATAATTACCCTCCCCTTTACAATGTATTTAAAGTGTTTTACGAATGCCTCTAGTGCCACACTAGATGTTTTCTCGTTTGCTATCGCGCCAAACACACTGACCACAGCATTTCTCCATAGTAACATTCAAGTGACATTTTCTCAAAATTGGGGTTACAAGTTGATCAACTTTCAAAGCAGAATTACTTTCACATTGTTCCTCAACTGTAGTGTATGATATACCATTTTCTAGCTCTGAGTCTACTTTTATCCAACGTAAAAAAACACAATTTCAAATTTTGCTACACTGGACCGAATCGAGCCGGTCGGTCACACATGTCCAGCTGTGGCAAACAAATGCTCCACTGTTTCGTCCTCAAATACCAACAGCGCAAACTGGGATCATGACGCATTTGGCACATGGTTCTGCCTGTGAGCTGGGACAGGCCTCTACAGTGAGGGGCCAGGGGTCAACTCTCTCCTCAGAAGCCAATGAACAGCACTTCCTCCAATGAGCCTCCCGGATCAATAGGAGCACGGCCCAAGGACCTCTGTGTTGTTTTTACAGTACCTGGGTTGTTCACCCTTTTAATTTTCCCGACTGACACAAATGGGTGAAGACCTGGAGGACCTGTGTTGCTGTTGTTTAAATATCTATTTTAGTCACACTTTGACTGTCCCTGACTGAAATAGAGTCACTGGGTTTTCCTTTCTTGATCTTGTTCTGAAGGCAGCTCTGCATGGAGAGCAGAACCAAATGTGAATGATTACGTTTAGGCAAGTCATTTGATTGGTTTAAGTTTTGGCCACTGGGCTTATCGCTGGTGACGCTTTCTGGTCGTCTGAGTCTTTTCCTTAGCATTTCCTGTCGCTCTGTTTGGCTCCATTGTGTTCCTGCAGGCCCTCGCTGTCCCGGTCATTACTCCCTCGCCTCAGGCTCCCCAGGAAGTCTCAAATTTCCCTCACAGAGAACCTTGCGGCGCCACGCCTCACCACGCAACAACAGTACAACGCCTGGTCCTGCTTCTTTTCCTATGTGGTCAATTACATAGGCTAGGCTATTACAGCGAGCCCCCCTGCGCTTTTGAGAGAGCAAACGAGAGAGAGAGAGAGAGAGAGAGAGAGAGAGAGAGAGAGAACCTGTTTCCAATCGAAGTGAGAGGCTGTGTGGATTCTCCCATATGGAACACTCTATCCAAAGGGTCATGTGGCTCCTGCTGGGTCTCTCCCGCATTTCCTGTGCAACCCCCTCTCTTCACCCTCAACCCTTGTCATAGCCCTTTCCTGCTGACTCTGCCCTTTTCTCGTCCGCTCCACTATGCCACCATCACATGGTACATGCAAGGCACATGGCACAGGAAAACCAAGACGTGATAGATAGCGACACAGGGGCCCAGCCAATACGAGTATCCCTGAACCTTTTGATGTGTTAGCACGTTAGCATTAGCCTCCGATCCCTTTCATTCTACACGTGTTCTGTGTTATGGCTCCCAGGGGAACAAACATGTTGTTCAAGTATGAAAAGATGGCTGACTCTAGCACAGTCACATACAGTACTAAACCGTGGAATTGCTCACAACAAGCTAAGTCATAGCACATGGCCTACAGATCATTGACATCAAAAATGGCACAGTCCACCTGTTTTTGTTTTATGTCACCTCAATTCTACGCTAATGTGAATCTCAAGGATATTATGCTGTTGTTATCACCCCCATTTGTTGATACAAAAATGCAACAAAAACATGGGTCAACCATATGCATTGCAGCTGTTCATAGCACATGCCTGACTCTTTATAAAAAAAAAAGCACAATACTCTTTCTGTTGCTCTAAGATATAAAGTTAGGCAAATCATTAACCTTACCATAAAATGAAGCTGTAGAGGTAACTCTTTAGTCCCAGCTCATGGTGGAAGTGGAGAGGTTTGCTGAATGATTGAGCCTCTCTCTCTCTCTCTCTGGATCTATGCCCGTGCCCTTCGCTCCTCAGGCCGAACAGTTCATTTGGCCTCCCTGAGACAAGAGCAAACACACAGACACTCACACAGCCGTCAGCCTACATCAGATCCAAACTCACTGAGGCGTTTGCAATGCAAACAATGACTGGCCTTTTGCTGTTGCCGAGGGATACACAGTCCGGCGGCAGACAAAATGCAGGCTTAGCTTTCAGTAGTACAACCGTTCATATTTGGATACGCAAACGCATATATATTAGAAATATTAAACACCGAAACACTGCACATGTGCGGAGACTACAGAACAATAAATTATGTGCAGGAAGACAGAGAAATTTTGGGGGGGGGGTTTGTCCGTAGTGTTTGTCATCAAACATGACAAAGAGTGAATTCTCTCGAGGTTTTGTCTGTACTCCTAAGCACTGATATGTTTTGAAGTCAAAGCTGCTTACAAGTGATAAATGAAAGCACATAAAATATCTCTGATACAGTCACAGGCTGATGGTTTCCTGGAACAGTTTAACATAGGAACATAAGTCTCTGATACATCAAACCACTGTGAGATCTTCAGAGCACTTTGTCTCCAAGAAGTACAACTCCTCATCTGTACACCCGACAGCCACAGTATATCTCACAGAAAATGAACAGCTCTATACATTTCAGGTGGGGAAAGAGGACCATGAAAAACGCTGCGCTGTACATTTTTCGCAAACCCTTTTTTGTGTTGAGAGGGAAAAGCCCAGTGCCAGCTTAAGTTGGTTTAGCAGGGCCTCTTTGCTTTCCAGTGCAGATTTTGATCTTGCTGACTCTTGCCAGACCCTATGTACACTAATGCTGTGCCCGAGAGAGTGTTCACGGCTAGCAAGGACACAGGGAGCAGTCGCCATGGCAGCATCTCTTCACTCCAGGCCACCGAGTCATATGGTCAGCCTTTTGTTTTGGACCACAGAAGCGGGATCCATCCTGTATGTGGTGTATGTATAGCCAACTACAGTCATCGTAATTGCCAAACACAAAACAGATCTCGGACCAGGTCACCTAAGCCTAATCCTTGCTTAGCTATTTGAAATGATTCTTCATCTAGGCAAAGCAGCCAGTATCCACATAGGATACTGTCTAAAGACCTTTCCAATGCAATATTATGCTTTGGTCTCAAGGGCAATAAAGTGTAAGGCCTGAGTGACTTCACCAGTTCGCCAAGGTCATGGCTAATGATTTGACTGCTAACTGCTCTTTTCTCAGAGTGGAATGCACCAGAACGAAATTCATCAGAACTCAGGCATCTGAGAATGGTGGTTAAAGACAACCGGAGACTCATTTGAAGCCAATCTAAACAATAATTAACCTGAGCCTGTTGTTTTGTTGTGTTTTTGTTTTACAGGGAGGAAGAAATGATGAACAGACGTGCTCTCGACCTCCCTCAGCGCACTATCCCATGACTCAACTTTCAGTCATGTTCCTCAAGTGAATTCATTTTCTATTCATTAGCAGATGTTGCCATGTCCCTTGAATGCTGGAGAGAAAAACACTGTTTACATATGTTTCAGTATTTCTGCAGTTTTTGGGACATTGAATGTGTGCTGAAAATGTTCTGGAATATTACTCCCTTCAAGAGCCTCTAAATGCTGACTGGATCATTTTGCCACTACAAAAAAAAGTTGTCAGAAACAGGTTCTCAAAGGGTTGTTAGTGGTTGTAGAATTCTATATGAAACCAAACTGGGTTCTCCTACACCGACATGCCA
This sequence comes from Oncorhynchus kisutch, assembly GCF_002021735.2. Taxonomy (NCBI): domain Eukaryota; kingdom Metazoa; phylum Chordata; class Actinopteri; order Salmoniformes; family Salmonidae; genus Oncorhynchus; species Oncorhynchus kisutch. The sequence continues at coordinate 23,779,630 of NC_034175.2, forward strand.
AATACCCTTTATGGTACTAGAACCTTTTTTTGGAAATAAACGGAGGTACACTCCAAGCTAATGTTGCGTGAGAAGGCTTCCACTTTCATGGTCTCACTCATAGATTACATCACCTCGCATGTGACCAGATAATGCCTGTCATTCATTCCTAACTGACCTCATAACCTCAGGTCAAACAATTTGAACACACAATCCACTTCCTGTGTCCTTAGTCACTTGGTGGGCATCATCAGTCAATCAATGAGTTCACATTGAAGCCAATCAGTCTTTATTTAAGAGTGTAAGAAAAGTGTATCTTGACACCACGTCAAGATACAAAAACAATGAAAAGTTCATCCAAGTCTCAAATAACTGTAAGGCCTAAGCACAAATTGTGCTGAGACTGACGCCAATGTAAACAACATGTGGTGTTGTGAGGCCTGGGAAGAGTTCATTCTCTATTTCTGACTAACAGATGTTTACTTTGGTTGGGAGGAAAGAGGAACCAAATTAAGGAAAACCCTGTCCGTTACGTTGTGTGATATTTTTGTTCTTATCAACTTGGAGAAGAGCACAATAGCTTTTCCTTTCCTACCGAGTTTCCTCCCGTACATCTGGTTGTACTGTCAGTCCGGAACCCAGTCCAGACAAACACCCTCATCTCCCACTCCTTAAATTTGACAAACAACAAAACAGCAGCCCCGCCACTTGGTTTGTTATAAACCTGGGTCAAAGAAATGTAAACAATTCTAATTCATAGATGGAGGTATGGATACAATATCTGACTGTCCATGAAGTCAACATAATAGTTTTAAAGTGGGCCTTTAAAGTGAAGGATAACATTGTCTGATTGTCTGAGCTTTGTCTGATTGTCTGAGCTAATCACACTGTTACTGTCTCTGTGGGGAGAAGCTGATTATGCCATCTCACTAGATAAAGGTACTTCCTAAATTATTGACTAGCCACATAGTGACAGGGACCAACCTCAGAAGCAAGAGTTTTAGCTCCTATTACCAAACAGAAGCACTTTTGTAAACTATAAATCATTCATAAAGTATCTAACCATAGTACTCCTCTGTCACATCTGAGAAATCACATTAACAGCCCCTGAGTAGGAATTTATCCAGGGAGTGTAGCCATAATTGAATTACAATGAGAAAATACATTACAAACAACTCATCCCACTAGGGAGCGAGTACGCCTGTTTCCTCACCATAATGACACACTTTGAACCACAGAGCGAAAGGGACATTTTCGATTCCTAGAATGTATGTGCAGCCACAATAGTTCCCTGGCATAATGGATGGTCTTTCTGTGGTTTGCCTGGCATAGGTCTTCAGTGAGTTGAAAAAGCCCAGATTTGAATTTAATCCCATTTTGTTGTTTTTATGCACATATATAGCCTAGTCCAACAGCTCTGGCATGGGAGATCAGAGACACACTGTAACTGGTGTCACTTTGAGTTTGAGTGTAAAATGAGGACAATTTTATAGCATTCATCAACTTTGCCCCTGACAAAGTTCATTAAAAAGTTCCTTGTTTCTTATATTTTTGTTTCAGCTACTGAGAGAGAAAATATGTCTGGGATTAATGATCCATGGGATCAAATGGACCACTGAGGAGTAATTTATTCATTGTTTTGAGCACATGGAGGCAGTTCTGAGCTCAATATATTCCACTTGACTTTTGCAACTTGAATAAATACTGTAAGCTGCAATTGAACAGCCTGTAGAGCTAGTGCTAGTGCTTTGATTTACTAAGTTTCCATTTTTCTCAGAAAGCCATGATGTGAGATTCTGTAATTAGCAGAAAAGCAGGTTAATGGCTGTTCCCTAGAATGCTCATAAACTGTTGTATCACAAAAGTATCTACTGGACGTTTTTTTCCATACCTTTCCTATTTGAACAGCTTTCAGTAAAATAGTTTACCATGTGGCCTCAATCACGCCAGCGTATGGTCTCCCAGGCATTCTCTATACCTAAACCCAGCCAACCAAGATCACCTGACCACCAACCAAGGCAGGACAGCATCCAAGTCCAGAAAAGCCTGATGTAACTTTTCACTAGATGGGATACAGCTTTTGTCAAATTGTATTCTTTGTGAGACGTTAGGAGAACTTACGCAGAAGGTTAGGAGAAGAGGTTAGGAAAAGAGTTAGCGTTAGCTAAAAAAGCTGTATCCCTTCTATCCCTGACTCTCTCCCTGAGACAGACAGGCAGAGGTGCATGCGGTAACGTTCCAACCGATAAAAACAGACACTTTTCCTAAGAGCTAGGGCTCTGTTCGTGCCGGTGCCTGCAACAGCATTCAGAGGGTAGGCATCTGGGGAAGGCGTTTTCTGTTCAGTGCGGCTGGTCTTCCTTGACGGCCATGTTGGGTTGTAAGGGCATTTAGGAGAAAAGAGAGTGTCTTCCATTTTTGTTTTCTCTTGACATGGGATCTTGGGGATCAAGCTGTGCTAAGTGTTGGTGCTGTTTTCCATTGCACCGTGCCCTGGCCATGGGCTTGTACTGTGGGGGGGATTATTTCAGTTCGAGCCCAGTCAGACATGTGTTTGCCATCAGGCTCAGTAACACTGAGCACAAGGTAGAGCTGACCCCAAAGATGGCTGCCAGCTGAGAGTATGGGGAGCTCCACAGAGCTGAAACTCAAATGTTTTTTCTCTGAACAGCGAGCAGGATTGCCACCCAGTGAAGGTGGTTTCCAAACAGTAGCCTTGGATTAACTTTAAACTGCCCGCTTGGCACAAACTGGGAGAATCAACCTTTTTTTTTTTTTTTTTTTCACCAAACTTTTAACCAAAATGCACTTACATGGCTCAAAGATTGTGTTGATTTCATTTTCAATTCACGCTCATTGACAACGCAATTAAATATAATTCAAAACTAGACATTGTACCGACATTTGTGCACAGTGGGTGGACATATTTGAGTTACACATCATTCTCCATTACACACTTTTGCCACTTACTGCCTTGCTGACAGCCAGCCAGTTTTGATAAGTTGTTGAACTTGACTTTAGATTCAATTAACAACAGCTTTTTAGAACTTTCAGAACTTTCAGAACTTTCAGAACTTTCTTCTCAGTCAAGGCATTACTAAACATTCTGATCTATTTCACAGGGCAGGTACTCAATAAGGAGGTTGTTTTGGTTTCTTTATGTCATACTTCTCCACGTGAGGCCATGATTTCATTTAAATGGAGAGTGGCAACTTCAACTCCACTCCAACTTGGTTCAGCAGAGAAGCCTGTATGCTTTGCAGTACGTATGTCACTGCAACCCCGTGACAAACCGAAGCAGGTATTTTAGTGACATAAGAAATGATCTAGAGAGCAATCTCTTTACCCCATGAGGATGGGGCTGGTGGGGGTATAGGGGGGTAATAGAGATACGGGCCCATGGGGGTGGGGGTTAATAGTGGCCAGATGTGGGGTCTTAGGGGTTTGATGGTAGACAGAGACAAAGTGCTGCTTTCATATGGAAATCCAGAAGAGGAAACACATGCTCTATCTTCATATCGACTTATGTGTTCCATCTCTGTCCAGTACTGTGCATACGGAGCCCAGGACATTGATGCTCAGAATTGGAACTTAATGTGTGTGTGTGTGTGTGTGTGTGTGTGTGTGTGTGTGTGTGTGTGTGTGTGTGTGTGTGTGTGTGTGTGTGTGTGTGTGTGTGTGTGTGTGTGTGTGTGTGTGTGTGTGTGTGTGTGTGTGTGTGTGTGTGTGTGAGAGTGTCTGTCTGTGCATACCACCATATGTGTTTTCATTTTTGCCCCCTCGCATGCACCCCAGGTGATCCCCAGCCTCGAGCTCCAAAAATGGAGTTGTGTACTCTGATCGATCTGGGCCAGCATGCAACAGCCGACCACAACCACACACTGTATTCTTAACACAGGACTTGTGATAACCCTATGACACAAAACGTGTTAGCCCTTTCCATGGGTGGCTGGGCAGAGATAACTCTCCTGTCCACAAACATGTAGACATAAATGAAGCCTAGTCTTCTGTGAAAGTGACCCGTGGTGTCATTTTTAGTCTGTATGGTATGTATTCTTTAGTTCGTCAGAGTACAGTTTTGTCGGAGCTGGACAGACCAGCTGGTGTAGACCGTGAATATTTGATAACCGACCTTAAACTATGATTCAATTATAAGATTAAGCTTCTGAGTCCAGTTTATCTTATTTAATGTGTAATCAACTAGAGACACTTTACAAACGTCACTGTACCCGTTTCTGTGTGCTTAACCCTGTCATCTTCTTTTTTTAAATTCTTTCTTCACCATATGGTTTCTGTCTTCCCCCAAATTCCCATGTAAAGTTTAAACAAATTCAACCTTAAATCCAGGGCTTATTTATGTTCTTGGACATTCACGTGTGTGTACAGAGCGAGAGAGAGAGAGAGAGGCTTAGGCAAACCCTAGTGGATTTAGCACGTCAAACATCCCCCTAAGTCTAAGGAGACCAGGGAGAAGCCGCCACCAGAAAGAATGGAGCCTTTATGAGACAGCAGTGGTTTTAGTAGGAGTCTTGCTAAACACAGCATCAGAGATGAATCCCTCATCAGCCTATAATTTGTCAATGGCGAATGTGAATCGAATACAGTCTTGTTGGCTTTACATCTGATTAGACGAGGCAGTTCATAGCTTCTGCGTCTCCTTCAAAACCGGTTTACAACATCTAATGGCTAGTGGTCTACAAAATATAATATACTGTACGCCCCACTTTGTTTAGATGGCATGCCTCAAACTCTCTCTCATGTTACACAACAAACCAATCATTATACCAACACAAATGGGAGAGTAATGTTTCACTCACCCTAAGAAATTGTCAGATGTGAGTCGCTCTATCAGTGTCTGCTAGGAGAGAATAGCAATACCAAGGCAACGGCTTAAATAGCGATGCCAAGGCCTCATTAAAGGATGGTAGTGGTAACGAAGCAAATACACCACTCGTAAAATACACCCCTCGTCTTGGTCCTGGGCCACGTGTGTCCGTGAAAGCACTCCGAAACACCGTTGTCTCCTGTGCAGTAGAGGGCCAGGCAAATGGATTAGAGTTTAGACAAGCTTTTCAAGTCAAAGATTGACTTGTGACTCCTTAGAGGCCACAGATAAAGCAAAAACCCCAGTGATAAAACATGGGGCAGTGAGATTGAGGAGAACAAGAGGATGGAGGGGAACATAGCTGGGAGAGGTCAGATACAAGTCAACTGTCCCAAAACACGCCTAGGGGTTATAGGCATTCACACTTATCCTCTGTTATCTGTCACTTTATCAGATTGACACAGGGAAGCACAGCAAACAGCCTGCCCACTTAGATATGCTAATTAGAGGGGACCTCTGAGAATGGCTATCTCCTACTGATAAGAGGAGCTGACCACAGCACTCCAGTAGAGACGGTCTGTGCATGTGTATGTGTGTGAGACAAAACCATTATCCCCCCCCACACACACACACATACGTATGCACACACACAGGACCCCTATATGTTGACGAAACGGTGGGCTGCACATTAGTGATGCGTGAGGATCTAACCTCGGTTCCCCCTGATCGTATTACGCTGTTGATGCGGCCCTCAACCAAAATACAGGATGTTTTGTATTTATTGTGGTCGAAAGTGCAGTCATTTATCACCGCAAGGTTAGCCACTGTGCAGCTAGCCGCATCAGCCCTGCTCTCTGGCACCGATCCATCAGAAACGTGTTGTAACCACACACACTTCACACTGTAGCTCTTATTGAGACGCTCAAAAGATGAGCATTGCTTCTCTTGAGGACACTCCAACAAGAACAGTATACCCCCTATAAATGAGCTTGAATCACGTAAAGATATGAATATAGCTACTGAAGGAAGGAAACAAGGTACAACACACAGCGCTGGAACCTATAGCTGTGTGTTCTATTGAGTGTACGGACTGAAAGGGAACCTCTAGTCATCATTAGAGTTTTAAAGTGTTTTTAAAGTGTTCGCAAACTCGAGTTCTGAAGGAACATAAACTGCAAAACATGAAACAGCAGGCACTCATTGAAACTCCACTGTACCTAGACACACACCGCACGTCGCACCCCCATAAAAAAATCAATCAGTTTAAGATAGAGATATCAGCATCTGCCTGTGTCGCACTTCCACATCTGCCTGTGAAAGGTGAAAGAGCTAGAGCTGTGTTTGTCATACCATGAGGCATCACGAAAATCTATCTTCCCAAACTATTATGAACCCTCTATGGAAAGATGAGACTTTCACGAAACCGATGGTGTTGTCCTTTTTGCTCTACGACCCCAATAAGCGTCTTGGGACTTGTCTGAAGTCCGTACAGCCGATCTGTAGAGTCCTAACAGTTTGGGCAGTTGACAAAGTTGAAAAAATGTATGGAAGTATTTATATATATATATATATGAAGACTGTTAAGTGCCAAAAATAAGGGTTTAAATACATGAGAAAAAATGTACTTCTTGATCTTTCTTGTATCTCTCAGGAGTGTCACGCCTGCTCCGCTCTTCCTCCCCCTCCCCCAGCCAGCTTGCCCAGCGCCTATGTCTCGGCCGGTTCACCCAGGTGGGACATCGGGTGGTGCCCTAGAGGGGGGGGGGGGGGGGGGTCCTGTCACGCCTGCTCCCGCTCTTCCTCCCTCTGGCGCTCGAGGGCGCCAGACTCCCCAACATTACGCACTCAAGTCACCTTCAGTACGCTCACCTACCTTTCCCCGTCACGTTCATCCACGCTCATTGGACTCACATGGACTCAATTACTTATGTGATTTCCTTCCCTATATCTGTCTGTTTCCCTGCTTCGGGATTGTTTGTCATATGTCCTTGTTGTCCCGTGTGCTGAAGCTGTTCCTGTCGTGTTCTATGTCCGATCCTGAATAAATGTTTGACTCCCTTTACCTGCTTCTCCTGTACGGCGTCGATCCTCACAACGGCGCCGATCCTCACAAGGAGAGGCATTTCAGAACAAACTTCCTTTTGATATTTTTGGTGGGCTATCTGTTGTTCCATGTGTTTGTATAGGCTAATAGCAGGACAGCCCAATATCATTTTTCATACCTATTTTATTTTTTTACATATTTTGGGGGGATACTTCAAGAGGTCTTAAAATGATGAATCAAATAACAAAATGATCCTTGTTATGAACTTCTTAAAAAATTCCATATAGCTTAGTAGAACCCCCTCCCCCGGCTTAGGCAGGGCTTAGACTCTTATGGCTTTTAAGGGAAAAGCAAAAATGTACAGCCTTTACATTGTAAATGCAGTGATATAAATACCTCGTTGAGGTTCATATGTTATTATACATACACAGACTGAGGTTGTCACACTTACCAAGTATGTAGTGCTGTCAAGGTGTCTTCTTAGGAAAGTTAATTCCTGTCAAGATAAGGTAAGGCTCAATGCTAGCCTCAGTGAAAACAGTATACTTCTCGCCTCCAGGTTGGGAAAATCAACACAACAAGCAATCCTGACTGAATCTTGACGATTCTCTGTGACTACTGCTGTTCTCCAGTCCTGGATCATGTAGAGAAGCCTATAGGGAAGAGGTGGTAACTTCCTCTGAATAACAGACTTTCCCTCTCCCTCACAGTCTCCATTCTCTCTGCCAGCAGCAGGAATAGCTGTCATACAATCCCTCTAGGAGAGAGAGAAAAAAGGAGGAACGAGGAACTGCCAAAAATGAGCAGGGTTTGGGAAAGAGGGAGGGAGGAAGGGAGTATTGGGAGGGGAGTTATTCCCCCTCGTCCCCTCTGTTAAGATGATGAGCAGGAAAAGCACAACCCCTCGACAATTTGATTTTCCACACCGAGTACAGAATGACAGCAAACACAAACAAAAACAAAACACGAGTCATGACAATGAAGGATTGTTGTTTACCTTTGGAGCCATTAAAAATAACTGTATATCTGAAACAAAATTGTACTGTATTGCAGCTTAAGCCGTTTATATGTAAAGATGAATTGGAAAGTGGAACATTTGGGGGGTAGGAAGGACATGTAATCTGAATATTAGGACAACCTCCTCACTGAAAGCTAATTGCTAACAGTTGTGAGCCACACTCAGAAACATATGCCTATCAATATGATTTTAAAATCCATTATAGAGAAGACAAGGAAGATTGAAGAGGTTTGACTGCATAGTAGGAGATACCTATCTTGTAACTATCCTTGCTGAATAACACAATAACACAAAACCACAAAGCCATGTAAGTATCCATACTCTTTTGAACACTTTTGAAAAAATAGCCTACTTTTCAGGCTTAGCACTTGGCCCTGACAGCATGACATGGACATAAGTCCTACATTACAGACAGCACACACAGGTCTTGTTTTGTAACCCAGACTTACTAGCAGGGAGGAAACCCCCAACCAACTTAAGAGAGTGAGCAGTAAATACACTGGGCCACCAAGCAAAGCCTTGACCAGATTTAATTAAAGCCAGACGGAGTGGGTGGGCATGGAGATACAGTATTTCCTATCAACATGGACCGGGTCTCCATGGGAATCCAGGGAGGGGAAGACTTCTCTACAAAGTGCTGTGAAATCAATATTGAAAAGCTGCATTAGAAAGTGCTTCATCAAGTTTCCTTATTTCTCAATGGGGTCAATGTCGGCGCAAAGCTGTTATTTTGATACACCTGCTGAGGTGGAAAGAGAAAGAAACGTGGTATTGGGATACATCCCAAATAGCACCCTATTCCCAATGTTGTGCACTATGGGCCCAGGTCAAAAGTAGTGCACTATAAAGGGATTAGGGTGCCAATTGGAATCCCGTCTTGGTTTCTGTCCACATATTTTACTCATTAACCCACGCTCACTAGAGAGCAGAACTTACCAACCCATGATGGGACACAAGCTCTTTGGATGCGCTGAAGGTGGATTCAGTTCAATTGGACTTCATCATGGAGTGGAGATGGGTAACAACTGCGCATGTGCGCTCTCAGGGGAATCCCTGCCACGTAGAAACTGCATGTTATGCCCTTATTCACAGATGCATGTTTTTTTAGGCAGAGAAGTGGAGACAGTGTTACACATTAGTTATACAAATTAAAACAGCCTACAAATACTGTATGTCTGGTGACAAAATACTCGCTACGGGAGGGGCACCGATGATGTTGTTGAATCGTATTTATATGAGCCTGAGGCAAATTGAGCTTCAGATGGTCGCTGCCGCTCTAGCCACCAAAGCCGCAGCAGTAGCTGAACCAAAGCCCTAACCCATCCCCAGGATCAACACAGACTGGTGGTGCAGTTGTGGCAATTGTGCTCCAATGGCACGAATGAAGAATGTTTCCGCTACAGAGAATTTGCATACGTGATGACAATTCCTACAGAAATAGAGGAACGTAAGGATGATGAGGAGAGGTAAGGTTGCTTTTGCGACCACAGGGATTTGGCTGCCCACATAAACTCTTGTGTCCTGGAAACAATTGTCCGTGTTCCAAAAATGAATTGGTGACGCAACCCTGTTCCAGCTGGGCAAAACGGACAGTTATTTAATGAATAAGTAGCTAAACTTTACATCATTGAATGATTGCTTATAAATCTCTATGAGCAGGACCATTAGTGGGCTTATGTTTTCACATTTGCCCAAAACACAATATAGCCTATGTTTATTTATCACAATGGTTTTAGGATAATCTATTCTGCAATGTAAGGTGACATAATATCTATTGTCTCTCACCCCCTGTCATAAATACATAGGACACATATGCTAACCTGTAGAGCACCTTTGCATTTTGGCACTGCGCCAGATCCAGTCCATGGAAATAAAGCAGCAATGGTCGTATCTATTAGTATCCTTCGGTTTTCTTTCTCTATCATTTCAAATGACATATCTAAATCATATGCATTGTCGCTGAAGTGCTTACTACGCACACACAGCGATGCAAGGTTTGGCTGTGGGGGTATTTACATATTGTTTCGGAAAACAGTGAAATGGTACCTTCTTCCCTTGATTTCCTGTATAAAGTGCAGCCAGGGACCGAACACTAGCTTGCTCTTGCTGCCATCTCTGTTTCCAATTTGTGTAACTGACTTTACCTGCGATATGCCTAACTCCATCAACTTTTGCACAAGCTCCTTCTCCTCTCCCAAAAACTTGAATCAATCAATCAAATGGTGGCTAGGGAAAACTCCCTAGAACGCTTTAAAAAAACGATGAATTTGTTCACAGTTCGTGGATATCAGAATCATGAATTCACTGGCAATGGATCAGAGAAAGGGCAGCATCCAGCAATGTCACATGTCCTGTTTTTGCTGCTGTTTCAGTACAGCACTACAGGGTGAGAGATGGGGAGAGGGGGAGAGGGCAAACTCCACTGAACTAGTTTCAATGTATGGAATCACTTGTATGGAATCACAGTTTCTGTATTTTGGGTACACTTCTCCTTTAAGGGTTAATAAGGTGCCCAAAGTAAACTGCCTGCTACTCAGGCCCAGAAGCTTGGATAGAAAACACTCTAAAGTTTCTAAAACTGTTAAAATAATGTCTGTGAGTAGAACAGAACTTATTTGGCAGGCGAAACCCCGAGGACAAACCATCAGGTATGTTTTTTTTGAGGTCACTGTGATTTCTATTACTTTTCTATGGGAAACTAGATTTATGAGGCACCTGGTTGCAGTTCCTATGGCTTTCACTAGATGTCAACAGTCTTTAGAAATTGGTTGATGTTTTTCCTTTGAGAAATTAAAAAGTAGTGTTGTTCAGTCTGAGTGTCAAGCCTTGTGGACTCTTTGTTTAGTGCGCATGACCTGGAGCTCACTCCACTTTGATATTATCCATTATTGAACATAGTATATTCCGTCTTAAATTTGATCAATTATTTTAGGATACCCAAAAGTGGATTAGGAAAGTTGTTTGAAATGTTTGGACCAGGTTTACAGGTAACTTATTAGATCATTTGTAGTCATGTTGGGTGAGTTGGAACCGGTGTATTTATGAATCAAATGCGCCAAATAAATTGACATTTTGGGGATATAAAGGAATTTATCAAACAAAATTACCATTTGGGATGTTTCTGGGACATATTGGAGTGCCAACAGAAGAAGATCTTCAAAGGTAAGGCTTGAATTATATTGTTATTTCTGACTTTCGTGTCGCACCTGCTTGGTTGAAATATGATTTTGATGTGTTTGTATGATGGGACGCTGTCCTCAGATAATCGCATGGTTTGCTTTTGTCTTAAAGCCTTTTTGAAATCTGACACGGTGGCTGGATTAACAAGAAGTTAAGTTTTATTTTGTTGTATTGCACTTGTGATTTATGAAATGTAAATATTTTGAATAATTTAGAATTTCGCCCTCGTTAGCGGAACGTCTAGCCGTAACAGGTTTAAGGTAAGGTTTAAGGTTTGGGATAGGGTTCGAACAAAAGACTAAAACCAAATGTCCACCACTGGGACCAAACACACAACTTTCTGATGCAGAGTCATGGGATTACATCCATCCACCACCCCTGTCCACAACATCTTAGCAAAAACCAAGCCTACTTGGAGCCGACAGATAGGGCTGCCGTGCGTCTAGCTCTTAGGAAACTTTGCAGTATTCATTTTTTTGTATGTGTTATTTCTTACATTTTTAGCCCAGACATGTTTTAGTGTTATTACACACAGCTGGGAATACCTTTTGGATATCATAGCGGCAGTAACTCACCAGCTTTATCAGCATTACCACCAGGAATACGACTTTCCTGAATCGGATCCTTTGTTTGTACCCCCTAGGGCAATTGAACTAATTCCAGAGACTGACCCTAAACACCGCCCAAAGGAGAGTCGGAGGAGAGGTACTCAAAGTGGACATCTAGTCCAACTCAGGAGGCGCACACACCATCCACAGCTTTCAACTATATTACTCACTGATGTTCAGTCTCTGGATAATAAAGTTGATGAGCTCAAGGCGAGGATTTCTTTCCAGAGAGACATCAGGAATTGTAACATACTCTGCTTCACGGAAACATGGCCCTTTCGGGATATACTGTTTGAGTCCGTACAGCCAGAAATACATTTCTGTCTGGGAAGAAGAAGGGCGGGGGTGCATGTTTCATGTTTAACTACTAATGGGTTGATTATGAGAAAATACAGGAACTCAAGTCCTTTTGTTCACTCGACCTAGAACACCTCACAATCAAATGTCACCGTATTACCTCCCAGGAGAATTATCTTCGATTATAATCACAGCCATGGATATTCCCCCTCAAGCCGATACCATGACAGTTCTCAAAGAACTTCACTGTGTTTACGAACATATTCAATCTCTCCCTATCTCAGTCTGCTGTCCCCACATGCTTTAAGATGTCCAACATTGTTCCTGTACCCAAGAAAGTAAAGGTAACTGAACTAAATGATCGCCTCATAGCACTCACTTCTGTCATCATGAAGTGCTTTAAGAGACTAGTCAAGGATCATATCACTTTTACCTTACCTGACACCCTAGACCCACTTCAATATGCTTACCGCCCCAATAGATCAACAGACGATGCAATCGCCATCGCACTGCACACTGCCCTATCCCATCTGGACAAGAGGATTATCTACTGTATGTAAGAATGCTGTTCACTGACTATAGCTCACCATTCAACACCATAGTACACTCCAAGCTCATCATTAAGCTCAAGGACCTGGGTCTGATGGGCCACCCCCAGGTGGTGAAGGTAGGAAATAACATCTCCACTTCGCTGATCCTCAACACTAGGGCCCCACAAGGATGCATGCTCAGCCCCTCCTGTACTCCCTGTTCACTCAAGACTGCATGGCCACGAACACCTCCAAATAAATCATCAAGTTTGCAGATGACACAACAGTAGTAGGCCTGATAACCAACACTGATGAGACAGCCTATAGGGAGGTGAGGGCCCTGGGAGTGTGGTGCCAGGAAAATAACCTCTCACCCAACATCAACAAAACAAAGGAGCTGATCGTGGACTTCAGGAAAAAGCAGAGAGAGAACCCCCCTATCCACATCGACGGGTCCGCAGTGGAAAAGGTGGAAAGCTTCAAGTTCCTAGGCGTACACATCACTGACAAACTGAAATGGTCCACCCACACAGACAGTGTGGTGAAGAAGGCACAACAGTGCCTCTACAACCTCAGGAGGCTGAATATTTTTTTTTACAGATGCACAATTGAGAGCATCCTGTCAGGCTCTATCACCACCTAGTACAGCAACTGGACACCTAAAGCACTGTCACAGGAAGGCCAAAAATAAAATCAAGGACAACAACCACCCAAGCCACTGCCCTTTTACCCCTCTATCATTCAGAAGGTGAGGTCAGTACAGGTGCATCAAAGCTGGGACTGAGGGACTGAAAAACAGCTTCTATCTAAAGGCCATCAAGCTATTAAATAGCCATCACTAGCACATTCGAGGCTGCTGCCCTATATAGACTTAAAATCACTGGCCACTTTAGTAATGGAACACTATTCACTTTAATAATGTTTACATATTTTGCATGTCTCATATATGTATATACTGTATTCAATCATATTTTACGGTATCTTAGTCCACGCCACTCTGACATTGCTGCCCCAAATATTTATATATTCTTAATTCCATTCCTTTACTTTATATTTGTGTGTATTTTTGTGAAATTGTTAGATATTACTTGTTAGATATTACTGCACTTTTGGAGCTGGAAACACAAGCACTTTGCTTTACCTGCAATAACATCTGCTAAACACGTGCATGTGACAAATACAGTTTGATTTGATACTTGATGGTAATCGAGGTCACTATTGCCAAATGACTGTATATATGAATGGACAAAGCCATCAATCATGTGACACCATTCATTCCTATGTGAAGGCTCAATAGCACATTGCAAATTAAATCGGTTAAGACGGTGACTCATGGAGACATAACATGTGACATTTTAGCTACTCCAGGAATGACTTTGCAGGCTAGGTCAGTGCTGTCCCCTCTCGTTAAACTTCTTATGGCTGGGGGCAGTAATGAGTAGCTTGGATTAATAAGGTGCCCAGAGGTGCTCAGAGTAAACTGCCTGCTACTCAGTCCCAGTTGCTAATATATGCATAATATTAGTATATTTGGATAGAAAACACTCTGAAGTGTCTTAAACTGTTTGAATGATGTCTGTGAGTATAACAGAACTCATATGGCAGGCAAAACATTGAGAAAAAAATCCAATCAGGAAGTGGGAAATCTGAGGTTGGTCGTTTTTCAACTCATTCCCTATTGAAGATACAGTGGGATATTGGTCATGTTGCAATTCCTACGGCTCCCACTAGATTTCAACAGTCTTTAGAACCTTGTTTGATGTTTCTACTGTGAAGAGGGGGCGAAGGAGAGGGGAAGGAGTCAGAGGTCTGCCAGAATGCCTTGTGACGCTCGTTCACGGGAGAGTGAGCTCTGTTCCAATGCTTTTCTACAGACAAAGGAATTCTCCGGTTGGAACATTATTCAAGATTTATGTAAAAAATATCCTAAAGATTGATTCTATACTTCGTTTGACATGTTTCTATGGACTGTAACGGAACCTTTTGACATTTCGTCTGCTCCTAGTGAGTTTGGATTTGTTTACCAAAGGCGCTAACAAAAGGAGCTATTTGTACATAAATGATGGACATCATTGAACAAAACAAACATTTATTGTGGAACTGGGATTCCTGGGAGTGCATTCTGAAGAAGATCATCAAAGGTAAGTGAATGTTTATAATGTTATTTCTGATTTCTGTTGACTGCACAATATGGATGATATCTTTTTGGCTTGTTTGCGCTCTGAGCGCCGTACTCAGATTATTGCATGGTTTGCTTTTTCCGTAAAGCTTTTTTGAAATCTGACACAGCGGTTGCATTAAGGAGAAGTGAATCTAAAGTTCAATGTATATCACTTTTTTTAACACTATTTTCATCAACATTTATGATTAATATTTCTGTAAATTGATGTGGCTCTCTGCAAAATCTGCAAAATCACTGGATGTTTTTTAAGTAACTCAATTTGAATTCCAACCAGGGTACTGCAGGCTCCATTAGCAACTGAATTATCCTCATAACTTCTCTGTGTGCTATTTTGAAATAATCGGTTCAAGGACATACATTATTGGTACCATGATTGTCTTCGATTTTATAATTTTTTTCCCATGAAGATTGACCATGAAGATGAAAAAGGATTAATTCAGTTTAATGGGGGGTTCTTGTTTTCTGCTAATACCTGAAATGCTGTGGTCGGCCTTGGACTACTGGGGCTTCAACGAGAGGGGGCAGTCACTCTCCCTTGCTTTTGCCCCTAGTGGCTGGTTTTGAAGGAATTTCCCAACGTCCTCAAGACATGGACAGAGGTCCAATTTATAATTCACTCTTCGCTAGAGCCTCCTAGCCCCCTACGTTTGCAATTTGTAACATATCATATGAATTGTTATTCGTAACATATCATATGAAATGGGTGGACATCCACAAATTAATACATACCATATGAAATGTAACATATCATAAAATAGAGGGAGACAGACGTTTACTATGTTACGTCTACCCCTGAGTCCAGGTTGACTATAAATGTTAAGCAGGTTTTGGAAGAACAAAGACTATGAAAGTATAGCCTCTAGCTCAGATGAATCCTCATAGAACAGTGTTTGAGAGAAGGGAATAAGGGTGCGCCCACATGATCCAAAAGATTTCCTTTAAACTCCTTTGTTGAT
Organism: Oncorhynchus kisutch; assembly: GCF_002021735.2. Taxonomy (NCBI): domain Eukaryota; kingdom Metazoa; phylum Chordata; class Actinopteri; order Salmoniformes; family Salmonidae; genus Oncorhynchus; species Oncorhynchus kisutch. The sequence continues at coordinate 23,795,249 of NC_034175.2, forward strand.
GCTTTGTATTGTGTGGGTGGATGTGTGAATGGTACTGGGGAACACTGGTGATGAAGGTCTGGGCTGCTTTACAGACACATTCACACAAAGACAGAAAACACCTGGCAAACACTGGTGCCAACCTTATACATATTTAAATAATACAGGCTACATATGCTTAGCAAAATGACCCTTATCCCACATGTAAGCACTTGTTACACTTTAACTGTGAACAGAACAGGGCATTAAGATTGACAGGGTTAGCTGTTATGCTAGCTAGCAGTTAGCTTCAAGATGAGGAGCATAGACTGTAATAAACAACGCCATGATTTTTCAACACAGCCACTAACCTGATAATTGACTATGATAATTTCATCAGTCTTCAATGGCCATTGAAAAGCCCAGACAAAAGTGAGACAGTTAAATCCATGGGATGAACACACCTCATACCACTGTAATAGTCATCTGTAGAAGTGCAGTACGCTGGAAATGAATATCATGGGAGAGCTCCTAAAGGGAATTAGCATACTTTGTTTTTAATCAGAAACGGAGTCAATATTTTCAAACTCCAAACACATGTTGCTCAGCCTCGGCTTGAGCTGCGATTGCTTACCTCGACTGACACTGAAATTAAAGAAATCTTAAAAAGTGAACAAGATGGAAGGAATGGAGGGAGGAGAAAGGAAAAAGCATGTACCTTTTCCAATTTACATGTCAGACATGCCAAGATGAAAATAGCATGCCAAGACACAACAAAATGCCTTGGCACCTCACAACCATTCAATTACCTAAAGACGGCTCCCTTGACAAATCTACCGGATTATTGGTCCAGTTTTCCCTGCAGGTAGAGCCCACACCTCCACCCTCCACCCAGTACATAAAAATATGTCTTTGTCTTTTGGCCCCAAAGGCCCCTCGTAAAACTAACTGGAGGCATTAGCCAGGAGACACTTCATGACACACATGGGATTCCATGGCAGTGCCTCCACATTCCTTACGTTTTGTGATCAGGGGACTCCACTTCCCCCTACATCAACTACTCCTATACACACACAACGCAGAACCCACAAAGAACATGCGCACACGCACACACGCACACACACACACAGAATCCACTCTATACCTCTCCACTCCCTGCTGAGCCATTGCTTACCTTGTGATTCTAGAGTTGTGATGACAGCCAGCTCCGTACTCCTTTCCCCTGCCTCTACTGCTAAGTGAGAAGCCTCACAGAATCCTGAATTCCTCTATTACAGCCAGTTCTAACCCCTTGTTAACTGACCATATCGTGGAATATCAGGGACACTGTGGTGTTAACCAGCGATTGGGGTTTTACAGCCCAATATGTTTCCGGGGAGGGACTGCAGCTACGGTGAAATGGGCGCGATCTGTGAAGGTTCTGGCACACCCAGGCAGCATGCAAGGAAGGAGAAAAAGCTACAGTAAGCCTCAGGACTGAAGAAATGGTCTAGTAGGCGAGAAAGGCTAGGTAAGCTGGTACAGGAAATGGCTCAGGGAAGACTGGGGAGGGAGGCCCCTGCACGGCAGTGGGCAGTGGTCCCGTCATGCAGCCCCGGGGCCGAGGGTCGAATATAAGGCCCCTGTGTTCCCCTCTCCTCAGAGGGGGTAACAGAGTTTGAACTGGTGCAAGCCAGGCTCAGAACTGAGAGACGGTAGAGGGGAAGGTCTGTGTTACCCTCGGGAGAGAGGGTGGAGGGGAAGGAGAGGGGGTGGTGTGGGATTACATAAATATTTCCACACCCTGGCAGCCAGGCATCTTGACTTCCATCTACCTCTTCCCATCTCTCCGATCCCTCCCTCCCTTCCTCCCTCTCTCCCTCCCTGACAGCCCTGTGCCAAGCCCCCAGGGCTGAAGGCCCCTGCAAGGTTGCAGCAGGTACGTTGGAAGCACTCCTCACATTCCTGTGCTTCAGCTTGTCCAGATGATACGCTAATGTTAGACTAGTTGGTATTAACTGTTTCTTTCAACAGAGTGGATTGTTGGCATGACATGTATTCTTTGTGGGGTGAAATGGTCCCTAAAGCAGTCATAATGCATAGTAATGCGTATGTTCTATTTATTTTCTACAGAATGAACTCAAGAGACTGGACACAACTCAGTCATCACTCGTCTTTTTTTGTGGAGGGACTAAACTCATGACAATTTGAAACATATACCTGCATATGGTCAAAATGTTGTTTTCCAAAGACCTAGATTTGCATACAAAAATAGTTCAGTGTGCGTGTGTGTGTGTGTTGTGCGTTGTGAGGAAATAGTGTGATGGGACTACTTCCCTAGTCAGCCTTGAGGCAGTGGGTTTGGACCCCTGTATGTGCCATTATCAATATTTAATGGGGACCGGCTTCAAACACTCACAAGGCAAAAACACTCATTATTATGCCTGCAGAATGGAATTCCACTTAGGGATACTATGTCATGTTCATTAGGCACCAAATGAAAGAAAACAGATTGAAACAGTGAAAGATTCACAGTAAAAGAGCAAGAGTTAAAAACCACTCTGGGTTTGTTGTTAAAATGACGTTAAATGCCATTCCACACTTGTCCATGTCGTTTTTAAATAACTCCCTTGTCATTTTATACTTTTCTGTGTCGTTTTGAATGAACTCACTGAACTGGTGTCTAAATAACCCGTTTGAAAGTGTTGAAAATAAACTTGGTTTCAGATGTTAATAAAGTAAACGGGGGATAAGATTAATGTTGTATGCTGAATGACTGTGATGTTACTAGCTATGCCTGTCATGGGCCGTTCGGTCACACGGTTGTTGATTAAAACCATTCTAGAACCCACTTCCTGAAAGGAGTTCAACAACTAGTTACTGATTTACTGTAGGCCGGGACACGGACAGGGTTAGAACGTTCGGAACCATGTTTGAAACACTTAACATTGTTATAAAATGGCAGTTGACAGGGCTTAAAAGGAAGGTATACATGTTGTCATTCAGCCTTCCAAGTCTTTGATGAGGTTGGAATTTTGAAGTAGCTGAACCATTCGTTTTCACTGAAAGTGTCACTTTTACCCCTGTAGCATTTGTGCTTTAGAGAGGGAGGGATATGAAACACTTCTGTGCAGTATTGTGCAACTTGAACATTCCGTTTGACTTGAGCTTGATTAAACTTTAGTTACACAGACTTTCTGTTTTCAACTATTTTCTGGAAAACCCAGAGTTAACCACATGTTACCTTATATCTGAACCTACCAGCCAGTGCTATATTAGCTCATGACTGTTTGGGCCAAAAATGTAAATGAGATGCTGATGTTGACATAACATGTGGTCCTTTGCATAGCTGTGGGAAGAGTGCATCGCTGTGAGTTAGGGGTGCTAGACAGGAGGACAATTTTAAAAAACAAAACAATATTTAGTAAAGCGTTGCATGAATCTATAATCACATTCTATCTGAGCACACACATTTTTAGGATTTCCATGCATGGGGATTTTCATGGATTTTTTTAAGCAGGGTAAGGAACAAATGGGCCTTTAATAAACACAATTCATGCACTCTATGTAATTTACATGATAGAAGACATTAACAGAATCTTTCTTAATACCGCACATATGGCCGAATGCAAGCTACTGCGCAATTCACTATTCAGGTAGGATGCAGTTTTGGAACTTAATTATTTGTTCTTAGTATTTATAATAATTTGTTGTATCATTATTATTATTATTGTATATCATGGTTATTATTGTAGGCCTATTTATTGTAAAACATGTCTTGTTTCATTCTGCTGCGACATTTTCTTTGGCTAAATTATGTTTGAATCTGTCTTTTGAATTTTGTGTTCTGTATTTAGTTTAGGATAGGTTTTAAGTAGGCCTGTTGTAAAAATAAATATCATTAGCCTATTGTTGCCATGTGTTGGGTACGGTAGGCACTAGCCTTTATTGGTAATTGCTGCAATATATTGTAGCCTGTTCAAAACCAGTTCGCAAGTGTTTTATTTCATTATGTTGAGCCATTTTTCTTGGCCAAATGAAGTTCCAACTGTAATGTTCTGGTTGCTTAGATATAATATCCTGCTCGTATTTTCCCTATAAACAATGGCTTGATATACTTTTGATATTACCTTAATAATGTTGAAAAACCTTTGCGAAGGTTTAGTGGGTGTGGCCATTAGCCTATTATACTGCATGCTTATGATATGAAAGCAGTGCACACTGGCACTCCAACTGACTCTGACAGTTAAACTTGAGGAACAATGTTTTAGGCCTACCAGAGTTACGCCTATAATCTAACAATATAATGCTTATCTTTACCCCAAAAATTTGGGATCGAATATTCTTCTGTATACCTATATCTGTATAGCAGCCGCAGTAGCATATCTGATAAAGATACATGTCCTAGCATTTGACTGGTCATACTTATCGTCCATGGGTTAATTTGCATAATTTAGTGTAATGAAATTGGCACTTGTGTATATTCCTTATGAATCGTATTAATCACATGCGCACAGCATACAGATCCAGAGCCTTTGAGTGGATAATCTGTCAGACAGCGCTTTTGTAAGCCTAATCATTGCGCAACAATTCCAAATGCAATCATGTGTTAATTTTTTTGATAGCCACGATTAAAATTAGCTAATATTTTTAGGCCTACTTCTCATGGTAGACTAATTGAAGCGCTCTTCCCATTCACCATTCAACTTGCAGACTTGTTTACGTGTTGCTGTGTGTTTTGTTGCCAACCTTACTTTGCTACCTGACAACTTTACGGTTTTTACTTTTTAATTACATTTATATTTGAAGTTTTTCGATCACTCAACTTTCTTTCATTTAACTTTTTCACTCCGGACGCTTTATCTGGACATGGTTCGTCAGGACCTCCAACAGCCGAAGCTAAGTAGTGACATTAACATGATGGCTTCTAATTGCGTCTGTGCCACCAGTAAGTACAGATAGTAACCGTTAGTATAAATCCCCTCGCACGGTCCCCACAGCCGGACAACTTTCTCGTGGCTTCTGGAGGGAAATGCTGTAGGAATGTTCAACTGGTGTCACTCATTCAGCTGACAGAAACTTTCAACCGGTTTTCCCCATTAAGCAGCGAGTCGGAGTCTGAGGCCGAGCCTTCTCTGGTCTCAACTCCTCCCTATACGTTATCTGAGACGCCGAAGTCTCCCACCATTAGCTCTGACAAATTTAAAACCCTAGTCATTGGCGACTCCATTACCTGCAGTATTAGACTTAAAACGAATCATCCAGCGATCATGCACTGTTTACCAGGGGGCAGGGCTACCGACGTGTCGGCATCGAGTAATTGTCTCTGGCCCCCTCCCAGTTAGGGGGAGTGATGAGCTCTACAGCAAAGTCTCACAACTCAATCACTGGTTGAAAACTGTTTTCTGCCCTTCCCAAAAAATTGAATTTGTAGATAACTGGCCCTCATTCTGGGACTCACCCACAAACAGGACAAACAGGACTCCATCCTAGCTGAGGAGTGAAGGACTCCATCCTAGCTGGAGGGATGCTCTCATCTTATCTACCAACACAGACAGGGCTCTAACTCCTCTAGAGCCACAATGAAATAGGGTGCAGGCCAGGCAGCAGGCTGTTAGCCAGCCTGCCAGCTTAGTGGAGTCTGCCACTAGCACAGTCAGTGTAGTCAGCTCAGCTATCCCCATTGAGACCGTGTCTGTGCCTCGACCTAGGTTGGGCAAAACTTAACATGGCGGTGTTCGCCTTAGCAATCTCACTAGGATAAAGACCTCCTCCATTCCTGCCATTATTGAAAGAGATCGTGATACCTCACATCTCAAAATAGGGCTACTTAATGTTAGATCCCTCACTTCAAAGGCAGTTATAGTCAATGAACGAATCACTGATCATAATCTTGATGTGATTGGCCTGACTGAAACATGGCTTAAGCCTGATGAATTTACTGTGTTAAATGAGGCCTCACCTCCTGGTTACACTAGTGACCATATCCCCTGTGCATCCATCAAAGGCAGAGGAGTTGCTAACATTTACGATAGCAAATTTCAATTTACAAAAAAAATTATAATAATCATCTTTTGAGCTTCTAGTCGTGAAATCTATGCAACCTACTCAATCACTTTTTATAGCTACTGTTTACAGGCCTCCTGGGCCATATACAGCGTTCCTCACAGAGTTCCCTGAATTCCTATCGGACCTTGTAGTCATAGCAGATAATGTTTGGGGATTTTAATATTCACATGGAAAAGTCCACAGACCCACTCCAAAAGGCTTTCGGAGCCATCATCGACTCAGTGGGTTTTGTCCAACATGTCTCTGGACCTACTCACTGTCAAGGTCATACTCTGGACCTTAATGTTTTCCTCATAATCCTGGACTATCGGACCACCATTTTATTACATTTGCAATCGCAACAAATAATCTGCTCAGACCCCAACCAAGGAGTATCAAAAGTCATGCTATAAATTCTCAGACAACCCAAAGATTCCTTGATTCCCTTCCAGACTTCCTCTGCCTACCCAAGTACGTCAGAGGACAAAAATCAGTTAACCACCAACTCAGGAACTCAATTTAACCTTGCGCAATACCCAAGATGCAGTTGCACCCCTATAAAACTAAAAACCTTTGTCATAAGAAACTAGCTCCCTGGTATACAGAAAATACCCAAGCTCTGAAGCAAGCTTCCAGAAAATTGGAACGGAAATGGTGCCACACCAAACTGGAAGTCTTCCGACTAGCTTGGAAAGACAGTACCGTGCAGTATTGAACAGCCCTCACTGCTGCTCAATCATCCTATTTTTCCAACTTAATTGAGGAAAATAAGAACAATCCAAAATTTATTTTTGATACTGTCGCAAAGCTAACTGAAAAGCAGCATTCCCCAAGAGAGGATGGTTTTCACTTCAGCAGTCATAAATTCATGAACTTCTTTGAGGAAAAGATCATGATCATTAGAAAGCAAATCACGGACTCCTCTTTAAATCTGCGTATTCCACCAAAGCTCAGTTGTCCTGAGTCTGCACAACTCTGCCAGGACCTAGGATCAAGAGAGACACTCAAGTGTTTTAGTACTATATCTCTTGACATAATGATGAAAATAATCATGGCCTCTAAACCTTCAAGCTGCATACTGGACCCTATTCCAACTAAACTACTGAAAGAGCTGCTTCCTGTGCTTGGCCCTCCTCTGTTGAACATAATAAACGGCTCTCTATCCACCGGATGTGTACCAAACTCACTAAAAGTGGCAGTAATAAAGCCTCTCTTGAAAAAGCCAAACCTTGACCCAGAAAATATAAAAACGATCGGCCTTTATCGAATCTTCCATTACTTAAATTTTTTTTAGAAAAAGCTGTTGCAACTCACTTCCTTCCTGAAGACAAACAATGTATACGAAATGCTTCAGTTTGGTGTTTAGACCCCATCATAGCACTGACTCTGCACTTGTGGAGGTGGTAAATGACCTTTAATTGGCGTCAGACCGAGGCTCTGCATCTGTCCTCGTGCTCCTAGACCTTAGTGCTGCTTTTGATACCATCGATCACCACATTCTTTTGAAGAGATTGGAAACCCAAATTGGTCTACACGGACATGTTCTCGCCTGGTTTAGATCTTATCTGTTGAAAATATATCAGTTTGTCTCTGTGAATGGTTTGTCCTCTGACAAATCAACTGTAAATGTTGGTGTTCCCCACAAGGTTCCGTTTTAGGACCACTATTGTTTTCACTATATACTGTATTTTACCTCTTGGGGATGTCATTCGAAAACATAAATGTAAACTTTCCCTGCGGATGACACACAGCTGAACATTTCAATGAAACATGGTGAAGCCCCAAAATTGCCCTCACTAGAAGCCTGTGTTTCAGACATAAGGAACTGGATGTTGTGTTGTTATGTGTTAATAACATTTAGACTACGTTACCCAGCAGGCTATGCGGGAGGCGGAGGGTTAAAGAATGCCTTGCATGGCTAAACATGGAGTTTTCTAGCTGAAGTATATGTTCATTAAAAGTAGTTAAACCTACACCCCAGTTTGTCATTATATAAGGAACCAACATAACACTCTACTTTTAAACTCGGACAAAACAGAGATGCTTGTTCTAGGTCCCAAGAAACAAAGAGATCTTCTGTTGAATCTGACAATTAATCTTGATGGTTGTACAGTCGTCTCAAATAAAACTGTGAAGGACCTCGGCGTTACTCTGGACCTTGATCTCTCTTTTGATGAACATATCAAGACTGTTTCAAGGACAGCTTTTTTCCATCTACGTAACATTGCAAAAATCAGAAACTTTCTGTCCAAAAATGATGCAGAAATATTAATCCATGCTTTTGTTACTTCTAGGTTAGACTACTGCAATGCTCTACTTTCCGGCTACCCAGATAAAGCACTAAATAAACTTCAATTAGTGCTAAATACAGCTGCTAGAATCCTGACTAGAACAAAGAAATTTGATCATATTACTCCAGTGCTAGCCTCCCTACACTGGCTTCCTGTTAAGGCAAGGGCTGATTTCAAGGTTTTACTGCTAACCTACAAAGCATTACATGGGCTTGCTCCTACCTATCTTTCCGATTTGGTCCTGCTGTACATACCTACACATACACTACAGTCACAAGACGCAGGCCTCCTAATTGTCCCTAGAATTTCTAAGCAAACAGCTGGAGGCAGGGCTTTCTCCTATAGAGCTCCAATTTTATGGAATTGTCTGCCTACCCATGTGAGAGACGCAGACTCGGTCTCAACCTTTAATTCTTTACTGAAGACTCATCTCTTCAGTGGGTCCTATGATTGAGTGTAGTCTGGCCCAGGAGTGTGAAGGTGAACGGAAAGGCTCTGGAGCAACGAACCGCCCTTGCTGTCTTTGCCTGGCCGGGAACCAGTCAACATTTGTTTTCACATCAATATTAAAGTGTCTACTTAAACAATATTTATAACAATGACCAGACAAACATAACCCTACATTGCAGTAGATGCTTAGATAGGGGAACCCTCTCTCCACTGGGATTCTCTGGCTTTCTGGTGCTCTTCCATGCGGCCCCTAGGAGGGGTGCGTCACTTGAGTGGGTTGAGTCACTGAAGTGATCTTCTTGTCTGGGTTGGCGCCCCCGCTTGGGTTGTGCCGTGGCGGAGATCTTTGTGGGCTATACTCGGCCTTGTCTCAGGATGGTAAGTTGGTGGTTGAAGGTATCCCTCTTGTGGTGTGGGGGCTGTGCTTTGGCAAAGAGGGTGGGGTTATAGCCTGCCTGTTTGGACCTGTCTGTGGGTATCATCGGATGGGTCCACAGTGTCTCCTGACCCCTCCTGTCTCAGCCTCCAGTATTTATGCTGCCATAGTTTATGTGTCGGGGGGCTAGGGTCAGTCTGTTATATCTGGACTACTTCTCTTGTCTTATCCGGTGTCCTGTGTGAATTTAAGTATGCTCTCTCTAATTCTCTCTTTCTCTCTTTCTTTCTCTCTCTCGGAGGACCTGAGCCCTAGGACCATGCCTCAGGACTACCTAGCATGATGACTCCTTGCTGTCCCCAGTCCACCTAGCCGTGCTGCTGCTCCAGTTTCAACTGTTCTGCCTGCGGCTATGGAACCCTGACCTGTTCACCGGACATGCTACCTGTCCCAGACCTGCTGTTTTCAACTCTCTAGAGACAGCAGGAGCGGTAGAGATACTCTTAATGATTGGCTATGAAAACCCAACTGACATTTACTCCTGAGGTGCTGACTTGCTGCACCCTCAACAACTACTGTGAATATTATTATTTGACCCTGCTGGTCATTTAGGAACATTTGAACATCTTGGCCATGTTTTGTTATAATCTCCACCCGGCACAGCCAGAAGAGGACTGGCCACCCCTCATAGCCTGGTTCCTCTCTAGTTTTCTTCCTAGGTTTTGGCCTTTCTAGGGAGTTTTTTCTAGCCACCGTGCTTCTACACCTGCATCGCTTGCTGTTTGGGGTTTTAGGCTGGGTTTCTGTACAGCACTTTGAGATATCAGATGATGTAAGAAGGGCTATATAAATTGATTTGATTTGAAGGCAGACTTCATCAGTGTGTCACACACTACTTTGCAATGAGCTGGAGGCAGCATGCATTTTGAAAACATATTTGAATCCTGAATGTTTTACTACCTATTATGAGGTATGTTTTACTACCTATTATGAGGTATGTTTTACCTCGCTTCAAAGGTGCCTTGGCAAAGTATCCGTGGAGGCAAATATTTTCTAAAGACTTCCATATGCTATTGAAACCAGTAGCCTATTTCTCTCATGTTCTATTGGTTTTCAACCTTCTTTCATTGTCCGGTAGCCAAATGCACAATCCTATTAGTCATATTAGCAACCCATAGTTGTTGCATCATTAGATTTCCCCTCTCTAAATTTCTAAAGGATATTTTCATCTGTCACTTTGACTATGGTGTTTTCCATTAATTGTATTATGAAACCAACATTCGTGCGTAGCCTATGGCCTTGTGCGCATTGCTATGCTTATAATTTTAAGCTAAACGTTCTGAACTGTTGCATCAGACGCATTGCTTTTTAAATGTAGCCTAGGCCCACTGGTTGTATGAATTTGGGATCTACCGTCCCACAATTGTCCCAGGGTCTGTTTGGAATAGGATGTTTCTTTCTCAACAAGCTGAACAATAGAATAGTTCAACTGTTCTACTATGAGAAATAGTATATTGACATAGGCTAGTGATTCTGCTGTTCGTAACCAGTCTTGTTGGCTGAGGAAAAGTAAATGTAGTCTAACATTTTCAAAGTGCACATCGAAATTCAGTAAGAAGGATGCACTTCATTGCATCCTCACTTGCATGTTCTGTTAGGATGAATGCTATAATCTAAATGTGATTTCTGTCATTCTGAGAACCACGTCCCAATCAGGTTAAGCACTCAATGGATGGTCCAGTAAATTTCTCAGATGTCTGGTAAGTGAAAATGCTGCCTGTTCCTGGTCCGGAGCCATATGAATACAGTACACTGCCAAAATATACAGTGCCTTCGGGAAGTATTCAGACCCCTTCACTTTTTCCACATTTTGTTACGTTACAGCCTTATTCTAAAATGTACTAAATAAAAACAATTCCTCAGCAATTTTACACACCCCATAATATAGAACTTGTCACGCCCTGACCTTAGAGAGCCTGTTAATTTCTCTATTTGGTTAGGTCAGGGAGTGATTCTAGTTTTGGTGTATTCCAGTTTTCTATTTCTTTGTTGGCCGGGTATGGTTCCCAATCAGAGGCAGCTGTATATCGTTGTCTCTGATTACGAATCATACTTAGGCAGCCTGTTTTCCACCTGAGTTTGTGGGATCTTGTTTTTGTTTAAGTACTGTGTAGCCTGCAGAACGTTACGTTCGTTTATCGTTTGTTGTTTTTTGGTGTTCATCTAAAGTAAAGAAAGATGTACACTTTCCACGCAGCGCTTTGGTCTCATTCCGATGACGTACGTAACAGAACTTAATGTTTTAAATATGAACATTTGACCTAATAGGAGTACTATGTCACTTGTTCATCATAGTTTGCACTTTTGAGACTATCACATTGGGTCCTTTGTACTGGGTAAGCTAAGTCAAGCTCACCTCAAGTATTTGAGTTAGGCCTAGATTCAATCAGATCCACCTTAGCCCGAGATAACCAATAAAATGCATAGCATATTTTAGTTTTTGACAATGTCAGAGGTGTAACTGCGTTAAACTGTCAAATCGGTAAGTGGCTGTTTTTCACAGCAACCTAGGGTGTTGTGGATGCGCTTGAGGAAGGAGTAAATCGTGAGCTACGGCTTCAAACAGCTCCGGTTCAATCCCAGTACTAGTTCGTATTTGGCTGTTTAGAAGTTTGAAATGGGGGAGTTGTAATTCTGGAGCTTGTGTTGTGCATTAAAGTATAACATTTGAGTGTTAACAGAGAAACGTTTGCAAATTCAGGTGGAATTGAATGTGAAGAATCTAACAACAGCAATGAAGATCTTCACTTAACTATGCAAGTTAAGTGAATGGTACTATGCCAGTTATGGTACAGCCTGGATTCGAACCAGGGTAGTGATGCCTCTAGAAGTGAAACGCAGTGCCTTTGACCGCTGCGCCACTCGGGAAGATGATGGATATTGATGACAACATGTATGCCATCAAGCCCAGAAAAAAGTATGAAGTTGGTTTTAAATGTTCAGGTATCACTGCAAATCCATACACACTCACACACTTTTAATAACAGGTGAGAGTACTGTGGTACATGTTATTTTTAATGATCAATTGAGAAAGTGATGAAAGAGTTGCTGGGGCTGGGGCTGCTGTGTGTTTTCCTACTGGCTGGGATCATAGGCCTGTGTGTCTACTGTAAGTTTAGAATGTTTTGACTGACACATTTGTAATCTTCAGTGGTGTGATAGTTACTTGTGTTTGATTAACTTTTCGCTTTTACAGGAGTCATTGGAAATCACTAATCAACCGAGGGAGATCAAAAGGCCAGTTGCAGCATTCTGACTAAAGGAGATCAGCAACCGACCAGTTATAATAAACTGACTAAAGAGCGAGACCAGCTACAGACCAGTTATCACAACCTAACTAAAGAGAGACCAGCTACGGACCAAAAATGCCAACCTGACAAAAGGTGTAACCCAGAGACCAATTAGAACACCATGAGCAAAGAGAGAGACCAGTAACAGACCAGTTATAACAATCTGATTAAAGAGAAAAACCAATGAAAGACTAGTTAGAACAATCTGAGAAACCACATACAGAATAGTCTCAACACAAGAAGTAGGGAGAGAGACCAGAAACAGAATAGTCTAAGGACCAGGACCACAGAGAGGGACCAGTTACAGAATAGTTTCAACTCAAGGACCACAGAGAGAGATCAATCAAATATTAGTGTGACAGCCCCGGACTAAGGAGAGAGAGACGAGTTGCAGAATAATCTCACCACTAAAACTAGAAAGAGAGACCAGCTACAGAATAGTCTAAATAACAGGACCATGAGAGAGACCAACTACAGAATAGCCTCAACGCAAGGACTCGGCAGAGAGACCAGTTGCAGAATAGTCTCAATATCCAGACTATGGAGAGAGACCAGTTGCAGAATAGTCTCAATACCCAGACTAGGCAGAGAGACCAGTTGCAGAATAGTCTCAATATCCAGACTAGGGAGAGAGACCAGGTGCAGAATAGTCTCAATACCCGGACTAGGGAGAGAGACCAGTTGCAGAATAGTCTCAATACCCAGACTAGGCAGAGAGACCAGTTGCAGAATAGTCTCAATATCCAGACTATGGAGAGAGACCAGTTGCAGAATAGTCTCAATACCCAGACTAGGCAGAGAGACCAGTTGCAGAATAGTCTCAATATCCAGACTATGGAGAGAGACCAGTTGCAGAATAGTCTCAATACCCAGACTAGGCAGAGAGACCAGTTGCAGAATAGTTTCAACACCCAGACTAGGGAGAGAGACCAGCTACAGAGTGAGACAGGAAGTCTTTATTGGTCAAAGGTGTCTCTCTGTATCTGTTTACATGTCATGTACAAATGGATAATTTAAAATGCACTGAAGAAAGTAACCAAAAACATCCATTCTTAAGTTATTAGTTCTCTGTCTGGGATAACTTGATACTTAATTGCTTTCTTGATAGTTCCAGTCTCAAAAGATTGTGACTAAAAGAAGGAAATGTAAAATCTTGTATGTGCTGTATTCTGTTTGTGTGAGTAATGGCTAAATGTTACAAATTCCTGAGTATTTGTTTTCTGTTTTGTACATTTCTTGTATCCTTCTTAGCGCTGTTGTGGTGACCGTATTACCGCCACACTGCCGGTCATGAGTCATGAAGGCAGTCAAATTCCACATGACGTTTAGTCAATCATGAAGGCAGTCAAATTTCACATCAAAGTTTAGCCAAGTAATTAGGCTTCTCCAAGCTCTGATGCTGCTGCTTGTCATTAGTAGCCTATCAAACTTGCTAACTGCCTGGTACTCACAATCTATTGTCCCTCTAATCACTCTGACAATGCACATTTATTAAAAAATCTAATCAAACACTTCATGAGAGCCCATGAGCTCATGTTGCGCAACATTTCTATAGGCTATGCAGTTGCGGGAGAAAACAGAGTGATGGCCGTTAAAAAGAGGATGATCCCATCAGCTTTCTATAGGCTAGGGCTAGGCCTACTATATTTATTTCTCAATGTTCCTAATATTACGCACATTGCTTATATTTACAACAGGAGTATAGCCTACCTGGCAGACATGAAAATAAATCACAGTGTATAGATGACATGTATTCTTTCCTGCTGCCATTGTTTCGATACAGGTGCATGATAATGGTCCATTCTAAGTCAAAATTAGTATATGTTAACACAAGATTAAATCAAGAATAGTCTGATGGGTGACAATATTAGCCTATCACTTTTGAATGATGCCCAGCATAAGAAACAATGCCTTTTTTGCGACTAGTCGCACACCTCATTGAGCCTAGACCATAGGCCTGTATGTTAATAATAACTAACGTGGCCAAAGAACTTTAAAAAAAATTAAGCACATTAATTAAGGATGTAAAGTGTAAAGTCTAACTGGCATATATAAGCAGCGCGTGAGTTTCAAGTTTAGGAAAGATCATTTTCACCATAAAAATGCACCTTCATAATAAAAGCATTACATGCATAATAGCATAATTGCATTTGCAGTCACTTTTGATAATGGTGTTTTCCGTTAATGAAACATTTGCGCTTATAGCCTATTACCATGTGTGAATTGCTGTGCATATAATGTGAAGAAACGTTCAAAGGAAAGTGATTTAATCTATTGCTATTCTGACCAATCTACTTGGCTGCTAGTGTTTGTAATATTTTGTCTACTGAGAGAGATGTTCTTACATAAACGCTTGTTATGCTTTAGCTGAAAAGCTGTATTGAAATCTGACATGCCAGGTGGATTAACAACAAGCTAAGCTGTGTTTTGCTATATTACACTTGTGATTTCAGGAAAAGAAAATATTTTTAGTAATTTAATTTGAATTTGGCGTGCTGCAATTCAGCGGGTGTTGATGAAAATGATCCCGCTAAAGAGATGGGTGCATCAAGAAGTTAACAATTACCGTGAGACTGACAGTTATTTGCTTGACATTCACCGGCTGAGGAAATTTTGTGACCGCCACAGCCCTAATCCTGTTTTTCTGATATTCTTGTCTGTTTGTCACGTTTAATATTTTTTTAAACATGTACAAAGTCTTTAAACATAATCTTTTTCCACAATCAGCTTCTCGTCCTGCCCAGTAGTCACACTGCACAGTTTGGAAAGTTCAATATTTAACTCAATAATACAATTTTCTTTCTTGCCCAGGGAAGGAATCGTGCCCACTCCCCTTGTCGGTTCTGACAGTGACTCCTCAGGAACCTCGCCAGCTCCTGGTCTCCACCTGCCCGTTGGACTGAGGTCGATACCCATAAGTGAGGCTGACCGTGACCCCGAGCTTCTCCAAAAAGGCCCTCCAAACTTGTGTTGTGAATTTGGGGCCACAGTCGGAGACGCTGTCCTCCGGCATAATGCTGGAACACCTTCTGGAAGAGTGCCTCAGCGACCTGGAGAGCAGTGGAGAGACCAGGAAGAGGGATTAAGTGACATGACTTGGAAAATCTATCCACTACCACCAGATTGGTGGTGAAACCATCAGAGGGGGGAAGACTGGTTACAAAGTCAATGGATAGATGTGACCAAGGTCGCTGAGGCACGGGAAGCGGCAGGAGCTTCGCTGCTGGAGCATTCTGGGGGAACTTGGTTTGAGCACATACGGAACAGGAGTTGACATACCGAGTGACATCCTGCACCAAGGTGGGCCACCAGTACTTCTCAGCGATGGAGTGGATGGTGCGAGAAATACCTGGATTTCCAGCGACGACAGCTGTGTGCACAGGTCAGCAGCCGGTCCCTTATCCCTGTGGGAACATAGACGCACTCGGGAGGACTATTCCGGGGTGTGGGCTTCCTCTCTAGAGCCTGGCAGATGTCAACATCTATGTCACAAACCACTGGACCCACGAAACAGGAGGATGGGATTATGGGTGCCCTCTGGACAGGAACCTCTCCCGAATCGTAGATACGGGACAAAGCATCGGCCTTGATGTTTTAGAACATGGGCGATAGGTCAGCGTGAAGTCTAACCTGGTGAAGAAAAGTGCCCACCTGGTTGGGAGCGGATTCAGTCTCGTCGCTGTCCGTATGTACTCTAGGTTCCGATGGTCGGTGAGGATGACGAATGGTTCCTTGGCGCCCTCCAGACACTCCTCTAATACCAACTTCACCGCCAGGAGCTCCTGATCGCCGATGTCGTAATTCCTCTTTGGAAGACAGTTTATTGGAGAAAAAAGCACAAGGATACAATTTCAATGGGTTACCCTTTCTTTGTGACAATCTGCCCCCACGCCCACCTCAGATACGTCTACCTCAAAAGGTAGCGTGAGATCTGGGTGTTTTAGCAAGGAGGCGGAGGTGAAACGCCCCTTGAGGAGACGAAAGACCTCATCGGCTGCTGGAGACCACACCAGCCTACGAGGCCCACCCTTGAGGAGGGAGTTGAGAGGAGCGGCGACGGCGCTGAAGTTCCTGATGAAGTCGGGAAGCAGGTGCAGGCGAAACGTTTAATAAAACATTAAAACCAGAAACGAGACAGTTCCATGTGGATATACGCCGGTAAACAAGCATAACACCAACTGGTGAGAAAACATAAGAAAGTGACATATAAAGGGGAGGAAATTATGAGGGTAATGAAGTCCAGGTGTGAATTCTAATGATTAACAGGTGTGCGTAATAATGAGTGCCAGGTGTGCTTCACAATGAATCCCAGGACCGGTGGTTAGTGTTCTGGCGAGGTCGAATGCTGGAGGGGAAGAGCAGGAGAAGATGTAACTACCACGTAAGATTGGTCTTTTCACAGATATCTTGTAATTGACCAATATGAAAGGTTCCACCGTATTATCTTTTTTTATGAGATGTAAAAAATGATAGAGCATATAAGAATAAACATGTCCAATAATTACTTGTATACCAAATGTATTGTTTGAGGTTCACACTAAAAATGGCAAGCGTGGTGGTTTGGGTTTGATAAAGCACCAGGCCTGCAAGCTGGAGCCAGTTATAACTGTCCTACCCTCCCTCCCCCTACCCCACACTGTCGACTTCATAATGACAGAGTTCGTCTGTAGTTGCCCCACCTAAAACATTCTGCTACTTTGGCCTCAGTCTGACCTCTTCCTCCCCAAACCATCTCCCTGAACTTTCATACTTGCCTCCTCTTCGACCCTCAAAAGTCTTGACAGATGCGTTCTTTCCCGTTTAAAAAAAGAGACTACGATGAATCTCTGTGTTCAACTCACAAGGGGAACAGATAAAGAGGCAGAGATGGAGACAGAGAGAGAGAGAGATGGGGAGAGAAAGACAGGGAGGGAGTTGGAGAGAGAGTGGGAGAGACGAGGGAGAGGGTGAGACCAGGCCTCACATGCCTGTGTTGACCTGTGTTTTGAACTCTGGCGCATTGACCATTTAACTCACTTAATTTTACAAGACAGGGACATGACAGATCATTAGCCTGGGAATATAGAATCAAAATAGTTACTATCTCAAACTGTTCAGACTTTACAGATGTTTTCATGAGAAGACCTGTTTCCGGGATGTCTCCTCATCTCACAAACTCTGCTGTATGTCAGCTGTTTTCCCCCGCAGAACCAAATGGCCGACAATGGCGGATGGAGTGGATTGAGACTTAACCCATGCAAAAACCTGAAGTCTCTAGCTTATATTATATTATATTAAATATTATACTCATTTCATTTCTGTGCGGATGCGGATATAAATAGGAAGTACCTTTGGCAGCCATTACAGATGTGTTATCATTTTCATTAAGATTCTAGCAACTTTGCAACTCTTAGGGCAACATATGGGGGCAAAAAAGTATTTAGTCAGCCACCAATTGTGCAAGTTCTCCCACTTAAAAAGATGAGAGAGGCCTGTAATTGTCATCATAGGTACACTTCTACTGTGACAGACAAAATTTGAAAAAAATCCAGAAAATCACATTGTAGGAGTTAATGAATTTATTTGCAAATTATGGTGGAAAATAAGTATTTTGTCACCTACAAACAAGCAAGATTTCTGGCTCTCACAGACCTGTAACTTCTTCTTTAAGAGGCTCCTCTGTCCTCCACTCGTTACCTGTATTAATGGAACCTGTTTGAACTTGTTATCAGTATAAAAGACACCTGTCCACAACCTCAAACAGTCACACTCCAAACTCCACTATGGCCAAGACCAAAGAGCTGTCAAAGGACACCAGAAACAAAATTGTAGACCTGCACCAGGATGGGTAGACTGAATCTGCAATAGATAAGCAGCTTGGTTTGAAGAAATCAACTGTGGGAGCAATTATTAGGAAATGGAAGACATACAAGACCACTGATAATCTCCCTCGATCTGGGGCTCCATGCAAGATCTCACCCCGTGGGGTCAAAATGATCACAAGAACGGTGAGCAAAAATCCCAGAACCACACAGGGGGACCTAGTGAATGACCTGCAGAAGGCTGAGACCAAAGTAACAAACCCTACCATCAGTAACACACTACGCCGCCAGGGACTCAAATCCTGCAGTGCCAGACGTGTCCCCCTGCTTAAGCCAGTACATGTCCAGGCCCGTCTGAAGTTTGCCAGAGAGCATTTGGATGATCCAGAAGAAGATTGGGAGAATGTCATATGGTCAGATGAAACCAAAAGATACAGTGCCTTACGCCAAACATAACGTTTAGCATTTTTGCCAAAAAGTTCAATTTTGGTTTCATCTGACCAGAGCACCTTCTTCCACATGTTTGGTGTGTCTCCCAGGTGGCTTGTGGCAAACTTTAAACGACACTTTTTATGGATATCTTTAAGAAATGGCTTTCTTCTTGCCACTCTTCCATAAAGGCCAGATTTGTGCAATATACGACTGATTGTTGTCCTATGGACAGAGTCTCCCACCTCAGCTGTAGATCTCTGCAGTTCATCCAGAGTGATCATGGGCCTCTTGGCTGCATCTCTGATCAGTCTTCTCCTTGTATGAGCTGAAAGTTTAGAGGGACGGCCAGGTCTTGGTAGATTTGCAGTGGTCTGATACTCCTTCCATTTCAATATTATCGCTTGCACAGTGCTCCTTGGGATGTTTAAAGCTTGGGAAATCTTTTTGTATCCAAATCCGGCTTTAAACTTCTTCACAACAGTATCTCGGACCTGCCTGGTGTGTTCCTTGTTCTTCATGATGCTCTCTGTGCTTTTAACGGACCTCTGAGATATCACAGTGCAGGTGCATTTATACGGAGACTTGATTACACACAGGTGGATTGTATTTATCATCATTAGTCATTTAGGTCAACATTGGATCATTCAGAGATCCTCACTGAACTTCTGGAGAGAGTTTGCTGCACTGAAAGTAAAGGGGCT
This sequence comes from Oncorhynchus kisutch, assembly GCF_002021735.2. Taxonomy (NCBI): domain Eukaryota; kingdom Metazoa; phylum Chordata; class Actinopteri; order Salmoniformes; family Salmonidae; genus Oncorhynchus; species Oncorhynchus kisutch. The sequence continues at coordinate 23,814,635 of NC_034175.2, forward strand.
GAATAATTTTGCACGCCCAATTTTTCAGTTTTTGATTTGTTAAAAAAGTTTGAAATATCCAATAAATGTCGTTCCACTTCATGATTGTGTCCCACTTGTTGTTGATTCTTCACAAAAAAATACAGTTTTATATCTTTATGTTTGAAGCCTGAAATGTGGCAAAAGGTCGCAAAGTTCAAGGGGGCCGAATACTTTCGCAAGGCACTGTAAATATTTGCTAAAACTCAACTCATCGTGTTTGGAGGACAAAGAATGCTGAGTTGCATCCAAAGAACACCATACCTACTGTGAAGCATGGGGGTGGAAACATCATGCTTTGGGGCTGTTTTTCTGCAAAGGGACCAGGACGACTGATCCGTGTAAAGGAAAGAATGAATGGGGCCATGTATCGTGAGATTTTGAGTAAAAACCTCCTTCCCTCAGCAAGGGCATTGAACATGAAACGTGGCTGGGTCTTTCAGCATGACAATGATCCCAAACACACCGCCCGGGCAACGAAGGAGTGGCTTCGTAAGAAGCATTTCAAGGTCCTGGAGTGGCCTAGACAGTCTCCAGATCTCAACCCCATAGAAAATCTTTGGAGGGAGTTGAAAGTCCGTGTTGCCCAGCAACAGCTCCAAAACATCACTGCTCTAGAGGAGATCTGCATGGAGGAATGGGCCAAAATACCAGCAACAGTGTGTAAAAAACTTTGTGAAGACTTACAGAAAACGTTTGACCTCTGTCATTGCCAACAAAGGGTATATAACAAAGTTTTGAGATTAAGTTTTGTTATTGACCAAATACTTATTTTCCACCATAATTTGCAAGTAAATTCATTAAAAATCCTACAATGTGATTTTCTGGATTTGTTTTCTTCATTTTTCATAGTTGAAGTGTACCTATGATGAAAATTACAGGCCTGTCTCATCTTTTTAAGTGGGAGAACTTGCACAATTGGTGGCTGACTAAATACTTTTTTGCCCCACTGTATATGTATCCATAGTTTTTGTCAAAAGTGCCCAGGCTCAGTAAATTTTGAAAGGGGTTTTTGATGGACAGTGATATTTTAACTTAAAACAGCTTTAAAAAATCAGAGACTAAGTCAGGACTGAGACTAGACCACTCAGGAACACTCAACCCAACTTGGAAAGCAATTTTGGTGTGTCTTTTGCATAAAATTGTGTGTAATTGAAAAATAAAACCACATGCCAGGGTCAGGTTTACAGAATACTTTTTACCTGGGCTTTGCTTCTTTCATATTTGTTTTGATCTTAACAAACTCCCCAGTCTCTGCCGGTGACAAGCATGCCCATAACATGATGCTGCCACCAAATACAAAGGGATCAACAAGATTGCATTCACTCAATATTACTGGCCTGTATGACAAAGTGAAAGAAAGAAGTCTGTGTTAAATAATCTATTACGTGTTAAATCATCCATTCTGTTTGCAACAAGGCAACAATACTGCAAATAAAAAAACTACCGGGATGGGTCAAATCCAAGACAAAACAACACAGAGTGAAAATCTCTCTATTTTCTGGGTTATTGTGGGTTATTGTGGGTATGCTTGTCATTGGGGCTGGTCATTGGGGCGGCAGGTAGCCTAGTGGTTAGAGCGTTGGGCTAGTAACTCAAAAGTTGCTAGATCGAATCCCCAAGCTGACAAGGTAAATATCTGTCGTTCTGCCCCTGAACAAGGCAGTTAACCCACTGTTCCTAGGCCGTCAATGTAAATAAGAATTTGTCCTTAGTTAAATAAAGGTTCAATAAAAATTGGCAGGGACTAGGGAGTTTTTTAAGATCAAACGAAATATGAATGGAGCAAAGCCCAAGTAAAAAGTAAGAGGAAAACTCGCCTCAGTCTTCTGAAACCCAACCCTAGAATGGAGTTTTATTTTTCAGTGAGAAAATTCGACATTTTACTTCCAAAGACACACCAGAATGTCTTTCCAAGTAGGTTTAAATATTGGTTTGAATATAGCTGTGATGCAATGATTCCCAACCAAATTGAATGAGCATGAGAAATGTCAAACATTAGGAATACCTATTGAGTTAAACACCCTCAATTCGTCATGGCATGGACTCAACATGGCGTTGAAAGCGTTCCACAGGGATGCTGGCCCATGTCGACTCCAATGCTTACCACAGTTGTTCAGAATATAATTCTAAGTATTAATCTACTGTTTCTAATCAAATTTTTCCTCCCCTTCATCAACACTGATTGAAGTTGATTTAACAAGTGACATCAATAAGGGATCGTAGCTTTCACCTGGATTCAACTGGTCAGTATATGTCATGGAAAGAACAGGTGTTCTTAATGTTTTGTATTCTCAGTGTATGTTGCCCTGAGAATTTTGAAAAGGTTCTAATAACTTTCTTCCACTTGGAAAATGTGGAGTAGGTTGTCTAGGAAAAGAATGTGGAAGTAGTGGATACAGCTCCGGGCGAAGTCATCCCCCAAGCCCCCTCCTATTAGTTGATGTCCTATACAGTATATGAGTCACCAAATCTGAGTCCCTCTACTCTACTGCCTCCACTCAGACAGGAACCCCAGGAAAGGCATGCGGGTGCCTTGTGGCACTCCGGGCTGCAATTTGGTTTACACGTAAACAAGCGTTCCTGCCAACAGGAAACCAAGTCAAAGCATGTTTTGAATTCCCAGTTATTCCCAGCTATTCCTGGTCTATGGCAAAGTAAGAAAAAGGAGGATGTTAAAAAAGAATTACCACAAAAGAATTGGTGTTTTTCTTAACACTATACCC